>NC_062278.1:16426013-17026013 GCF_902655055.1 Lutra lutra
AGAGCTGAATAGCATAAAAGGATGTTCTGTTTTTGTAGAACTGACGCAGGTATCATAGGATGTGTATACTAATGACGTTGGTAATTAATTGGGTCTCCATAAAGAATGGATGGGCTTATGGTCTTATAATATGGCCATTACAAAGATTCTAGAGGGGCCACCTGGTGAAGGTGCTTCCAGAACTTCAACCCATAGAAACTGTGAGATAAAAATGTTTGTTAATTAAGCCACTTAAGTTTTGGGGTAATTTGCTGTGAAGCAATCCCATGACCTACCCATGTTCAGAGTAAAATATCTGTACCCATGTGTGCAATTCCTACAATAATGTGTTGTTTCTATAGACTGTTATGTTTAAAGAAGATAAAGAAGGAACTATCAGGGCTTTTGTTTAAAGCAGAAGTTTCTTAACTGGCTGTTGCTATGGTAATAAAGGAAATAGATATTCCTACTTTTATTTCTTCTGGAGAGATTCCATCTGTTTGGATGTGTGCCATGGATATCCATCTTCAAATAAAATTCAAAATTCATGTACTGAGGTCAGAAAATACTTTTGGATTCCTCTCACCTACAGTGCAAAATTGTTTCCTAAAATCATGTAACTGTTGGCTGAATCCACTTTTAAATGCCTTACATGGTTTCTATTGATTTTTCTGTTTCACCTGACAGGTCGAGGACAGATAAGAACTTCCACTTCTGTGCAGGCAACTTTTGTTCCTTGTTTCATCTACGTACTGATGATTTTCCCAGCAGGCCAGCTGGGCTTACTGTGGCTGAGCCCACTTTACTATGTAGAGGGTTCCTCCGTATTTATCTTTCTTCATCCATTTGGTCAGATCTGAGCACCAAGGCGGATACCACCTTCAACTCAATTTCATTCAGACTGTGACACAGTCTCTAAAATAAAATACATTTATCTGCATGAACTCTCTCCTATAGTTAAAACGTGTTTTATCTGGAGGTTATTATTCATTTTAGGGGCAGTATTTTGGAGCTAAGTTTCTTCTCATGACTGCCTGGGGACACATAGCAGATCAAATAGCATTCAGGGGATGCTACATTCGAAGAATGTTAAAGAACCTCTTGCTCATTTGAAATTCGCAAATAAGAAAAATCAGGACAGAAGAATCCTTACACTCAGCCGATTGCTTTTCTGTGTCAAATACTTTACCTGTAAGAACACAATAACTTTTTGAAATCCTTGTTATTGTTATGGTGTTTTACAGATGAGGGAACAGAGGCACAGAGAAGTGGAGTAACTCTTCCAAAGTCGCATACCTCGTCATTGGTAAACTGTAGTTTAAACCCAGTGTGGGCTGGCTCTTGCCCCTGGACCACTACCCTTTGCACCTCACTGCCTTGAAAAAGAGGCTGTGACTATATGCCCTTAAAAACAAGTGGAACCATAAAGTTATTCAGAGTAAACCACATTTTCTTCCCTCTTCTTTTAAAAAAATCTTTGTGTTGCCTTGTCACTCAGAACCTCAGGAGCACCCCATGGCCCTTGACCATGATTTTAGAACAGCCTCCCTAGGCCACCCTTCCCTGAAATACAAAATTGCCATTGGATCAAACCGCAGATGAGGGCTTGAAAGATACATAAGAGTATTTTACGTGGCCATATGTGTGTGGGTGGGTAGGTTTGTGTAGTCATGTGTGTATGTGGACATATTTATGCATAGCCATATGCATAGCCGACACATTGTGTACAGTTCAGAATGAAGTCATAATTTTTTTTTTTAAGCCAGTGCAGTCTTTAATTGTGGCAGGAGAATAATGCCCATGCCCAATCCCTCACCAAAGGTATCCATGTCTGAATCCCTGACACAAGTGAATATGTGAGATTTTGCAGACCAGATTAAATTAAGGATCCTGAGATGAGATTATTTTGGATTATGCTTTATGCTTGAGGGTCCAGATAAGAGGAAAGCAGAGAGACTGGAGGACGCTATGGTTCTGGCTTTGAAGATGGAGGAAGGGACCATGATCCAAGGAACTGCAGGTTAACTTCTGGAAGCTGGAGAAAGAGAGATTTTCTCTTAGAGTTTTCAGAAGAAACGAGCCCTACTGGAATATTTATTTAATTCCAGGGAAAGCCATTTTGGACCTTGGATTTCCAGAACTGTAGGATAATAAATTCGTGTTGCTATAAGCTATAAGTTGTTTGTAGTGATCTGTTATAGCAGCAATAGGAAACCAACACAACCATCTAAATAGGTAGTTTAAGATTGAATTTCTCCATGTTGAAAATGAAGAAACCCAAATCTGTCTTATCCCCATTGTCTTGAACAATGCTTTGCTTTCCTCATGCTTACTTCTTTTCCTCTGAAATAAACTGTAATCATTATTTATGGGCAGTTGATATTTGCTATATCGATCTCATTTACTTATCTTGATTTCCTGACTGGGGATCTTGTTAGGAATTTTCCTGGAAATATAACATGCTATAAGCCAGGATGTAGTTCAAGAAGTGAAGTGATTGCCCTTTTTCTCAGTCTTCATTCCTGTTTTTTTGAAACATTTAATTTAAACTTCATTTGTATAAAGAGGACTCTCATACCAGAGTTATTACAGAATCTATAAAATACATTTTGAGAGGAAAAATAACATAAAACAGATACTCCTTTTCTCCTGATGCTTAAGAAAGAAAAATGGATTTGTTTCTGTCCAAATTTTTTGTGTTCATAAAAACTATTCTCAAGCTCCCCATGCCTGTTCCCACCTTCCCATTGGCCTGTGATTTTCAGCATATTTCTATACCCTAACTTCATTCTTTTGTTATGTGCTATTTATTTAGATGTCTGAACAATGATGTTATCCAAGTTATATGCAAAATGGTCTACTACAGGATATGTCATAAGTTAAAACTTCAATTTTCCATGGGATCAAAGTACTAAAAGATGGCATTCTGATCTTCCAACAGAATTATTTAAAAAAAAAGTGTTTGCGTCTGCAAAATTAACTTGGTTTTTATAACTTGCTCAGAGACAGTTCTAACCTGTACACAAAAATTTGCTGGTATTGAAGATGAGTTGGCATTTTCCTTAATAAAAATTGATTTGCTCATGCTTATGTATTTTATACACACACATTTTGCTTTCTGAAAGTAATTGCTTGTCTAAAAATGAGAGATCTTTTTTCCTCTTCAACTAGCTATGACCAGTTTACAGTATATATTACTTTGATGAGCAGCTTAGATGTTTAGATGTCCCATCTTTTAACATTAATTTGGAGACCTGTGGTTAGGATCTTCACCTAGAAAAAAGACAGGCCCGTAGAGTTCTTTCAGGGACAACCTGCTCACCTTGATTACTACAGTTTTGGTGAAATAGTTCAACCAACCAGAAATGAAGATATTGTTTAGCATTTGTGGAAAACTTATGCAAGAATAACATGGTGACCTTTTGTGGATGAAGCTTAAACTGTGCATTGAATATAGCCACTGTATCCTATTGCATGCATAGGTGGGGGTCCAGGAGAAATGTCCCAGCCTGCCCTGAAATGCAAAGAATAGTTTCTAAGCCATATGGAAGAGAGATGGCTGGAAGAGAATGACTGGCTCTCCTCCCTCTAAGACTGTGGGTAAAGCTGCTGGTTCTCTAAGTGATTCAAGAGGCAGAAAATAAAGTCCAAGAGGGTCTTCTCTTTAAAGCACAACAACCCCCTTCCCTGTACTTCTTCCTTCCCATTAGAATCCAGTGAATATCCTGGCCCTTCTAATCTATTAACAACTGTTCTACCTATTGGAATGAGCTAGCAAAAGCTCAATGGTAGAGTAAGTAGGATGTTCCTTGCCCCTCCAGGCTAAGAGAGAGACAAGAGTAAGGGGCCCTGGTCTTGCTCCATAGTCATGACCATTTTATATGCTATGTGTGCACATAGAGGGCTGAGGGGGAAGACCTCAATGATCTTCATTCATTTTTCTTGATTAAACAGTAGAAGCAAACCTACCCTTTAGTTGAACAACCATAAGACAAGAAGCATTAATACTGAGCCATTAAGTTGAGGCCTTGAGAATGTCCATAAAAGGGACAAATAGACTCAAATTTCTATTTTGAAGACATTATATAATATACTGGTTTGCAGAGACTGAGTTTGCGGTATTTACCAAGTTTTACTTTATATGATATACCATGTCTATCTATATCTATCTATCAGTCTTCTTTCATCATCTATCATCTACCTATGTCACTAACTAAATAGCCATACAATCAGATTTTTAATCTTAAATTCAAGTGGAGATGGTTTGGATTTTCTCTTAGCACTTGGCTGTACAAACAACAACCATTCAGGCATTTAGAAAAGTGTATCAATCCCTGGAAAATCCCAAACAGTTTCTTTCTTTTTTTTTTTTTTAAAGTTTTTATTTATTTGAGAGTGAGTGAGAGAGAGAGATAGAGAGAGAGCACATGAGCGTGTGTGAGCAGGGGGAGGAGCAGAGGGAGAGGGACAAGCAGACTCCATGCTGAGTGTGGAATCCTACATGGGGCTCAATCCCACAACCCCAGTCAGGACCTGACCTGAGAACTGGGTGCTACATACAATTAATTCATTGTTAAACACTACATCAAAAACTAATGGTGTAGGGGCACCTGGGTGGCTCAGTGGGTTGAGCCTATGCCTTCAGCTCAGGTCATGATCCCAGGGTCCTGGGATTGAGCCCCGCATCGGGCTCTCTGCTCAGCAGGGAGTCTCCTTCCTCCTTTCTCTCTGCCTGCCTCTCTGCCTACTTGTGATCTCTCTCTCTGTCAAATAAATAAATAAAATCTTAAAAAAAAAAACAAAACTAATGGTGTACTACTATATGTTGGCTAACTGAACATAATAATAATAATGATAATAATAATAATAACAATAATAATAAAGAAGAGTTGGATGCTCAACTGACTGAGCCACTCAGGCACCCCTCACATAGTCTTGATTTGAGAATTTGAATGTCACCTTTGGCTTTCTCTCTTTTTTAAACACAGGCAAATTATAGTTGAAGATGTGGCATCTATAATGTAATTTTAATCCATTTGAGATAATTGAGATAAATACTTTACTGTTAATATTAAGATGTCTTAATTTTTCCCTGAGTTGAGAAAATTAACCAGTCGTCTCTTCATACATTTAAATATTAGGACTGAATTCAACTTATATTTTGCACAAGTTCATTTGTACATTCTATTTAGTTTGTATATTTGCACATTCTGTCATTCTACAAATGAGGTAAAAAATATTTATCTGACAATAGAGAAATGAATGCTTTAATGGCCAATTTGCAACCCAGAGTTTGCCTCCTTTATTTACTTAATTCTGGTGAAATAATTTTTGAGAATTTTATTAAGGCATAGTATTAACCACAAAGGTATTAAGCAAAACATGTTCTTACCCAGACCACTGCCTTGATGAAAGTTTTTTGGCTTTGTGGAGGACCCCACAGAAACCTGAATAGCCTGGGATGGTTTTATTTGACTGCTGGGCCTTGGTGTTTTTAATTTTCAGAGTGTTTAAACTTATACTGCAAAGAGAGAGAGAAATCATTATACATATAATGTTTTGGAATCCCTCTCACTTATACACTTTATATATATATATCTATATGTACATAGATATATATATACACACACACACACATACTTTATATATTATATATATATATACATACACACACTTTATATATATATACACTATATATATATACACACACTATATATATATATATACACTATATATATAATATATAATATATATATAAATACACTTTAGTGTATTTTAAGCACATTTTAAAATTTAACAGGATTGTAAGACAACATCTCATTATTGTATATGGAATGACTTAGTGCCTGCTTCGGGAAGTTTGTGTTTATCCAGTGGTGAGTTAAACTAAGTCAGAAATACAACACTGGAGTAAGATTTTAGTTTCCTTTTTGCCATCTAGCAGCTGAATTCTCTTGTTGAGTAAGATATAGACTCCAAACACACAAGAACACTATTTAAAAACTTCAAGGATTTTTTTCCCACAACAATGCAAGTAATAATAACACAAATTCTAAAGGCTAATACTAAATAGTAATACAGATTATTAAATAATAAAACAATAATAATACAAATTCTGATCTCAAGCCAGAGATGCACAATGTCAATAATAAAAAAACTTTAACTGAAGTCGGAACTAGTAGGATCCAATTATAAATTTTCTAAAAAAAATACAGTTTTACCTGGTAGATCTAAACATGCCCTTGTGTGTATGAAATATATGTTGTAGTTTTTGGAAGTTTTATAATCAAGTTTTTTATTATTAAGCTTTTAAAATAGATAAAGTCCATGTTTAATATGTAAATTGTTTTTTCCCATGGAAAAGGAAAGAGATGAAATAAGTCAAATTTATCACAGCATACAACTAGTACTACACATCTTTCAAATAAAATATCACATCTTGCGTTTCCACCTTAGATTTTACGACATTGATTAACACTGTAGTTAGAAATATATGCCAAGTATTTCACTGTCTGTAATTCACAAAGCTCTGTAAGTTGAGAAGTTGTTTCTGTTCATGCATCTAACTCATGGCCAAGTTTTAAGGCAGAAAACCAGAGAGTGAGCTGGATGCATTGTTTCATTTGTAGCAATAGGTATGTCCTGCAGTGATGAGACTCAGCCCTGCTCTCCTGCACCGTGTGGGGTGCTTGTCAGAGGATGTAGGCTACCTGGGAATCCTGGCCATGGGAAGCTCAGGCTGTCCTGTTCTCATAGCTATGATGTCTTGTGGCTACAGTATTCCATAGCCAAAAAGGTAATCAGGAAGTAGAAGACTCAAAGTGTACTAAACTTACCTTCTATGCAAAGAAGATGTTTCCTTCTCCAAATGGTTAAATATTTTATTTACATTCTGATTTTACTATATCTTTCATATATCTATGCAGTATTTGCCCTCCATTGTTAAAGGAAATCTAATTTCTAGTGGTTTATTCATTTTAATTTGTTTCTTACCTTCAGATAATAGGGTATAATCAGTTGAGTTTCTTATAGGTGTTCCATAAACACAGCCCATCTCTTATGGCTTTGAGGGATCTCCCTTGCTAAAAATCTGTGACTACCTGCTTCCTCTGTCCTAGTCAGGTCTTTGTATCCCTCAGTCGCTCTGTACTCTTCTCTCTGTGTCTTCATTCCTGTCTTCGCACTTCAACTCCTTAGCCTTCTTGCACGTTGGATCCTGTCTTCTGTCTATATAGCCTTTGTTCTCATTCCCATTGATTCCAGTTGCCCCCAAATCCATCAACAGCACACAGTGATGTTAGATCAGCCATCCTTCACCAAGTTGCCAGAATGAAGACTCCCTGAATTTCCTTTTCACTCTGCCCAGCTCTCCCTGGATAGTCCTGCTTTTATCCTGATGACCAGCATACCCCAGCCAGGTAGACTGGTCTTTTGTATGCAAGTCTTGGGGGCAGTTAACTTGGATCCATCTTAAACACCAGAGTTTGGGTTTTGTTTGTTTGTTTTGTTTTGTTTTGTTTTAGTCTTCCCTTTCTGGAGCCTGTTTTTAGTGAACAATGGTCAAGGCATGACAATCCATTGCCTTTTATCTCCATGAAAATTTTCATAAGTAGAGGTGGTTACTTATTTTAACTTGATAATAAGTATTCCTCCATATTTGGAGGAAGCTAGAATTCCAGGAGTCTATACTTCTAGGGTCCTTTTGCTTTTGCCTATTTATTTATTTGAAATATAAAATTGGAAAGAAAATTCTGCTCTTATTTTAAATCAGTAGATGAAACCTGTTTGTCAACCAGTTGCTGCTGTTACTGGAATAGAGATTATTCTCACTCCTATAGCTAGGAAACTTCCCTCTAGATCAAAGCTTGGCTTGGTGACAGCACATGTTTCTACTACAAAATAAGATATTAACCAGAAGGGTTTGAATAAAAAGAAAGAAAGAAGGAATGAGCGAAAGAAAAGAGAGGGAGAAAAAGAAAGAAAGAAAGAAAGAAAGAAAGAAAGAAAGAAAGAAAGAAAGGGAAAGAAAGAGGAAGGAAGGAAGAAATGGAGGAGGAAAGGAAGGAAAGAAAGAAAAAGAAAGGAAGGAAGGAAGAATAAGGAGGGAAGGAAGGAAACAGTACTCAAATTATTAGGAATGTGTTCAATGTAACACAAAAGGCATGTAATACAAACATGTAAAAGAAGTTTTGAAGAATGACAAGTACTCGTTTGCCCATTAGGTAAGAACTGAAAGAGATAGGCTTAACCTGCAGGAAGGAAATACGGAGTCATGGAAAACTATATAATTAAAACCAGTTGAACAACAGAACACTAGCTGAAGGTAAATTTGCAAACCCAGCCACTGAAGAATTAAAGGTTAGATGCAAATTGTCTGTAGAGACTTTTCAGAGAGAGCACACTTTCTGTGTGAGGCAGTTGGCAGGATGACTTCATCTTAAGTGGTTTGGTGATTTTTTTGTTTGTTTGTTTGTATTCATACAGAATGCATCTTTCTTACCTTTTAGATTTATCTTAATTGAGGGAGTTTCTCTTCCCCCCAAATATTCTCATGGCCAATTGAAGTTTCTTTAGACAGTTTCTTGCTTCCAGTTCTCTAGACGACCTATCCAGTATCATTCTAAAGTTTGCCTCTTTATATTTTCCGTAAGAGGCTTTTATAAAACCAAAGTGAAAGATTAAGTATCAGAGAGACTATTTTTACACCAGAGACTTAACTATTTATGGTTGATCATGCAGGAGTCAGATACCTGGATCTGAATTCTAGATTTCTGTTTTTCAAGTTGTATGAATAAGGCCAACCTTCTTCAGACCTACATTTCTCCATCTGTAAAATGGCAATAAAAATAACGGTATTTATTTATATCAATTTGAAACTGAAGCAGAAGGAAAAAAACCTACCTCAATTGCTTAAAATTAAGAACAGTAATTATCTCTTGTCATAAGAAGGCCTAAGGCAGGGATGCCAGTTTTAATGATATTAGAAGGGTCTTAGGTTCTCTCCACTGTTCTGCCATCATTGTCTCCCCTTAGACACCACATCTAGAAATTGCAGTGTTTAAATAATCAAGTGGAGAATATCTTTTTCTGGATTACTCCTTTTATTCATGCTATAAGCTGAATTGTCTCTCCCTAAAATCCATATGTTGAAATCCTGACCCCCAACACCTCAGAATGTAGCTATATTTGGAGATGGAGCCTTTAAAGATGTAATTAAGTTACAATGAGGTCATTGGGGTGGGCCCTAATCCAATCTGATTGGTGTCCTTATAAAAAGAGGAGATTAGGACATAGACACACACAGAGGAGAAAGACCAGGTGAGGACACAAGGAGAAGCTGGACAGCTATAAGACAAGGAGAGAGACTTCAAAAGAAACCAACCCTGCCACACATTGATTTTCTTGGACTTTTAGAGACAAGAAATGTGAGAAAATAAATTTCTGTTATTTAAGCCATCTACTCTGTGGTACTTTGTTATGGCAGCCCAAGGAAAGTAAGATTATGTGTGAGGTGAGGAGACCTTTTTCCAGAAACCTCTTTATCAAGATCTGCCTCAAATATCATTTGTCACAGTGGTGCTATATGTTCATTTCTAATTCATTTGGTTATAAGGAGGGATGGGATGGTCATAACTGACTTAACAAGGTCTCAACTCTTTGCAAGATAGTGAACACCTAGGGAAAAAAAAAAGGAGTTTCTTGTTTGTTTGTTTTTAGAAAGGAAGAAAAAGAAATTCTGGGAAGGAAGAATTGACATGCAGTGATCTCTCTACCTTATGAATTGTTTTGAGGATTAAACTAGAAAACGTGTGAAACATTTAGTGTGGTGTCTGGCACATTAGATGATGATGATGAAGATTATTGAACTTCATTTAGTTGGAGTTCACAAGAACAAAGCCTGGCAATTCTTGAGAGGAGACTGTATTGCTATTTTTAGTAACACTCTTTTTGAGTCAGAATATATTTCATACAAAATTCTTTTGTACTGGAAGAAATTCTAATGCTAATATAATCCTAACAAGAATATCAGTGATTTTATTTTTTCAGTTGAAGAGAGGATTACATAATAATTGATATTTTTAAATATACAAGACCATGCTCTCTATTAAGAAATAGTTTTTCAGTGAAATACAAACTCTGTTGAGGGGGCAAAAGGTGACACATTTTAAGTTATGTCCACATTCTATTTCCCTGAATCTGGGAACATTATTTTATTTGAGAAATGTAATTTCTCAAATTACATTTAGCAAATGTAATTAAGGTAAGGCTCTTTATTTTTTTTTTTAAAGATTTTATTTATTTATTTGACAGAGAGAGATCACAAGCAGGCAGAGAGGCAGGCAGAGAGAGAGAGGAAGGGAAGCAGGCTCCCTGCTGAGCAGAGAGCCCGATGCGGGGCTCGATCCCAGGACCCTGAGATCATGACCCGAGCCGAAGGCAGCGGCCTAACCCACTGAGCCATCCAGGCGCCCCAAGGTAAGGCTCTTTAGATGAAGAAATCATTTTGAATTCTCCAAGTGTTCAGTAAATCCAATGACAAAATTCTTTTTTTTTTTTTTTTTTTTTAAGATTTTATCTATTTGACAGAAAGGGGGAGAGAGAGAGCGCGCACAGGCAGGGGGAGGGCCAGAGGGAGAGGGAGAAGCAGATTTCCCGCTAAAGAGGGAGCCTGATATGGGACTCCATCCCAGGATCCTGGGATCATGACTTCAGCCGAAGGCAATTGCTTAACAAACTGAGCCACCCAGGTGCCTGCAATGACAAATTCTTATAAGACACATGGAGAAAGAGACAGACACACAGGGAGAAGTTGATGTGAAGACAGAGCAGAAGAGATTTGTGGCCATAAGCCAGGGAATGCTGATAGTAGCTAGAGGCTGGAAGATACAAGAAGGGATTACCCCCAGAGATTCCAAAGGGTGTGAAGACTTGCCAACACCTTGATCTGAGACTTCTGGACTCCAGAACTGTGAGTGAATAAATTTCTGTTGTTTGAGGCTACAAAGTTTGTCACAGTTGTTAGGGCAACCTCAGGAAACAAATGCAAATCCCATGCCTATTGACTTCAATTATTTTGATATATTGTTTAGTCCTTACGATTCCTTAGCTATTATGATTTTTTAAAAACAATTTCCTGTTTTGATTTATCTAAGGAGAAAGCAAAAGACGGAATCAAGTTGAGATTCTACATAAATCTGAATGTCTAATTTGGACAATTTTGCATCTTCTCCAAGGGCTGGCCTTCTAAAAGATGAGGATTTCTTCTAGATGCCAAATATTTTATGGATGGTCACATGCTAGATATTCACTTTTAGTGTCCATAAGTGAGAAAATTCACTTTTATCCCAAGGTACTTTGTAGATAGCAATAATAATAAGTTTGTTTTGATAACTTTGAGGCTCTCCAAGTGTCTATACCCCATTGAGCCACTTGGAATTACCCATCATACTCCTCCATTTCTGAGAGGGAGAAGGAGAGAGAGAGAAAGAGGAAAATGAATATGGGGATGCTCTTTGAAAGACAGTTCTAGGGTGATGCTTAGAAAGAATTTCTTCCATTATTGGCTATCTTTTCTAACTTTCAGATAAGTTTTCCATTTTATCACATACAGCAACCAAAAATGAAAATCTTTAAATAATTGGGCAATTCTTATATGTGATTTCTTTTATCTATGTGCCTAAAAAACTATGAATAGGGGCACCTGGGTGGCTCAGTGGTTTAAAGCCTCTGCCTTCAGCTCTGGTCATGATCCCAGAGTCCTGGGATCGAGCCCCGCATCGGGCTCTCTGCTCACCAGGGAGCCTGTTTCCGCCTCTCTCTCTCTACCTGCCTCTCTGCCTACTTGTGATGTCTGTCTGTCAAATAAATAAATAAAATCTTTAAAAAAATAAAAATCTATGAATAATTAACACATTGTTACAATAAAACTCAACATTTGAGAAAAAAAGCTAAACTTTTAAAGATTTTTTTTTAATTAATTTATTTGACAGAGAGAGATCACAAGTAAACAGAGAGGCAGGCAGAGAGAGGGGGAAGCAGGCTCCTTGCCTAACAGAAAGCCCGATGAGGGGCTCGATCCCAGGACCCTGGGATCATGACTTGAGTTGAAGGTAGAGGCTTAACCCACTGAGTCACCCAGGTGCCCCAAAAAGCTAAACTTTTAAATCAGACTAGGCACATACTGGCAAATACTGTTACTACTAAAAAAAATAAAAGATATCCTAGTTTGGAGACACACAAGAAAGCAGAAAGAAAAAAGAATGTCTAGAATTATAATATTGAATTATACAAAAACTTTGGTTTTTTAACTTTGATTTTACCTAGTTGATTTTTGTCTTTTGTTGGTTTAAAATGATTCCAGTGGGGGAAACAGTGGTGTGTTATTATTTGAAATTTTGTTTGACCTTGGTATTTCTTTCTTGGTATTCATGCCCAAGTTCTACAGGCTATGAGCAGAATGTGTCCTTAATTAAATGCCAAGTTCAACCTAAGCACAATAATATAAAGACCTCCTAGAAATGTAAGGATAGTTTGTAATGATTAGTTCTAGGGCCCCTAACACCCACATGGTAGAAACCTTGGGAAATTCCTACTATTTAAATGGTCTTTTCACTTACTTTCTAGAGGGAAAAAAAAGGAACATAAAAGCAATTAATTCTTGAAGGAACTAAACTCAAGACAATTCACGTATTAAAGCCTTTATTTCATTACTTTCACTTGGTTTTGTTAAGGAGTATATTCTGGGCCCCAGCAGTGTTGCAGAGTTTATTGTAGTTGCAAAGGAAGAGGTGGGTCTGAGAATGCTAATCATCCAAGCAGTTAACCTCACAACCTTCCTCAGTTGCAAAGGAAAAAGGGAAACTTGAACTCTTCTGCAAAATTGATTTGCTGAGCTAGGCATTTGTGTTTTAATTGTAAGGACTTGCTTTGCAGAATTGGTTTTTTCTTTTCTATCCCCACATCTCTTTGATTCTGTTTCTATGTCCTGGTCTCCAGTGGGGTTGTTATAAGAGTGATCTGGTGGATACCATCTCTAATAGTTTCACTTGACTTACTTGCTTATTTGCAACAATACATCTTAGGAGAAAATGGATAGAAAAATTTGTTATGACTTGGATTTCAATTTTAGTTTGCATGCATATTTACATAGTGAGTGTTGTGAAAATCCTATTGTGAAGCAGATGGAATTTTTCTCTAGTTCTTTTTCAACATCTAATCTGCCTCTTTAACCCTAGTTAAAGTAAGGTCTTTATGTAGCTTGCTCTCCATCTTATTAACAGCAAATGCAGTTCTCATCCCTAATATATATTCATGCTAGGGAAACTGCCATGGAGAATTCAAAGAAACAGGAGGGTAGTGATTTGTTGGGTGATAAGAAGTATGTACTTCCATGAACTAGAATTCAAAGTATGATAAACTGTGTAATAGGTACAATTAAAGAAATGAGGAAAGTGGCTTATTTTCAACTAGAGTAAACATGGATTAAACTGCATCCTCAAAAATAGATAAGAATTTAGTTCAGGAAATATGGAGGTAAGAGAGCTGGAGGAGGGTGCCTAAGAGTTCAAAGGGTTAATGGTGAATGTCTGTGGTGGGAAAGATATGATCCAGAAAGAAGGACAAAAATAGTATGGCTGGTTTAGAGAGTTAAGCTTGAAAAGCACATCTAGGACCTGTCACAGAGGACTTGAGTACTTCAAACAAGTGAAATGTGTTAGTTTTCCTTTATAGGATTCATGTTGCCATCACTCAGATTGATGTGCATATTGTGATGCACTGACCACCTGCATCAGAATCACATGGGGATGCTCATTGAATATACAGATTATCTACTTTATTGGTTTATCTGTGGGATATGGTACTCTGAAAGCGATTCTTATACACAAGGAAACTTAAGAACTATAGGAATAGAGGAGAACATGGGAGGTTGAAAGACAAGTTGGGAAGTAACTAAATTTTGGGGGAGAGATTAAATAAAAACACAAATTCTTTTAGAGGAGGGGAAGTATAGGCATTGGGTCAAGACACATGTGGGTTTAATACCATCTCTACCATTTTGGACTGTGTATGGTCCAAGACAAATTTCTCTGAGCCTTAGTTTCCTCATCTATAACATAATATTATGTTGCTTACTAACAGAACTTTAAAACATTCAAAATATGTGAGAATATTGTACTGAGCATAAAAACCAGGTGCTTAAAATATGATTCCCTATTAATCAAATTCAGATGATAAATTCATGGATGTAGATCTTTAATCTCAAATAATTAAGAAGCGCTTGGAGATCTTTCCTGCAACCTTGGCTTAAATTATCACCATGAGCAATTGTCAAAGATTATCTCTTTAGGTCTGATCTCTCTTCCAAAATCCGTACTGGTTACTTACTAACTTTTAGAGGACTCAAAAACCCCTCTAAGCTAATATTCTCCAAAATCAACTCATGGTCTTTCTGACAAATCTGTTGTCTTCCAGTGGTTCCTGTTCTAGTAAATGTGTCCACTACCCATGAAGGTACACACACTGGAAACCTAGAAATCATCCTTGACGGATTCCTTTCTTCACTCCCCATATTAAGTAATCTCCTCCATTTTTTGTATTATTTCTACTGGGCCATATCTGCCAATATACAAACATTTTGGAACATCTCTCATTGAAAAAAAAAAAAAGAGCCTCCTTTGGGGGGTACTTGGGTGACTCAGTCATTAAGCAGCTGCCTTCGGTTAAGGTCTTGATCTTGGTTAAGGTCTTGATCTTGGTTTAGGTCATGATTCCAGGGTTGGGATCCAGCCCCACACTGGGTTCCCTGCTCAGTGGGGACCCTATTTCTCCCTCTCCCACTCCTAATGCTAGTGTTACCTCTCTTGCTGTCTCTCTGTCAAATAAATAAATAAATATTTTTAAAAAATCCTCCTCTGTTCTGCTTTTGTGTCCAATTATTAACCCATTTCTCAGATTTTTTTTAAAGAACAAAGCCATTTGCAGGTTTTATGTACTCAATGACTTTACTTTTTATTCTCCCTTTCCCATGTCTATTTCAGTTAGATTTTTCTCCCCAAACTTTCACCTAAACTTCCCTGATCAAAGTTCCAAAGACCTTCATGTTGTCAAATCCAATAGCCAATTCTCAGTCTTGAATGCATTCTATAGTTGATCACTTACTCTTTTGGAAGCTTTTCCTCCATTCAGCTTCTGGAGCACAATTCCCTTGTTTGTCCTACCTCACTGGTTACTCTTTTAATTTTATTTGTGGATTCCCTTCCTCTTCCTGATTTCTCTATGTTGGAGTGTCTCAAACCCCATTGCTCTGTTTTGTTTTCGTTTTTTCCTATATCTTCCATTACCCCCAGATAATATCATCTAGTCCCATAGCTCTGTAGACCTCTGGTGGCTCCCATACTTGTACTTCCAGCATAGGTGTCACCCCTAAAGTTCAAGACTGATTTACTCCACTACCTAGTCAGTATCTCTTCTTAGATACTGAATGCATAAAAGTATCCAAAACCAAATAATTGTTATCCTTTCTAAATTCATTGAAATTTTCATTTAATGTATATCTAGTTTTACTTAACTCACAATTATAAGAATATTAATCATATTTTTTCAATCAATAGCAGATAAACAGAAAAGTAAAATTAGAAGAGGGTCTTCAGAGGAAGGCTTATAAAGAAATCCAGGTAAAAAATTGCTGGATCCCAAAGAGGAAGAGGATTGATTTAATGTGAAGAAAAGTTTTAAGAGTTGATGTTCATTATTATGTTGTTACCATTAATAAAAAGATAATTTATGATTTGTAAACACTGTCTGTGGAAGTGCTGAATTCACTTCATAAAGCTTTCCATCAGAATGGCTATGAAATAAAAACTGGGCGAACAAAGATTAAGGTTTAAAAAGCATTTAATTTCAGCATTTTATTCCTGGACAATATCTTCAAAATGAAAACGTTAGCTTTTCTTCATTTTACATTCTATTATTTGTGACTATCTATAAGATAAACATAGTGTAAGTGGCTTAAAAAAATCAACCCAACATCATTATTTATCTTCCATGGTTTTTGGTAGCTCTTTCCATGCCTCTTTCTGTGACATGGAATCGTAGCTTCAGCTAAGTGGGCTTAAGAGTCCTGTTGTCTTATATATTTCCTTTCTCAGAATTCCTCCCTATACAATATCAACTTCTTTTGTAAGTGTTAAATTTTTCTTGTGTTCTGGATTTGTAAACTGTGATAATTATTTGGAATGATCTAGACTCTCAGCCAGTGTTGTTATTCTATATCTATGGGCCAAGCTAACAAACTTCCTCCATTTCTTTTGAATGCTACTGAGCATCAAACGAAAATGTGCATCAGAGCTCCTCAGTGGCTCAGTCAGTTAAACAACTGACTTCTGCTCAGGTCTTGACCTCAGGGTCATGAGATCAAGTCCCATGTTGAGCTCTGTTCTCATCAGGGAGTCTGCTGGAGAGTCTCTCTCTCCCTCTGCCTTTCCCCCTGCACACACTCTAAATAAATAAATAGATAGATAGATAGATAGATAGATAAAATCTTAAAAAAAAAAAGAAGAAAATGTGCATCAGCCTGATGAGTTTTATGGTGAAAATCAGTCTTACTAATCTGTGTGTTAATCAGATGATGATCATTTACTTTTCTTTATATGCCATCTGGCATGTTTACAATACACTTAAAATTAACCATTCTATATAATCTCATTTACCATTATTTTTTGAGCACCTAATGATGTTGTGCCAAGAACAATGGGAGATATAAAAAAATGGGATCCATGGTGTTTGTTATTAGGGTGCATGAGTCTAGAGTAGAGAATGTGCACGAACAACAAATAGAGTCACCAAGACCATTGTAGGAGGTGAAATACTTGAATATAGTGATGTAGTCAACAGAGGAAACCCCATGGTATGACAAGGTGCAGTGAAATGACTTTAAAATTATCTCTTTAAATCATGGCCACAAAGTGCTCTTACCTGGAACCAAGACATTTTCTCTAGTTGCTGAGATTGGGAAAGAGCTTCTTTTTATTCTAATAAATTGTGAAACTCAAAAGTTTCAATAAAAGAACTAGAAAATAAGGAAAAGCTTAAAAAATAATTCTTCACTTTCTCTCAGTACAAGAAAGTATGAATAATCAATTCAGTGAATGCCTTTGGGTCTTTCAATGTCTTTTTAAATGTCCTTATTCATTATATTAATTCTAATGATTTGGACAGTGGATTTAATTTTTGAAACAGCCAAAAAGCATTTTTTAAAAGATTTTATTTATTTATTTGACAGAAATCACAAGTAGACAGAGAGGCAGGCAGATAGAGAGAAGGAAGTAGGCTCCCTGGTGAGCAGAGAGCCCGATGCGGGGCTTGATCCCAGGACCCTGGGATTGTGACCTGAGCCAAAGGCAGAGGCTTTAACCCACTGAGCCATCCAGGTGCCCCCCCAGCCAAAAAGTATTTTATCCAGAATAGTGAATAAGGTGAGAGTGGAGATAAAAATGTAGTGTGGTTATGAAGCACTGAGACTTATTTTAGGGTAGTTTAGTCCAAAGAGCATTTCATTCTTGGAATTATGAAATCTACTGTTTTTTTAAAGCTGGTTATAAGCCGGGCTTTATGTATTGTTCTTACCTAATTCTTATAACAATTTTGGAAGTTAATCCCATTCCCTCCATCTGACAAGTGAAAAAACTAACAGAATACATCATCAGTAAGAGGAATAAGTAGATTCTAACCCAAATCTGTTCTTGTTCTAAAGCCCATCCTTTTAATTTTTATGATATAGCGCCTCTGAACTACAGTTAGAGAACCTTAAAAAAAATCCTTGTTCTTATTTTTTTTTTAAAGGAAACACAATGGCTTTTTTAAAAAATTTATTTATTTGAGAGACAGAGAGAGAGCATGAGAGGGGAAGTCAGAGGGAGAAGCAGACTCCCCATGGAGCTGGGAGCCCGATGTGGGACTCGATCCGAGGACTCCAGGATCATGACCTGAGCCGAAGGCAGTTGCTCAACCAACTGAGCCACCCAGGCGCCCCCTTGTTCTTATTTTTTTATGAGTTTTGTGACTTTGGGCAAGTCACTTAAACACTCTAATCCTTAATTTCTTACTTTTTTGAAACAGGGAAATTAACACCTATCTTAAATTTACTTGATGAGATTATGGTGAGGATTAAATGAGATAATTACTAAAAAAAAAAGGACTATGTAAAATATCAAGAAGATTCACAAAAATGTAAGATAATGTGATAAAAACTAAAAATAAAGCATTTATTTATAATATTTTGAGTAATGACATCACTCATGGCATACAATAACATAGCCTTTGGTAGTATCTTCTTTGGAATAGACTAGTTAGATGTAGACTATTTGGATATACCTACAAAAAAAAAAGTAATCCTTATTATGTAGCCTACAGTTATCACTTAGGCTACATATTGTCACCAAAAGAACTTGCAAATTTAATGCAAAATAAAGTCGACCTGGTTATTTGTCTTCAAGTAGATTAAACACACAGGTAGCTCAGTTTTTTTTTTTTTTTAATTATCCATGCACTTACATTAGCATCATGTAGAATCAGGTTCATAGATAAGTATACACACAGCAAACACACACACAGATACATACACACACATATATTAATGAACACACGGACAAATGGCCAATGATTGTGGAAAGAACATTTGGGGAGGCTGTCCTTAAGACTGTGATTAAGGGGCGCCTGGGTGGCTCAGTGGGTTAAAGCCTCTGCCTTCGGCTCAGGTCATGATCCCAGGGTCCTGGGATCGAGCCTCACATCGGGCTCTCTGCTCAGCGGGGAGCCTGCTTCATCCTCTCTCTCTCTGCCTGCCTCTCTGCCTACTTGTGATCTCTGTCTGTCAAATAAATAAATAAAATCTTTAAAAAAAAAAAAAGACTGTGATTAATTCAGGAAGGGTTGACCTCCTACAAAGAGCAGTAATTTGTAAGCCTATAAAAAGCATACTGGACTTAATTTTGACAGTTGGATGTTAACCCTACTTAATATTCTGTGACTTGAACTATTCATTTCACATTTAATCTCTGTGAAAACACCTTAATAATGCTTGCTATTCCTGCATCACAGGGTTTAGAAGTAAGCTAGTTCCTAGAAAAGAGGTACTGTACCTTATCCTTTTTGGAACCCTTAAAACCTAGTTCATTAACTGCAAAAACTGAGAAGTGGAAATAAAAGCAATTCATAAACTGTATGTATATTGATCTTTTACCTTATTAATTAAAAGAACATTTTTCAGGTATCTACTATGGTGCCTATTTTTATATGACTCTGGAGCAGTGGATAATATTAAATTATTTCAACTCCTCTGAATGCAACCCTACTAGTCATCTTGATATGATGCATTTAGATCGTACATACGTCACTTGCTTCTTGTGCTCAGACTGGCTCAAATGTCAGCACCATCAATTCATGAGTGAGATTAAATTAGTACAATATGAATACTACAGCAGAAGTGCAAGTGGTTTTCACTAAGTTATTACTCTTTTTAAATGAGGCCTATCATTATGTCATGTGTTGATGTAAAATTCATCTAATGTCTGAATGGTGGGCTTGTCTGGAGCATGATTGTTTATTCCCTAATGATTTTACAACTGGTCTAGCTGAAATATTGTAAGGCTTATCCTTGAACTAATTGCTCTGATGAGCACTAAATCGCATTTTCTGAAAAATACAAATTGTGTAAAATGAGATCATGATTGTTAACTAAGTTTGTCTTAACCAAGGAATTATGTTACAAATATGATGCAAATGTATTCTGTTTTTTTCTTTTTCTTTCTTTCTTTTTTTTTTTTTTAAGCATTATAGTGTTTGCCACAGGAAAGGAAAGCTTCCAGATCTCCGAATTTTGAAAGGACAGACTGAAAAATGATCAGAAAGTTCAAAGTGTCTGACTCAACGGAGTTTATGTTGTGTTCTGAATAACTGCCAGTTAACTCCAAACATCACTCTCTAAAACATAAACTTTTCTGCAGAATCCATGTAGAAGTGTCGACTTTTAAGGAGATTCAGCAACCAGAACCTTATTCTGATGCCCAAGGTCCAGGGAAGGCACTAACCATATTTTTATCATAGACCTTCACAGAATTGGTGGAAAACTGTATCTTGGTTAGGATACAAGGTGCAGGGCTGGAACACAAAACAGATGCCTTTTAAGCAAAAATCCCATAGGATAGTGATTAGTAGGAATCACAACTATCTTTCTCCCGAAAACCACCAATCTCATTTCCAACTTAACGTCACATACATTATTTCAGTCTATAACTGTTTAGAAAAGAGTTGTCCATTACAGATTGGAAAAGTGCAGGAAAATGGGAAAGATTTTTTATTTTTTTATCTTTATAGATCTTTAAATTAATTTATTCAATAAGGATTTGTTGCCATCCAATGAACGATGACATAATTGCCTTGGTTGCTTTTCTGGAGATTTATTGATTAAAGGGAATCATATAACACAAGAATAGGCCAGAAGAATCTTAGCCAGTATACTCCTCATTGTTTTGTTCCAATCAGCTCTGGCATTGTTTGGGTTAAAGGCCTCTTCCCTTACTGGCTGCATCACTGCTTTAGGTAATGCTCAAATGAGTGCCTACACCAAGATGCAGTGACTTTGGCACTCTCCCATATACTCTATGGGAATAAAAACTTCTACTTTTTCTGGAAAGGAATCTGGCACTATTGATCAAAATTTCTTAAAAAGTTAAGGTCTCCTAGCTAGGTAAATTTGAAGAATCAGTGCTGACTCCACACGTTTCTGAGTTTCTTTTTACTTCACAGGTATCTTCATACCATCTCCTTTACAGACTTCTCCTTTTTTGTGTGTGACCTTGAAATACTGGCATGTCCCAGTGGGAATGCTGGGATCTTATTTCTTCTTTTTATACACTGTCCTTCAGAAATAAAATCTAGTCCCATGGCTTGAAATTCCATCTAAATCATTGACCGTTTGTAAATCTTGCCCCAAATTTTCCAAGTATGCTTCTCCAGTGGTCTACTTATTTGTCTCCACCCTCCACCCTCCGTGTTCTGACATCATTAGTTGGCACCTATATATGCACTCACTTGTACCTTATAGTAATTCAAGTGTTACATTGACTCTTCTCTTTCCCTCACATCTACAGCAGGTTCTGTTAAGCTTACCCCAATGACAGATTTTCAGTCCAGGCTCTCCTCTGTGTACTACTTTTTACCATTTTTTGTTTAAATTATTCCTGTTTCTCCTTTGGATATGACCATAGTGGCCTCCTAATTTGTCTCCCATTTGCTCTGCCCCATTAATAGTCCCTTCTTCATCCAGTAGCTAGAATGATCTTTTACCAATGCAAATCAGATCACTTTAACTGGTCTGCCTACAGTATTTCAGTGCTGTCCTTTTTCACATGGACTAAAACCCATGCTCCTTTGACTAGTTTACCAAGCTCTACACCATCTGGCCCCTCTGACTTCTTTCCCCTAATACCACTTTTCCTCTCATCCACTGGACACCCTCCACCTGATTGACCATTTCCTGGGTTCCCTAAACGTGCCAGTATCATTGCTTTCCTAAGCCTTTCATCTGGATGTTGACCTGGCTTGGAATAAATGTTGGCTGATTCCTTCTTCCAACATTTTATTTCTCCAAACTACTCTTATCTTTACATGATATTTGTCTTTACTTATTTGTTTATTATCTGTCTTTATATGGCAGAAGGTTGTGTGGGATCATTTGCCTTGTCATTTGCCATACCTTGCCACATAATAGATGCTCGGTAAGTGTCTGTTGAGTGGATGAACAAGCTTTGGATGTTATAAGTGCTTGCTTTGTCTATAATTAATCTGATAATAATAGATACCTATATAGTACTTGTACTTTTGAAGACAAGTAATGTTTATTGAGTAACAGCATGTTTTGTGTATTTTCATTCCATTAACCTTTCAAAAAAATGTATGAATTGACAATAGTCCTTATTTTACGTAGAAAGAAACATAAGACTCAAAAGGATTAGGGGTCCTAGTCATTGAAGCCAGTACTTTTTTTCTCCCCATTTACCTGGATAATAAAATTGAAAATTTACTTACCTACTACTTCGTTGTTGTGGGTTTTAGATCTTTGACAGGAGACCATCTTAAAGCTTTTTTTTTTAATTTGTTTTTTTAAAGATTTTATTTATTTATTTGACAGACACAAGTAGGCAGAGAGGCAGGTGGAGATAGAGGAGGAAGCAGGCTCCTTGCCCAGCAGAGAGCCAGATGCAGGGCTCGATCCCAGGACCCTGAGATCATGACCCGAGCCGAAGGCAGAGGCTTTAACCCACTGAGCCACCTAGGCATCCCTTAAAGCTGTCTTGATAGGCTCTGCCACAAGCTTGTGCTACATCTCTTACGTGGAACTTCATTGTTTTTCCAAAACAGTTTTCTTCATTTTTTTGTTGACATTGTTTCCTCAATGGCTTCTTTTCAAAACACTCTCTTTACTCTCTAAACTTATCTTTCCTCATTTCCGTCTCAACAAACTATCTGAATTTCCCTTCTACTTCTCTAGTCTTTGATTGGTTCGTTATCTAGAGTGTGCTAAAGTTCAGTCTATCCTTGACCTCTTCTGTTTTCCATGTGTTCCTGATTTATGCTCATTGCTTCAGCAGTCAGGGTGATGTGGATAGCTTCCAATTTGTTAATGCCCAACCTAATATCTGGGTGATTCTATATGGACGTTCTTCATACAAACCAAACCACATTCATCATTTCTTCTCTTGAAATGACCTCTGCCTTTAACACTTCTCTCTCTTTCTGTCTTTGAATTGTTATATTTATTAATTTTTGTCACTGGCACCGTCACTCCTTAGTCAACAGACTGTGGTTTTGATAGCGCCTTCCTTTTCAATCAGTCTTAAATTCCTATGCATTCACCTTTGCTTCTTTGATTTTAAAAATTGAACATTTTCATTAAATGAAACTAGGAAATGTCAGTCAATTGTAAACCTCCTTATTCCAACATTACCTTTTCTACCTGCCTTTGGGAGGCAGTAACAGAATTTGCTTTCCTGAAAGTAGGAAAAGTCAGTCAATTTTAAACCTCTTTATTCCAACATTACCTTTTCTACCTGCCTTTGGGAGGCAGTAACAGAATTTGCTTTCCTGAAAGTAGGAAAAGTCAGTCAATTTTAAACCTCTTTATTCCAACATTACCTTTTCTACCTGCCTTTGGGAGGCAGTAACAGAATTTGCTTTCCTGAAAGTAGGAAAAGTCAGTCAATTTTAAACCTCTTTATTCCAACATTACCTTTTCTACCTGCCTTTGGGAGGCAGTAACAGAATTTGCTTTCCTGAAAGTAGGAAAAGTCAGTCAATTTTAAACCTCTTTATTCCAACATTACCTTTTCTACCTGCCTTTGGGAGGCAGTAACAGAATTTGCTTTCCTGAAAGTAGGAAAAGTCAGTCAATTTTAAACCTCTTTATTCCAACATTACCTTTTCTACCTGCCTTTGGGAGGCAGTAACAGACTTTGCTTTCCTGCCATCTTGGATGGAGAAACACAAGTTAAAATAATCATAAGATGACCTTTTTAGTTATAGGAACCAGGGGCTTGTGGTTTAGCTCTGGAACTTCCTGTGTTCATTTCTTTTTAATGAGCCTTTTAAGCTTTATCTCTAAAACTATGCAACTTTGACCTTTTGCTTCTTTAGGCTAATAATTACCTAATTAACTTTGAAGGCAAGTCTCATGCCACAATTTATCCCTTTCCCACAAAGACATTTGGATCAACATTATTTCCACCTTTTCCTACCTTTGTGTGCACAGTTCAGATCTCAATATGCCAATACAAACATCCTTTGCATTTTTAGTTTAGCCTGAGGACAGAGGCTGAGGAAATGTCCGAAAACATAGGCCTTTTTTGCATTATCCTGAAAGAATTTAGTTCCAATGACAAAATTAATAAGTATTCATTGTAGAACAGTTGCCAACACCAGAAATCTTTTTCTCAGACACACACACACACACACACACACACACACACACACACACACACACACACACAGCTTGTATTCTACAACATAAAAACAAACACTGTTATGTTTTGCAGTAAAATATATGTGTGGATGTGTATAGATACATATATTTGCATATAATACAAGTTTAAGTAAGAACACTCTGTATATGCTGTTATGCTGTTGGGGTAGCTACTTTTTTACTTAATATTTTTCCATGTAAATAAACATACTTCTGTAATGCTATTTCAACGACTACAGTCTCTATCATGTAATTATTTTATAGGTGATTTTAAATCAATTTCTTTTTTTTTTTTGAGTTTTTAGATTCCTTCTAGTTTTTCACTCAAAGAGGAAACACATAGTTAGATAAACACTTGCTAAAACTTAGTTCATATTCACAATTAGGGTAAATTTCCACAACTCAAAGTGTTAGGAAAAATGTATACTATGTATGGCTATATTTTTGTTCCATATGCATCCAAATATATTATTATCATAGTTTAATAATTGAAAAACTATCATTATTTTTATCTAAAGTTACTTTAATTCATATTTTTGATCAGGAGTGAACTTGGAAGTTTCAAAGATATTGATCATGCATTTACATTTTTATTTCAGTAAACTATATTTATTATAATGTTTTAATATTGAAGTTATTCATTTGCTTTTCTAACTGATTTGCAAAATTTTTATAGATTAAAACACATCTTTAATAAAAATAATCTTTCTTTTTTAAATGTCTTCTCAGTTATAAAAGAATTATTTACTTTTTTATATATTTGAGATAGAAAGAGAGAGGGAGTTGGGAGAGAGGGGGAGAGACAATCTGAAGCAGACTCAGCGCTGAGTGTAGAGCTGGATGCAGGGCTTGATCCCATGATCTCATGACTGGGAGATCATGACTTGAGTAGAAACCAAGAATTGGACACTTAATTGACTGAGCCACCCAGTTGTCCCCAAATGTCTTAATTTTTATGTAATATCATCAATAAATGAATGTAAAATTTTTTTTATAGTTTTTTTTTACCTCCCTTTGTTGTTTTTGTTTTTCTGAAATGACCTAGTCAATGGATAGATCACACAAATATATAAATTATCCTAATTAAGTTTTTTTAAAAAAATTTATGTCTTTGGTTTTATTGTATGACAAATGGATCTAAATATTTTTTAGATTTTTTTCTAAATATAGTTTTTTTCTAAATATAATTATTTAACTTTATTTTTCTAAATATATTTTTTCTAAATATATTTTTTTCTTGTATTTTTTTCTAAATATAATTATTTAATTTTCTAAGACCAGCTGTCAGATAATTTGTGCTTTCTAGTGATTTGAAATACCATTTTATCATATACTGAATTCTTATATATAATATAATAATATATGTAATTTTTCTTCATTGTGGTGGGAAGTTGTTATATTTTATTCATTGTCTTATCTTCTATTGCAAATATATATATGCCTGTGGTGTGCATACACAGATGTATATATACAGACATACATGCATTTATATTTAAAAACACACACAGTATATACACATATATTCTCTTATTTTGAATGTTCACCAATCTTTTTAGTGCTTTCACCCATTTTTTTCTTCCATGAGTACTTGAAACTCAAGTGAAAGCAAATTACATTGGGATTTTGAGATTGTGTTAACATATCAATTAATTTGTAAGGAATTTGCAGTACTGAATTTTCCTATCTTAAAGACATTAGACTCTTAAGGAGTGTTTAACATTTTCCTTTTTATGGTACTCAGTTTTCAAACTTTAGTCTTTGGTATTTTAAAATAGTTGTTGCTGTTGTACATAGGACTGTTTTTCCTATTTAACATCTTAAATGTTTATTTGATCCAGGCTTCTTACTAAATTCTATTACTTCTAGTGATTTTTAATGGACTATTTTGTTTTAAGAGATGACGAATTCATTGGCTATTTCCAAGATCTAGCAGCTTCAGGATACTGGGTTGTTGCTGGTCTGTGAGAAGCCCCAGCGGAGCAATTTTATTAGGGCTAGTTCATGTTCATTTTGGTGATGACACTGCTCTAGGCTAAGGTGCTTCATACTGAATTGACTAGGTTGTCTTCTGTCCATTTTGGTATTAGATTGAGAAGAATTGCTCACATTTGATCATCAATGACGATCTATCATTAGAGCAGTCTTTGATCTAGGATTCCTCCTAGTCTCCTGTGGGTCTTTACAGAGGAGCCATGAAACATCAGAGATGGGTGCCTAAGGACTGAGACCACACTCATCAGCTTCCCACTTATTCTATCCATTCTTGTCTTGGGTCTTCCTGAATTACAATTTATGATTAAATTTGAGTCTAGTCTGTGAAAAGGATTTAGAATGTAGTGCTTAAATACTATTTTACAGTTTTGCCTTCTAAATATAGTTTAAACAATTCTTCCTCTATTCCTTGTGTTATTTCAGGGGTATTGAGAGCATGTTAGAGAACTTTCTGAAAGCACTCTGTTAGTGTTTCTGCTTGAATGGTCATCATCTCCAGAAGCATTTGTTTTAGTTCTTAAGTCTCCTAGGTAATTAATTAGAAAGCACTTTAACTCTGTGTTTGATTTTATGGAGATACCCCATTTTCATTCTTTCTCTAAACATACACTAAGCACCATGCTGCAAGGTGGGAATACTAGCATGGACCAGACTTGTCAATGTGAAGCTTCAGAAGAAGAACAAGTTCTGTAAATGGACACTTACCATGCCATTAATGTGCTTCTGTAGTGGAGATGGTTGGTGAGATGTACACAGAGCAGTCATAGGCTTGGTGGTTGAATACTTCAACCAAATCTTGGTTGAATAATTTAGCCAAATCTTCCCAGTGGAATTGTCACCAAGGCTGAGCTTTAAAAGACTTGTAGAAGTTAGAGATGAATAGATTTTGAATTTTTTGACAGTTCTGATTTTGTCCATGGAGCTGAGTGTGGAATGAGCTACAAATTGTCCTCTTGAAGCAAGATGAGCCAAGAGATTTTAGGTGAGCTGTGTGGCTCATTTTTTAAAAAAGTATATATATTTATTTATTTGTCAGTGAGAGAGAGAGAACACAAGCAGGCAGGGTGTCAGGTTGAGGTAGAGAGAGAAGCAGGCTCCCTGCTGAGCAAGGAGCCCGATGTGGGACTTGATCCCAGTGTCCCAGGGATCAGGACCTGAGCCGAAGGCAGCAGCTTAACCAACTGAGCCACCCAGGTGTCCCCAGTGTGGCTCATTTTATAAACTAACTGGTTCTTCCACTCTTTTGCTATTTGATTACGCATGTGTGTGTAACCAGTGGTGAATGATAAATCACAGATGTATATTTTTATAACACACAAAAGATTTTAGATTTGTCCTTTTATATATTAATATTCTTTCTCCCTTCTTTCAGTCATTTACTAAATAAAATAAATGGTTTAAAGAAATTCACATTCAACAAACTATTCTTTTTTAAAAATATTTTGTTTATTTCTTTTAGAGAGAGAATGAGAGTTGGGGCAGGGGCAGAGGAAGAGGGAGAGAGAATCTCAAGCAGACTCTGTGCTGAGCATGGCGCTTGATGTGGGGCTTGATCCCATGTTCCTGAGATCATGACCTGAGCTGAAACCAAGCGTGGGTTGCTTAACCCACTAAGCCACCCCTCAACAAACTATTCTTAATAGCAATATTTAAGTGTAGTTTCTTTTACTTATTTCTAGGTATGTGATCCTTACAATATTTATGGTAAATGTTAATTTGTTCCTAATACCATATGAATTTAGGATAACATGAAAGAGTATGATAATACTTTGAAATAGTTAAGTAGTTAAATGCTTTTAAATAGTTAAATGAATTTAGGATAACATGAAAGAATATGATAATACTTTGAAATAGTTAAATATTAGGTCTTTTAATCTCCATAAAATCAAGGATACTTTCTATAATGTTTACTTTGTGTACTATTTATCTGAATCAGGCAGAATGAGGAATATAACATTTATTATGCTATTCAAAAATTACAGAACTCAAGGGGCACCTGGGCAACTCAGTTAAGTGTCCAACTCTTGATTTCAGCTCAGGTCATGATCTCAGGGTTGTGAGATCAAGCCCTCTGTTGGGCTCCATGCTGGGCAAGGAGCCTGCTTAAGCTGCTCGCTCTTCCTCTACCTCTACACTTTCTCTAAAATAAATAAATAAATAAATAAATAAATAAATAAATAAAAATTATAGAACTCAAAATATTTAAAATCATAACTAGTAATGAAGACACTCCTTCTAAGAGATGTGGAGATGAAGGTCCAGAAGACATGTGTCTAGTCATAGGACTGATAGGAGGGAAAGCAGGAGACTAGACCTTGTTTATTTTCATTCGATGTCCTTCACAATGATCTCATCAAATGTCTCATTTAATGCCATCATTCAGGATTATTAAATCAAGATAAAAACAAGACTGAGCCACATTCTTGTACAATTCCCTTCAGTAAAAGGAACTTCTTCCAGTAGTGTTAAACAACTTACCAAAATTTTAATTTATATTTCTAATTAATTATTCCCTAAGTTTCCAGGAAAATGTGGCTAAAGGCAGAAAACCCCACCTTCCCAAGACCCTACATGTTCTTTTCATTCTGAAATGCCTCAGAGAAAGAAGACAATGTAAAAGAAGCTGTTTGCAAATGGAAAAATTTGCATCCTGAGAGATAAATGTATGTGTGTGAGTGTGTGTGTGTGTTTGTGTAAATGTATTCTTCATCCAGGTTGTCCAATTTATCTGTCTCCATCTAGGATATATTTCTCAGACTGTTCTGAAATCTAGATAACTGCTTTTATCTAATGACACTGCTCTTCGATGCTGGGGATAAGATTTCTACTCTTCAAAGAACTGATAAGTTATTCACTCAACAAAACTTGTTTACTCAATGCACATCCTTTCACTCAGCATATATTAAGTACCTTCTCTGTGTGTGACCTCTCAAGAGCTTCTATTCTAATATGGGGATTCAGATAGCACAGACTCAATATAATAACTAAGTAAATTGTACTTTTGTGTTAAACAAGTGCTAAGGAAGAATGTAAACATAGAAGACAGTAAGAGTATGGATATAGGCAGGATGGCCTATCTTGACCTCTGTGCCACACGTTCTTGTATGAGGGTTTTGCACATGTTATCTGATTTATTCCAGGCAACGATGCTGCAAACATAGAAACATAGCCAATAAGAAGCTAATGATTAGGTCACACAACTAGTAAGGAAAGACCCCAAATTAAAATGTAGTATTTCTGCCTCTAAGAACTCATGGCTTCTATGGTAGAGATTGGATTTGGGGAAAGCAGGTATACAGAGACCCACAGAATACAATGGGATAAATGGTGGAAGGCAGGGTCAGAGAGCAGTTGTTGGCCTGCTGGCCAAATCAGGCCTGACTTTTGTCGTAAATAAAATTTTATTGGAACTCAGCTGGATTGTTTTTTAAGCCGCAAATTTGGTGGCTTAAAATAGCACACATTTATTCTCCTCCAATTCTGATGTTAGGAGGGCAAAATCAGTTTCACAGGGACAAAATCAAGGAGTCCTATTTGGAGGCTTTAGGGGAGATTCCCTTTCTTTGTCTTTCCCATCTTCCAAGCATGCATTCCTTGTGTTGTGGCCCCTTTCTCCATTTTTGAAACCAGCAGCATAGCATCTTGCTTCAGTTGTCACATTGCCTTCTGTCTCTGCATTTAAATGTCCCTCTGCCTCCCTTTTTTAAGGAGACTTGTGATTACATTTAAGGCCCACTCAGACAATCCCATATTATCTCCTTGTTTCAAGACCCTTGGTTTAATCACATTTACCAAATCCCATTTGCCACATACTAGGTAACTTCCACAGGTTCCAGGGATTAGGACCTGGATATCTCTGGGGACCACATCAGACATACTCATTTGTTAGTTTGTTGCTTTTGGCTGCTTTCTTGCCACAGCAGCAGAATTCAATAATTTTCAACAGAGGATGTATGACTTAAAACATTTACATGTGGCCTTTTACAGGGAAAGTTTGCATTCCCTTGCTACAAAAGAGAAGCACCTGCCTCAAGGAAAAGCGGCTTTCTGACATCAGAAACCACTGCTCTTTGGCAGGGAAATGAAAGAAGTTAAAGTTCAATCACATCAAAATTAAAGTAAATCAAAATTTTCCTAACCCTCATGCAAACATAGGGTCCTCAAGGAAGATTTTCTTCTTCTGGTTCTCATGACTAAAATCTTTATCCTAACTCCCTGGAGAAAATATCCTTTCAGGATTAAAAGCAAAACACTAGCTTAGAGTCAGTGGAGTAAAAACTTCTAATCTGTACTGATAGTACGCACCAGCATAGTTTCCCAATGACATTTTGTTAAGCAATGAAGTATCCAGAGAAGTGAAGCCCACACTTAAACTAAAATATTTATTTATTTTTTTTAAACTAGCAGTTTGGACCCACATCATGTCAGTCGTGTTATTGTACAAATGGAAATTTAAATTTCAGGTTTACGTAATGTTTACACTGCAAATATCACCCTGAGTGCTTTAAGGGTACACAAGACATCTGGGAATACAGTGCAGCTTCGAAAACTATAGTTTTCATAGCATCACAGCAATGCTTTCAGCAAATATATAATTATAAGTGACCCAAATTTGCAAATACTGGCAAAAACCTGCAATCTTTTCGACGAAAGAAAATTGTTCATGTGGCCCAGTTTTGTATAGAATTCCAAGATTTGTAAAGATCATTGAATGGTAGGCCTATCGTAGAGAGAGCATAAACCATCTCTTTGTGTTTGGAACTGTGTTCATTCATTAACCACTCAGATTTGGATTTTGTGCATCCTTATTTTTCAGTTAATGCTACTTGAGGGGTAGTAATAACCAATACTTATGTAGATCTTCTCATGGGTCAGGCAACAATGCAAGTGTTTCATTCACATCAAGGCATTTAATTCTTTCAACTGAAGCTGTTATTACCCCTTTACAGAGGTAAAAGTTGAAGAACAGAGGGACTAAGCAGCTTAACTAAGATTGTACCACTAAATAACAAAAAATAAAATAAAAACAAAAATTTGAATCCAAGAATACAAAAGCTATCCTTTTAACCACTACGCTGGGCTCCCTCTCACATGTACATTTATGCCAAGGAGCTCTTGATCTCTGAAATATGTGGGGGACAGTAAGTAGATCAGTAAGACATCAGTCCTGCTAGGCCAGAAGAATTTTTTTCTAGAAGTTCCTGAAAGATTTCTAATGAAGGGTTAAGCATTTATTATCATATACCAATATACCTAAAGCTCATTTTAGATTCATCTTGTTAACTTTAGGCTTTTGTTAATCAGCGCTTTACATTGACTGCATATTAGAATGTTGGGTGGGCTAATAAAAATACCAGTCCTTGGCACCATCCCAGGCCAAATACATCATACTCCGGAGATGGCACCTGGAGTATAGGTATTTACTGAGTGCTCTCTGGATGATGCTAGCAGGAGATACGGGTTGAGGACACAGTCTGATCCCCTACATACCTCACAGAGGTAGTGCCAAGGTTTCAAATACTTCACCATAAATCACAGCATTAGGTGTTAAAGATGAGAACATTTTCAACTACCTCATTGTTAATCAAGACTGAGAAACAGGGTGCATTTGGATAAATGCTTATAAATTTTGGATTCTGTCTCTGTGTGTTATTTGATACTTTCAGTATTTTCCAGAGCCAGCATTCTGAGACTTCCAACATAGCTTCTGCATCAGAGAACTAGTTCCATGGAGAGAGATGGGAGGAATTCTTCTCGGGTGTACATTCCAAACCTTGCAATGCCCGCCGGCCCAGAAGTAGAAGGCAATATGTGTGTGGCTATCCCACTAGAGTCTGCTATAATGTACCAGCTTGTTACGATTCAGCATGCTGCATGGTCTGTTTCATTTCTATTAAAGAAAAAAGCAAAAGGTCTTCTAATTCATGAGAAAAGCACATGGATTTGGCCAAACATTTCCAGAGTTCTGATTATGATACTGAACAGATCAACAGACTCTATTTCACTTCAAGCAATGCTAACATTGAGCTCTGGCATAAACTTGAAAGTTATTTTCTTGAGGGAAAAAGCCTCACATAGGCCAGCCATGGAGGACATAGAGGATTTAAAACCAATAGGGATCATTAGCATGGGCAGCTGGCTTGTCCAGATATAGATGATGCTGAGATTTTCCTCCAGTCCAGGCACATAGACACAAACAGTGACATAGACAGACAGACACACACACACACACACACACTCATAATGAAAGGTTTCAGCGGGATGAGTTTGCCACTTTATTAATAACAATGAAAGAAATCATTGCATATGAATGTGAAAAAAAAAACCCAAAGAGCACAAGTAAATTTAATGTCACTGTATTAATAAATTCTAGGAGAAAGACACACTAGGAGGTGTTATTTGATACTATGTTTTTTCATCATTTCTAATAATGAATCATAGAGCCTTGTTGTGGCTGGCTGGCTGGCTGGCTGGTTATCTATGTAAATTCCAGAGGTGTTCCTTGCCTTTGTCCTTGGAGATGCCCTAAAGTGGCTAGTTTCATTTGACAGCATTCTGGACTGCTAAGGGAAACAAGATAAAGAGTTGACAAGATGATCTAATAGACCTTTTATGGTTCCTTCTTCTTTTATTGGGTGAAAATAGTAAGCATGCATTCAGAAACAGACTCTGACCTTCAATGGGTGAATAGAAGATGCCCGTATTTGTGCACACTTACTCTAAATGCCCTTTCATGTGTGAATTTCCATCTTTGTGGGCCAGTAGAAAAATCAAAGAATGGCAGAAATGCTGGGACTCTAGCCAGAAGTTAAATGTGGCCATAATAGCTCATGGGAATGAGAGACCATTGGTCACTGTAGAGTTCTTTAAATGGGAAGCTGGGTTGGGGCCAATGAGTATCTCTTCCAGACTTACTTCATCTCTCAGTACCTTTTTTTTTTTTTTTTTTAAATTTGCCTCCTTTGGAATGGAACACTGGCAGCCACCTCTTTCTGGTCATCAGAGACTCTGGTATTTTTCAGAATACAAGGGTTATCACTATAATTGGGACAACATTAATTTTAAATCAGAGTGGGCACATATCAAGGTCATCTCTTGACATTTTGAAATGGGCATAGTTAGATGCTGCTTGACTTTTTTTTTTATGAGTCCGAGTAGAGGATGGGATCAAGATGGTTTCTTATAAAGTTTCTAAATGGTGGGATACACATAAGATTATGTGGAAAGAATATGTGATGCACAATTGTAGCCTTGTAGTGGTTCCTGAGGGCTAGTCAGTCCAACAAAGCTGCCTTGTGTGGTGGTGCTTGGCATGAGGGACACCTGGTGAAGTTCTATTTTTCTTTCGCATTACATGTCTTCAGTTTCTAGTCTTCTCTTAACAAGCTTATGGCAGCTTTTGACTGTGTATTGACTTTGGCCAGGTGTCCTAATTTCCTTCTCTATTCATTTGCTGAGATCTTTCCTGCCATCTGAAACACTTGCCACGTCCTCTGCTAATTTGTGCTTCTTCAAGATGATGGAAGTGATCACAAAATCCACCATTTCAAGTGTTATTCACATCTGATCACTTCTTTACATTTGCTGGGATGTATACTCTAAGATTTGACGTACAATTTTGGAAATGATAGGCCATGTTATATATATTTCTTCACAACCAACTGTCATTGTCTTCAGATCAGTTCTATTGACTTCCAACCCTTTTCTCTCCTCCTCAGTACAACGTGAATGCCACCTAATTCAGGATGACAGACTAATTGCTCGGTGAATGAATCTGACATGCTTAGTGAATTTTTAGTATTTTACAGAGAATGATAGCAATGGAAGCAGAATATGGAAATGCATTGACATTTATACAAATTATGTGTAAATCCATTGCATGTAGTCTAAAAGAATAAGAGAACATTCTGAAGAAAGTTATTATGCTTTGAGCCCAAATAGGCCTTGTTAAATCTCACAGTTGCTTGTTTTAGAGTACTTCCCCCCACCTTTTTAAAGATTTTATTCATTTATTTGAGAGGGAGAGTGAATGAGAGAGCACAAGCAGCGGGGAGAGGGAGAGGGTTAAGGAGGAGAAGCAGACTCCCTGCTGAGCCCTAGGTAGGGCTCCATTCCTGAGATAATGACCTGAACCCTAGGCAACCCCTTAATCAGCTGAGCCACCCAGGTGCCTCCTAGAATACTTCTAATTGTATTCATTCAATGATTATGTATCACTGATTGAGAACTGAAGTGAAATCATAAGCTCAGAGATTGTTATTAGAAGATAATAAAGAAAAATATTAGGCACAAATTCATCAGTCTTCCTAAAACCTTAGTAAGATAATTTTTGAGCCCTTAAAAATTGATGACATTACTTTAAAGGTGCCTTTAGACTTTGATTTTAATTTCTATAGGTAATTTTGGAAAGACACCAAGGAAAAGTTGTGATTGAGGCAAGAATTTTTCTAAAATTTAGTTTTAGTCACATTAAACCCTCCCCCTCACTTAAGAAACAGTTTCTTCCTTCTTTTTTCTTAAGATTTTACTTATCTATTTATTTGAGAGAGAAGGAGAGAGAGAGTGTGAAAGAAAGAACATGAGTTTGCGCTAGAAGAGGGAGTGGGAGTGGAAAGTATGTCTAGCAGACTCTGCTCTGAGCACCAGCGCTGGAGCCCAAGGTGGAGCTTGATCTTATGACCCTGAGATCATGACCTGATCTGAAACCAAGAGTCAGATGCTTAACTGTTGAGTCACCCAGGTGCCCCCAGTTTCTTCCTTCTGAGTGTTCAGTCATGGTTAGTAACTTTCAAAAATGCCAAATCTGAGAAAATGAGAATTAAATACCAATTCCATAGTCTCAGAGAATTACTATGTCTTCCTCCCCAAATCACACTCGCTTTCTGGGAGTAGCTATGATGAATTTAGTACCTAAGCCAGTATCTGTTCAACAGGTTTCTCTGTAACTTTCTTAGAGGGAATTGAAAATCTCTCTTAAAATACAGCTTAATTCTCTTATCTTTGTTTAGTAATTAAAGTGACTAGTTTGTGTGTTATTTTTATCCAAAAATATCTTTTTTAAAAATAATTTCAATAGACTGCAAAAATGGAGAAATGAAGTATTTTAAAATAAGGTACCCTGAGGGGAAGAATTGGTTATTGTGGAACTAATGAGCTCATTCATTCTTGATCTTTTACCTAGAAGAGAATCTGAGAACTATAATGCATTACATTAGCATATGTGTTTATGTAACCTAATTTTATTGGGTACTTGAAACCCATATTTGTCATGCAAACAGAGTCCCAGACATGCAAATATATTTGACTTCAGTATGAAAATATTTACTTGTGCATACAAACAACGAGATTTCTACTCATAAGCTACACAGCCACTTACTTTCAAGTTAATATAAGAATCACTCTCTAATATACAGAAGAAATTAAATGTCCATATGTAATAAACATATTTAAAAATAACCCCTTAAACCAGACTTCTAATTATGTTAAATGCCAAAAAACAAAAACAAAAAAATCACTCTGGGCAACATACTTAAGGAGGATAAATACAATTATAGTTTTCAAACTAATAGAATAATTTAACATTTATAAATGGATTAGACTAAGAAAATAAAATATTTATAATATTAATAAATGCTATTACAACTTTGTGAAAGAAAACCTAACTGGCTAGGGTAAAACAAAGATATCAAAACTCTAATTCTCATAATTCTTCCTGTTTTCTACCAGTTGGGGGGTGATGTCAAATATTTCAACATGTTCCAAAATATAGCCTCTTTAAACTGACAGGGATGGGGGGGTCTTACTACTCTGAAAGGTAATCTAATATAATGTGGTTGAACTCATTTAGATGATTGTACTACTGTAGTGGCTAATATTGCTTATCAGGGAAAGTTTCCACTTCTGTATAATCAGCTTTCAACAGTGAAGTGACCTGAGATGAACCTTGATTTTTTTTTTTTCCCAGTTGACTCAGTAATACCTTTCAGTGATTCTATGTGGTTTGGGAAGAAAATTTTTTCTGAGGCCATTATGTCAAGGATCAATATGCATTTGCCATCAGAGTTCTCAGGCTTTCACATCTTCGATTTGTCTCCCCTTTTGCATCTGAATTCATTCCTATACTGACCTTCCACTAGAAAGAAAGGAGAAATGCTACCATATAAGTACTAGATAGAGGATCTGAGTAGAAATTTTTTTTTGAAGAAGACATAGAGATGGACAACAGACACATGAAAAGATACCTAACATTACTAATCATTATGGAAAGCAAATCAAAACCTCAATGAAATGTCACCTTACACCCATAATAATGACTAAAAGTGTTTGTGAGGATGTGGAGAAAAAGGAACTCTAGTGTACTATTCTGAGGAAGGTAAATTGAAGCAGCCACAGTGAAAAATAGTATGGAGGTTTCTCAAAAGATGAAAAATAGAAATACCGTATGACCTAATAATTCTACTACTGTTTATTCAAAAAAACAAAAACACTAATTTGAAAATATATATGCACATCTATGTTTTTGCATTGTTATTTAAAATAACCAAGATATAGAAGCAATCTGTGTCCATCAATGGGTGAATGGATAAAGATGAGGTATATACATACACAATGGAATATTACTCAGACATAAAAAAGAATGAGATCTTGCCATTTTTAACACTATGGATTGTTGTTGTGCTAAGTGAAATAAGTCAGACTGAAAAAGACAAATACCCAAATACCATATGATTTCACTCATATGAAGAATCTAAACAACAAAACCAAATGAATAAACAAAAAGCAAAATCAGATCTATTAATAAAGAGAAAAAAAGGTGATGATTTCCCTCTTGAAGGGAGCTGGGGAGATGAGCAATATCGGTGAAGGTGAGAGGGAGGTTCAGGCTTACAATTATGGAATGAATAAGTCATGGAAATAAAAGGGACAGCAAGAGGAATACAGTCAATGATATTATAATAGCCCTTTATGATGACAGATGGTAGTGACACTTGTGGTGAACACTTAGCATAACTTACAGAGATATTGGATCACTAGGTTGTTCACCTGAGACTAATGTAATGTTATATGTCAACTATATTCACAAATAATCAATAAAAAAGAAGTATAGATGGAGGACAGATGGAAAGAAGGAAGGAATGAAGGAAGGAGGGAAGGAAGGAAGGAAGGCAGGCAGACAGACATGATGACTGGTGGGGGAATGTCATGGCAGAAGGGATTCTGAACTGGATGTCCTGAATGCTGTTTTCTATTCTGCTGTATATAAGCAGGTTATTGAACTCTTAGAATCTTAATTTTGTAAAGGGAAGATGTTTTCTTCTTTTAGATTGGCTAAATTGTTTATTTAGGAGTCAACTTTCTGGAGCACCAGGGTAGCTGAGTCCGTTGGGCACTCAACTCCTGGTTTCATCTTGGGTCATGATCACAGGGTCATGGGATCGAGTCCCAGGGCAGACTTCTCACTCAGCGGGGAGTCTGCTTGAAGATTCTTTCCCTCTGCCCCTCCCCCCACTCACATGAGCACCTCTCTCTTTAAAATAAATAAATAAATCTTTAAACTGTTAAAAAAAAAACAGTCAACTTTGCAAGATTATGTGGTAAGTGGGAGGGCTCACAAATTTACTAGATTGGTATATACTTGGACAAAATCTTATTTTTCTTAATTTATTGTAACTGACCTGATTTTCCTCTTTAACAGCTGCATTATTGTCAGGGGATCCTGAATTGCAACTTGGAATTAATAGTATCATAGCCCCTTCCAGTTTATATACCTTTGGATGCATCAGCCTTCTTTGAGTGAGGGCTCAGTAGTTCAGATTTTCTTCTCCTTTCCCCTTCCTCCTCCTTTCCCCTTCCTCTCCATGTGTGTGTGGGAAGGGAGAACATAGGTGGTAGTGTTCTCTGATCTACAAGGTGTCCCCTGAATCCTACTGGTCTCTGCTGATTAGGGGCTTTTCTTGTCTCTTCCTTGAGCCAAAGACCAGTAAAGTAGTTCTTTATCCTATTTGCTATGTGATCAGCATTCTTGTCCCCACTACTGAAATCCATAGTTGTAGACATTTGCCAGTGATAGTGACATTTTTGCATATTGTGGCTTTTTCAGCTAAAGTCCCTTAAGACTTCTGCTTGTTTACTTTCTCTGTGCTTTGTTACTGGGCACATGGAAGCTAATATGTGCCATTTATTCTATGTGGATAAGGAGGGGTCCTTGGAATTATTGTTCTTGTTATCTCTCTCAGCCAAACCTGGACATAACTACTTGAAGTCTTTCCAAAGTACAGTCCTCCCAATGATACTGGGTTCTCTCCACACTAAGCTTGGGTTTCTTTTACATTATTGCTTCTGTCTACCCTCTGTCTTCACACCAGAAGGAAGAAAGTGAGGACTTTTCCCCCTAACTCCCCTCTTTTTCTTCCTTTTGAGTTTTTCATATTTTCTTACTATCTATAAAATTCTTTCCCTTGATAGATTTTGTCTGTACTTTGACAACCATCAGACATATACTGATCTCTGGATCTAATCTGGAGTCTGAAGGTTTTGTATGGGTATGGAGTGATGAGGTATAACTATTACCTTAAGGAGAATAATGCAAAAATCATTTTGCAAAAATGAAAGAGGAAGAAGAAACAGGAGAAGGTGGAAAAAAAAGGAGAAGGAGGAAAAAGAATAGTTGAGGTTTGAAATCAGGACAATTTCCTGCCACCCCAAAGAAAACTATATTAAAACTAGTGTTTTATTTTAAACCATCTCATAGAATTTCTTCTTGTATTCAAGCAGTGAACAGTAGTCATTTGAAAGAATGTATCATTAGCATAAATCAACATTTAACCATGTACACAATTTTATGTCTTTCTTTGTAATACTCATCAAGTCCCTTCTTCATGTTAAAATTTTACTCCTTTAGAACAGAACCACAACAGCAATAAAATGCTTCTTTGGAACAGTGCTGATGCATGTGGATCAAACCAGTTATGGTAGATTGTATTTCCCATATGCTCTTACAGAATTTCATCTCTCCTCATAAAGAGGTAGAGTTTATTTCCCATTCCCTTAAATCTTGGTGGTACTTGTGACTACATTGGTAAGCAGAATGAAGTGAATGTGGCCTTGTATGACTTCTAAGACCTCTACCTGTTGTCTCCTAGAACACTCATCTCTGAAACCCAGCAACCATTTTGTGAAGAAGCACATTAGCTGAGTGTAGGTTTTCTTATTGGCAGCCCCAGGTAAGAGCTCAACACATAGCCAACATCAGCTGTCAGACTTTGAGTGAGCAAACTTTCACATGATTCTAAGCTCTAGCTTTGAAGCCATCCTAATTCATTCTGAGTGGAGCAGAGACAAACTAGTCCCTCCAAGTGCTAACAAAATATAGATTTCTGGGCAAAAGAAATATGGTTTAGGAAGCTACTATTTTTTTTTTTTTTTGGCTCAGTCCAATTAAATTGAAGAGAAGAGGTGAGAATTGTGATCCAAAAAACAGCTCCAAGCACAACATAGTAATAAATAAACACACAGAGAATGGTTTACGACCTCAGGTAAGAATGGAAATATGGAAGATCCATAGCTTTCTGTGATAACATTCCCTAAGCTTAGAGACAATTTTATTTATTTATTTATTTATTTATTTATTTATTTATAATTTCTTTTCATCATAACAGTATTCATTGTTTTTGCACCACACCCAGTGTTCCATGCAATACGTGCCTTCCTTAATACCCACCACCTGGTTCCCCCAACCTCTCACCCCCACCCCTTCAAAACCCTCAGGTTGTTTTTCAGAGTCCATAGTCTCTCATGGTTCACCTCTCCTTCCAGTTTCCCTCAACTCCCTTCTCCTCTCCATCTCCCCATGTCCTCCATGTTATTTGTTATGCTCCACAAATAAATGAAACCATATGATAATTGACTCTCTCTGCTTGACTTATTTCACTCAGCACAATCTCTTCCAGTCCTGTCCATGTTGCTACAAAAGTTGAGTATTCATCCTTTCTGATGGAGGCATAATACTCCATAGTGTATATGGACCACATCTTCCTTATTCATTCGTCTGTTGAAGGGCATCTTGGTTCTTTCCACAGTTTGGCAACTGTGGCCATTGGTGCTATAAACATTGGGGTATAGATGGCCCTTCTTTTCACTACATTTGTATCTTTGGGGTAAATACCCAGTAGTGCAATTGCAGGGTCATAGGGAAGCTCTATTTTTAATTTCTTGAGGAATCTCCACACTGTTCTCCAAAGTGGCTGCACCAACTTGCATTCCCACCAACAGTGTAAGAGGGTTCCCCTTTCTCCACATCTTCTCCAACAAACGTTGTTTCCTGTCTTGCTAATTTTGGCCAGTCTAACTGGTGTAAGGTGGTATCTCAATGTGGTTTTAATTTGAATCTCCCTGATGGCTAGTGATGATGAACATTTTTTCATGTGTCTGATAGCCATTTGTATGTCTTCATTGGAGAAGTGTCTGTTCATATCTTCTGCCCATTTTTTGATATGATTATCTGTGTTGTGTGTGTTGAGTTTGAGGAGTTCTTTATAGATCCTGGATATCAACCTTTTGTCTGTACTGTCATTTGCAAATATCCTATTCTCCTGAAGCTGTTTCAAAAAATTGAAGCAGAAGGAAAACTTCCAGACTCTTTTTATGAAGCCAGCATTATCCTCACCCCCAAACCAGGCAAAGACCACACCAAAAAGGAGAATTTCAGACCAATATCACTGATGAATATGGATGCTATGATTCTCAACAAGATCCTAGCAAACAGAATCCAACAGCACATTAAAAAGATTATCCACCATGACCAGGTGGGATTCATCCCTGGGTTACAAGGATGGTTCAACATTCGCAAATCAGTCAATGTGATAGAACAAATCAATAAGAGAAGAGAGAAGAACCACATGGTCCTCTCAATTGGTGCAGAAAAAGCATTTGACAAAATCCAGCATCCGTTCCTGATTAAAATGCTTCAAAGTATAGGGATAGAGGGAACATTCCTGAACTTCATAAAATCTATCTACGAAAGACCCACAGCAAATATCATCCTCAATGGGAAAAAGCTCACAGCCTTCCCGTTGAGATCAGAAACACGACAAGGATGCCCATTCTCACCACTCTTGTTTAACATAGTATTAGAAGTCCTAGCAACAGCAATCAGACAACAAAGAGAAATAAAAGGTATTTAATTTAAAAAAAAATTTTTTTTTTTTTTGGACAGACAGACAGACAGAGAGAGATCCCAAGTAGACAGAGAGGCAGGCTGAGAGGGGGAAGCTGGCTCCCTGCTGAGCAGAGACCCCCCGAGGCGGTACTTGATCCCAGGACTGGGATCATGACCTGAGCCGTAAGGCAGAGGCTTTAACCCATTGAGACACCCAGGCGCCCCACTTAGAGACAATTTAAGATGAAATTAACCCTCTAACTCATTAACCCACATTTTATAACTGGGGCTGAGTTCTAAAGATTAAAATATAATATAATACAATAATATATTAAAGATTATAATATAATATTAGTATATATTATATACTACAATATATACTATACATTACATAATTTATATAACACATTCAGTTGGATAGAAGTACATTCAAAACTACAGCTTCCATATTGCTGTGTACTTCACTTTGCTCTTTGCTGTGGTCCTTGAAAGCCTTATGGTTGTAATTACTGACTAACCTCACCAACTCTCAGGTGAACTCAGACATATTACACCTAAAAACACTGTCTTTTCTACCACTACTATTTCCACTAGTAAAAAATTATACTGGTCTCCTGTTCAAAACAAAGTAAATATCAAAAGATTTAAGAAAGAGAAACCTATCAAAGCAGCAAAAGCTTTTATAATTTGTTGGTTCTCTTTCTTTAACTTTTCCATTAATTTTAGGATTTCTCTACATGTGTATTTAGGAACATCATTTGTTTTGTTTTGTTATTGCAGAAAAAATAAAATTTATTGGCATTTTGCTGCACATTATATAGAGAATGGTAACCCCCTTTTGGAATTACTCTGAGGTTGAGAATGTTTGGAAGAAACCAGCTTGAGGGGAAAGTCAGAGAGGAGTACAGGCCGAGAAGATAGAGTCATGAGGTTATGTTGTTATATTTGGCCATTTGAATTAGAATGTGATCTGTAAAATCTAAACGTATTTTAAAATTCAACCAATGTGAAGGAAAAGAAAAATAAAAAGTTCTCTTTTTTCTTCTTTCTTTTGGGCAAATCCACATAAATAGTAAATAAAAAGTAAAGACTAACCATGGTTGGCCTCAGCCAAGTATACAGATCTCAAATTACTTCTAACATCTTTAGGGGTTTAGGCCAGTGCCCTCTGCCTGATCCTAGAAGGGTTTTGCTTTGACACCTCTATTACCTTATGGTGTCCATAGTTGTTTCTGTCTCTTTGATGGTGAAACTGATCACCAGTTACTTGGCTTGATCACATATCTTTTTTTTCCCCCAATGATTGACAGCTAAGAACAATTATAACAAATAATTTCTGTGCATTTCTATTTTTTCCCTAAGTAGTTTCATCTGGTGTCATGGCTTTAATTAAATACTATCTAAAAATTGATGACTCTAAAGTGTATATTTAAGTTTTAACTACTCCCCTGGGATGAAATCAGAATACCCACTTGCCTGCATGTTGGTTATTTACTAAAATGCTAAAATCAATCTGTTTGAAATAAAACATTGCAGTAAATGAGCAAATTCTCTCTTTTATATAATGTCTAGAAGTATTAATGCCAATTATCAGGTATAAAGTGATAATACATTTTTCCTTCCATAAAACAATTAAAATGTTGGTCTGATATTTTTCTTTCACAATAATACAAAAAATGTGGCAATAATTATTATCCAAAACAGTTATGCATCACAGATTGGACTTTTGTTTTGTTTTGTTTTGTTTCCTGTTTTCCTGTCATTATTTGAATCAGACTTTATAACTAATTATAAGAAGAAACATCCACAAACTAAATCCAACTCCCATTAATGGAATGGATTTACCTGTCACAAAATAAACACAAAAGAATCATTTGTTCCCAGATACCACAAACTTGTGGCGTTCTTGCACTGAAAAGTTATCTTTATCTATCAACCTCTCCAACACCAGCTTCATCTGCTCACATGTTTTTTCTTCCGTTTTGCAAACTGGCTTCATTTAAAAACCAGATTTAGAAATGTAGTATTAAAACCATTGGAATAGAAGAAATCTCCTTAAGAAAATTAAAGAAAATAAGATGTAAAAGGCAGAAAAATTACAAGCAAGAAAATACTTGGAAAAGAACAAACATGGAAAAGAAGATTGGTAGATAGCAATAAAGCTTTTCCCAGCATTGTCAAGAGAACATTTGAGGGACAAAAACAGGAGTTTTAAGTCCCCAGCAGTTGAAGTCACCCCAGGGCTACCTAGGAACTCAATAATACACATCACGTCATTATTAAAAACAATAAAAACAATATAATAACTGATTATAATAGTAATATATCGACAACCACTTAAACGAGGACAAAAAATGTGTCGGACATATATAGCATGTTATCAAAATTTGTCAGTTAACTCTTAAAGACAGATATTATGTACATTTTACAAATAAACTATATTCTCTCACTTTCTCTCTCTCTCCTCCTCAGAGTGACTCCCACAACCATCTAGCTTTGTCCAGCCCAATAAATATTTATCACATGCTTATGATATAACACAATGAAAGATGACACAGTGACTTTTAAAAGACTTGCAGTTTAGTTTAGAGTGACAGAATAGCAAAGAAAGAAAGAGTGAAAGAAAAAAAGGAAGGGAGAAAGGGAGAGAGAGAGAGAGAGATTGGAGAAGGGAAGGGAAAGGATGGGAAAGAAAGGAAGATTTAACAGACTTAAATTTGGAAACTTTATCATTGTGATAAAAACCCATTTACAAGGTAAAACTACAGCTCATGTAAGGCATGATCAGAGGTTGGGTTGGGTTGGTTTGGAGGTTTGGTTCAGGGGACATTTGAGAAGTGACGATTGAGAATATTAGTAATTGAATTGACTAACCCTTAGCAAGTAACTGAAGATGATAACTTTTCCTTCTATTGTTTATATTTCTTAGCACCACATCTGAGCAGTTCTGTGTGGTTCATCAGAGCCAGTGAGTAAATCAAACACTTGGCCATAATTATTCTTAGCTACTTTGAGACTTGAGTAGTACTGGAAGGCAGGGACCACTCAAGGGGAAAGAGAAGCCTCAATGATGGTTCTCCCACAGACCTAGACTTCAATGGCCTTTGGCCTAGTGACACCCCCTCGACACAACTGCATTGGTGGCTATGTTCTGGCTCCTTGCCTTTCCCTGTACTATCGTGGAATTCTCCCCTCAAATCATGATGAGCTTACCAGCCCTGGAGTCATTTCTTTACTGTACTGTAATTGCCATGTAGTGTAATTCCTTCATCCCCTTTTAAAGGATTTTAATATTGAAAGCTTATTTTCTCTTCTTTTTCTGGCCAAGTTTCTTTCCATTGCTTTCAGTTTTATTGTCTTTAGAAATCTTTTAAATTCTGTGACAGAGCGCTAGAGGAAATAAGGCAAGAATTTGAGTATATACCACCGGAAACCAGCCCAAAGTTAATGCCTACACCATTTCTCTTGAGTGGACATCTGATTTTATAGCTTCACCCAAAGCACATGTGATGAAATGTGTTGTGACTGTTTGGAAAGGAGAATTCCAGGAACCCAGCTCTCTCTCTATCTGCAAAAGGAAGTGGGAAAAAACTCTCTGTGGGGGCTGGGTGTAATGGGGGCAATGGCTGCATTTCCAAGAGACTCACAGATTAGTAAGGGCACCAAGAGGGCATCCCCATTTCTAGGCTGACTGGCTCACTGCAGCACAAGCACACAGCTGTCTGTGAATGAGGAAGGGCGGTGAGATGAGAGCAAGTGGCGGAGCAAGGGCAGAAAAGAGGTTATGGCTCAAAGTGTGCTTTGATACCAAATCCAACAGAAAGATCCCAGATTTTATCACTAACTCAGAGGACTCAGTGAACCAAGAAGGTTAGAGTAAGCTGTGAGTTTTACTGGAAGTTTTAACACACATTATTGAACAAATGTCAATGCATGCTCTTTTGCTCTCTGACTCTGAAGGAAGTGTAGGGAATCCCAAGTCCTTTTATACACAAACAACTGGAAGAAGAGCCTATTGCTCTTGAAACAGAGACAAATTTTAGGCTTGCTTGTTTCTTATGAAGCATGCTAGTTAGCTACCAGTGTGGGATATCCTAATTATCAGGTATATTTTCTTTTCATTAAGGGACAATGATCTCTAACTGAAGTGATGTCTTCTTCCTAAAAGAAGAGCAATTGCAAACTTTTTTAGAAATCAATTTCCTGGGGCGCCTGGGTTAAGCCGCTGCCTTCGGCTCAGGTCATGATCTCGGAGTCCTGGGATCGAACCCCGCATCGGGCTCTCTGCTCTCTCGGGGAGCCTGCTTCCTCCTCTCTCTCTGCCTGCCTCTCTGCCTGCTTGTGATCTCTCTGTCACATAAAAAAAAAAAAAAAAAAAAAAAAAAAGAAATCAATTTCCTTTTATAACAACCACTCTGATTAGGAAATCCTGAATATCTAAATTATATCTCTCCTACAGAGGGTGTAATTTGAACCTTTCTATTTCCATTTTGTCTTCAGGAAAAAGAGAGAATGATAGTTCAGCACTTTTAATAAAAAACCTTCACATAGTTTCTGGAGGTTATTAAACCATTCATCAGCTTGGGTCTTAATCCTAAAATGGAATAATCATTGTATATCCATATGAAATCATAGCTTTGAACACCAGTCAAGAGTCTTAATTTATTTCTTTTGCTTCTCCACTCTAGCTGTCAGCATTTTCATCTTAAAGTCACAGAATTAGAGGAGAACAGGCAATTCCAGAAAAAGCAGGTACCCTTTGACCCTCCTTCCCCCCACCCCACAAGTACTTTCCTGCAGAGATGAAACAAAAAAAATAAAACTGATATATGGAAAAAGGGCAACCATTCCAAGATTTGCAGCAACTTTACTCTTAAAGACACTAGCCTAGGTCTTGCCTGGTAAGTCATGCTTGAGAAACTTAGCCATGAAAATTGGCAACAAGAATCTGAATTGCTCCCTGAGTGGGAAAGTTTGACTTAGTTCAGAACAAGTTTAAGAAAAAATGTCACCTTTTTAAAAACATTTTCAGTGAATTAGATTGGTGAAATATGCTGGATTTGAAGTTCTTAAAAGTAGTTCTCTCTCTATAATAGACATACCGATCCGAGGACGGCAAAGATGGTGACCTCTGTAGCCTTAAATTGCTATTCATTTGGTTGCAGTGGTCTTGTTACCACTCACTCTCTGGCTTCTGCTGAACCTATAAATTACAACCCAAAGTCAGCCTAGCAGATGATTTTCAAAAGTCATGAGGGAAGACTAACCTGCCAAATTTGCATTGGTTTATCCCTCATTATCACCTTCTCACCGGAGTGTTCTGTTCCCTGCCTTTGTCTCATGCTCACCTCCATTGGACTATCCCTGACTTTCTCTTCTAGAACTTTTATAGCACCTAAACATGATAAAGGACCACCCGAGCATTGCTCTACAACCCTAAGTGGTTCCTCTGTGTACTGTATTCCATAAAAAGCAGGCAAAAAGGAAATAGAAGTTTGTTCATTAAGTCATTTTTAGTTCTTTTATCTCTTGGATTTTGAATTGTTTTAACTCCTGTTATATCCCTGCTAATTTATTTTTTGGTAATTTATTATAAAGTCATTACATGTTTCCTCTCAATAGGAATTTGATAATCCTAATTTGGTGGCACTAAATGATATAGCTTTTGTTTTTGTTTTTGAGGGCTGACCTTTAGGACTTTGGTTTAAAAAAAATTTTTTTTGAGCATAGTTAATACACTCAATTCATTAGTTTCAGGTGCACAACAGTTATTGGACAAATTTATATGTTATACTGTGTTAATCACAAGTGGAGTTATAATCTGAACCATACAAGGCTATTACAATATCTTTGACTTAAATTATACAGTTTTGGATTTGAAACGCATCATTATCTATGATGAGATCTCCATGGTTGGTGGTTCTACAATATTGTTCAGTGTAGAATTTCATTAGGATGCTAATGTTTACAAATATGATGGTAGAATCAGCATTTTTCAAAGATTTATTTGTTTATTTGAGAGATAGAGAGAGAGAGAGAGAGAGAGAGAGAATGAGGATGAGTGGGGGTAGAGGCAGAGGGAAAGGTAGAGAGAGAATCCCCAAGCAGACTCTCTCCTGACATGAGGCTCAATCCCAGGACCCTGAGATTATGACCTAGAGCTAAAACCAAGAGTTGGACACTTAACTGACTGAGCCACCCAGGTGCCCCCACCTTTTTAAAAGATCTATTTATTTTAGAGAGAGAATATCTGAATTTCTATCATATTTTGACAGATTCATAGTTGGGAACAATGATTTCAATGCCTAAATATATCCCCATAATAAGTGTCAATTTTCTAATTGGTATCCTTTTAGTCATAAAGTATTTTCATATATTTTAGGAATGCACTATCTTTTCATATCAAAACAAATAACTTATAATATGAAAAGATTAGCCTATTGGTACATTGATATTTAAAAAATTTATTTCTTTCTTAAAAAAGTGATTTCTTGTGATAGCTCAAAATGGAATTTTGAAAGCTTATTAAGCTTTAGTCAAGTAGAAGTTGGGGTTGGTATATTTTATTATGTATTTTAAAAATTCTGGGTTCACAATAGCATAAATACATTCCCTATGTGTTTGGCACACATAGTCGCCAAAAATTTAAAACAAATAAATAGAACCAAAAAAATCGAAAGGTTACTGCCTAATCCTAGGGATAGTAGGCCAAAAAAAAAAAAAAGAAGATTTAATTAACGAATTTTCATGCTTCCTTGATTATAATCCTTTTATACAGAAGACTACTGATAAAACACGGATGTTTTATAAGGCTCTATCAGAATTGAAGCAGATAGAATGTCTCTCATGAGATTTGACCTATAGGGTTATTTAGTGATGGGAAGGATTCTGTGGCTTTGTTCTGAGACAGGCCCTTTTCAAGGGATGTGTAGCACCACAGGGATTTGGTCAAGCAGCTACAGGGATTCGGTCAAGCAGCTGCAGGCCCTCTGCTTTCCCATCTGTTGGCTTGGACTTCTTGTATTTTGACCAATGTGTCAATTCATGGCTTCTTCTTGCCTTCCTAGGCAAATCTTTCATGACAAAGGAAAAACATTGTTGTAGTATCTGAGATCTCTCTGAATGAGCTTCAAAGGGCAAACCGTTATAAGCCACATGGCAAAGTCTGCTTTCCATTAGATCTCTTGTTGGTCATTCCCCCTTCCAGCTCTAAATAAACATAATCCAAGATTCTGCTCAACAGCAAGCCACGCTGAATTCCTGAGGATGTGATCAAATCAAAACCCTATCTATTGTGTCTGGGGAAAAAAGTGACATAGTGCTACTAGGGCTTGATCCTAATTCTAGGTCTGCAATCAAATTGTATCTGAAAGGCTCTTTTCCCTAGATGTGATTTTAAAACCTGTTCTGAGTTATTAGTAAGTCAAATATATTATATGATTCCAACTTTTGTACTTTTTATTTCTCAAGGAAGTCCTTTATAGTTGATATGAAACTTCCCACTTAAATGGGCGATTAGAACATGTTCGAGAACAGGGCATAAGGAAATGTCTCAATTTCTTAAAATGTTTACTGGTAATATATGTTTAAGATGTAGGTAAATTTGAAATAATATGTCAGAATATTGTAGATTTTGTACATGTATAATATTTGCTGATTATGAAACTTAACATAATATATACCATTAACTGAAAGTCTTGATCATTTCCTACTTTAAAACTATTCTTCCTTTTGCACTTGAAATGCTTATCTAATAAGACTAGTCAATTATTCAAAATAACACTTCAAATATCTATAATATATAATGTGCATATTACTAAAAAAGCAAAATAGACATTTGGTCAAATTTTCAGACTCTGAATTAATTTTTTTAGTGTTACCTTATAACTATTAACTATTAAGTTTTTCATCATTACAGATTTCAGTAACTTATTTGATGTTTTCCTTCTTACTATAGCTACAGTACTGTAGAAAAAAAATTGTTAAAAATATTGTAAGAAATGATTTTTTTTTTTTTTCTAGAAACTTCATACCTAGCAGATCTGGAGGAACACCTGGAGTTTCTCAAATTGTGTCCCTGGAATTTATTTTGGAATAGCTAATTCAAGTGTAAATATGACAAAGCAGGGTTGTATTTTTTCCACACTTAGAAAGCAGTGGAACCCAGTCTTTCCCCCTTAATGCTGAAAGAAATATACAAGATCTATACACAGAAGTGTAGAATCATCCAGTTAGAATGTGAGCAGGGCCTAGAAGAAAAGCATCTTAATTTGGCTTCTCAGAGAATGATGTGGAACAAAGATTTTTCTGAACATCTGCTATGTTTTCATGTAGGCAACATTTGTCGATCGACATCCATCTCTCTCTCTCTCTCTCTTTTACATTCCCCTTATCATTTCTAGTCTTACCATGGCCCCGAAACAAAGTATTTGAGCCATCTTTTTTTTTTTAACTTTATTTTTTTGACACAGAGAGAGAAAGATCACAAGTAGGTGGAGAGGCAGGCAGAGAGGGGGTCGTGCGGAAGCAGGCTCCCCGCCGAGCAGAGAGCCCGATGCGGGGCTTGATCCCAGGACCCTGAGACCATGACCTGAGCTGAAGGCAGAGGCTTAACCCACTGAGCCACCTGGGCACCCCAATTTGGGCCATCTTTATTGCCAGTCAGGAACCAGTGGTCTAATAGGACCCTACTGTGAGGGCATTTCTTCTTCCAGAAGTGGTTGTGTGCCTGATGTAGGTTCCAATCTCTAATCTAAAATCCTTGAGACCAGGCAAGTTTTGAGATTCAGAAATTTTAGAATTTTAGATTTAGATAGGTGATATGATATGTATCCCCCTGCCTTGTAATCAAATATGCTAGTATTTTTGCAGTGAAGTGTAGGAACCATTTGGAATAAAATAAATAAAGACTATGCATAGCTTTAGTTCAGACTTTGTCCCCAAGTTAAGAGAAAAAAACCCAAACTTCCAGTTTCTTGGATTTCAGAATGGCAAATAAATGTCTACGGACCTATAAAAACATCACAAGGAAATACAATTAATTGAATGAATTTGTGGGGGGTTGGAATGTGAAACTGTGACACATAGATATGATCTTCCCCCCTTCCAATGTTCTCCAAAACACACTTAGGTTTTTCACCCTATCTATAGGGAAGTAGAGTCTGATAGGCACCCAATTTGCTTATTCCAGAGAAATCAAGATCCTGCTTCCTTTAAAAAATTCTTAAAGCATGCTAACACCTAATCTACCTCCTAATACACACATTTGCACACCCATACAGAATTATACATATGGAAAGTGAGGGATAATAAGCTTATTTTACGGCAAGATACATTCTTAGCAAATCAATGAAAGTTTAATTTAATTATAGACTACAGTTACTGTAAGAAAAGCCCAATTTTGTTGAAGCTTTTAAAGCATAGTCACATTTAAGGGTGAAAATATTTGCTCTACTTTCTATTTTTTTAAGATAAATACTAGTTAAGGAGAGAAGAGCCTTTTAAAAATTATTTTTATGGGACCAAAGAAGGAATCTTTGGTTCTTTTTTAAAGAAATTGATATTGGCTTTTGATACAACTGCAGTCAGAAATATATTGAGATCAATCAGGAAGAACCAAATCCATGTCAGCTTTAAAAGATGAAGAAGATTTGAGGTCATAAACTGTGGTTTTGGTAAATAAGTAACAACAAATGAAATTTTCTTTAAAAATACAGGGTGGTTAAAAAATAGCCATGTGCATTTAACTACTTTGGAATGAGTATGAGGCATTTTTAAACAAAAATCACTCCTTATCCCAATTTTTTAAAAAATCAGGGAAAAGTACGATTTTGCCATTCATGTTTATAGACATACATTTTAGTGAAGCAGATGTCCCATGGGCACCGGCTTTCTCTGCATATCAGTTTTACTGACTTCAGCACAGGAATAAAAGCCACTAAGAGCCCCATGAAAAATTAATGATGCTCCTGGGAAAAATACTGCAGAAAAAATTGGGACTGATATTTTTTTTGTCTTTAATACAGAGTGGGGTCAAAAGTTATTTCAACTGCTTCAAGGTGCTTTGGATTCAGAGAGCTTATCCAAAGGCAGGAGTAATTGATGCTTTAACTTGATCCTGGCCACTGGATAATGTTGGAGGTAGAGGGGTGGGCATTTTGGTTGTTCACACTTTGTGGTATTGCTCAATGTAAGCTGATGGGAAAATAATCCCAAAGTTCTCAGGTTCCTGATAGAGACCATGAGAAATTCATCTTTCCTCCTCTTCCTCCTCCACCTTCTCCTCCTTCTCCTCCTCTTTCCCCACTCTTCTTCCTCTTCTTCTTCTCCTTCTCCTCCCCACAACTCCTCCCTCTCCTCCTTCCCCTCCCCATCCTTTTCCTTTTTCCTCTTCCTTCTCTTCTCCTTCTCCTCCTCCTCCTCCTCCTCTCTTTCTCCTTCTCCTTCTCCTTCTCCTTCTTCTTCAGCTGGTGTTCATGGCATTATTACAAAGGAGGTCCTGAGGAGGAAGCAGTCTAGAATAGTACCAGCAAGGACTGAAAGTTCACTGAGAGTCACATCAGTGGAAGAATGTAATAGGTTAACATCAGGGACTACAAAGAGAAACTTCAAGTCAAAATCCAGTTAATGTCATTGGAAGGAGAAGGGATGCTGCAGCTGCAGAATCAGGTCATAAGGAAGTGGAAGTGGAGTGGAGAGCCCAACCACCCCTGGAGGGAGAGAGGTGGAAAGTTTGCCAAAGAGAACATCTACGCCCTCCGTCTGGTGTGGCTGGGGAAGCAAGGGGCACATAAACAGGCCCCTGGTGGCAGGAAACTGGTCTTTTGAGGTCTTTTCTAGCACTGTTTTTGTGATTTCTAAGCAAATTTTGAGAAGGATGTAACAAAATCAAGTTTCCACTGTCCAAAATGAGATTTTTATGCCTGAGCTCTTTTGTTATGTGATTACTGATTTTTCCACGTCTGCACTTTGTTTTCATTGGTCAAGAGCACGAAGTGGAAGGAAACATGGCTGTACAACCATCTATCATTTCCTGCAGCTCTTCCTCTGGGATAGGCCTATCAGATGGGCAAACCCAGAACAATGCAGTGTCCCAGCAACAGTTCTGCCAATTCAGAGAGTTAGGCTGCCCTTGGGCAAGAGACTCCTAACACAGGTACTGATCTCAGAGCTGTTTATTAACGAAAGAATCTGAGTGGTCCTGACTAGAGTCTTGATTCTTGGCATGTTTTATTTTAACTGAGGCTGCAGTCGAAAATACTTTTTAGATGCCTTGAGAAGTCCTATCTTATGTAGGAAGCCAGTTGTAGGATCAAAGACTAAGACAAAGGATGAATTACTCCAGAAAATATGACTAAGACTTTTCAAATGAAGGTTTTGAATTAAACACACCTGTCTCATGTCTTAGGTAAAAATATGAGGGAATTACTCCTGATAAGATGATGTTTTGTGTGTGCTTATTTTTATACTAATTATTTCCTCTTATTCTTTTAACTATAGTGCTGTATTATGATGTTCAATTCTACCTTTCTAGAAGAGCCGGAGGAGCTCTTCTAGAGCTTCTAGGAGCAGCATTGAGTGATGTCCTCTGGACAAAAGTCACCAAATTGGTGTTTTGTTACTGCACATCAGGTTCAAGACAAGTTCCTTAAACCCCTTTTTGACAAAAGAGCTACTTTAAATTCCTTCTTAAATAGCACTTCTATGCTGGCTGGAAATATTCCCATAATCTCTGCTACAGTCTTTATTAAGTTTTCCTGAGATAACTTTGTAGTCACAATAGTGAGAAAGAAATCTAATATTTCATCTCTCCACTGTGTTCCAGAATACACTTATTACTCAAGACTGGTTGCCAGCTCTCTCCAATCATTCTCTTATGCAGCTGACAAATTGATAATATTAAAAAATATATAAAGGGCCATGAGTGTGTGGAATTGGCTGGTTAATGTTGGAACTTTTGTATTTACTTCCTGATGTCCTATGATTAATCTTATATTTCTTAGATTTCAGGAATATTTAAGAGATAAAATCACTTTCTGAATACTTATATACAGTAGTGAAATCAACACATATCAATTTGGCCATCTAACTAGAAATCAGAAGGCTGAAAAAATTATTTTGATTTTATGCAATAGACACGAACACTTTTTTCTCTTTGTAGTTTTTTTTGAAGTGCTTAAACCTTACAAAGTTTGAAAGTTTGACTCAAACTGGGTGAATATCCAAAAACTTGGAGAAAATGTTAAGGCTCCAAGATTTGAAAATTTCTTGCAGCATCCCAATGAGATAGTGAAATCTTCTTGCTTTCACTTGTAAAATGTTGCTAATCTAGACATCTTTTCTCATGGGATTCTTGCTGGTTTTCGTTTCTCCTCCAACTACAAGAGTCATTTAAGAGTAAAGCTATTGGGGCACCTGGGTGGCTCAGTGGGTTAAGTCTCTGCCTTCGGCTCGGGTCATGGTCTCGGGGTCCTGAGATTGAGCCCCACGGCGTCGTCGGGCTCTCTGCTCAGCAGGGAGCCTGCTTCCTCCTTTCTCTCTGCCTGCCTCTCTGCCTACTTGTGATCTCTCTCTCTCTCTCTGTCAAATAAATAAATAAAATCTTTAAGAGTAAAGCTATTGAAGCCAAATCTTTAATCATGAGAAGGCTATGCTTTATGAAAGTTTTTGTCATGAAATTCTAGAGATGTATTAAGGGACCCAAGATGAAGTTCACTCTTTTCCTACGTTCTGTTCCTTACTTCTGCAGAACCCTATAGTGCTGTATTATGATGCTGAATTCTACCACTATAGTGGTATTATGATATAGTGCTGTATTATGATGCTGAATTCTACCATTCTAGAAGAGCAGTTTGAAATCTCACAGTTTGAAATCCATTGTTCCAACTAGCACTCTTGATGAACACAGAGATACTAACTAAACACAAGATGGCAGTAGCATACCATGTAAACTTTTATGATTTGATCACAAGGATTAGAGTTGTAGAAATTAGAGATATTTTTACAGGGTTATTTTTACACTTTTTTGGGGGGAGGGGTCATGAACCCCTTTGACAATCAGGTGAAATTGATGGTTTCTGTCCACTGCAACCATTTTATATATGTGTGTATATATATATATATATATATATATATATATATATATATATTTTAATAAAACCCTTCCATGGACTTCCAAGGTTAAAATACTTGATTTTAAATTTGGTCCTATGAAGACTGACTTATAACCTCATTTTGAAAATAAATACATGAAAGGAAACAGAATGATACAAAAAGTTCAATAATTCAAGTATCAAGGGAAGTCAAGACCAACATTTGTGTCATTCCATCTTCTGTTCTGTCTTTCTAGGGAAGAATGATAAATTGGAAACCTTGACACACGGATTGTTTCCCAGCACTTTCCACTGTAAGAGTAGAGATACCTCAATTAATTTAGTAATTATCTCTTTGTTATTGATCGGTTCCTTTTTTGTTTGCTTTGTAATCCCATGAATGATAATTTTACAAAAATTTGAAGGTTTGCTTTGGTTAATTATCTGAGTTCAAAAAACACACACAACTTGTCCTAGCTCCTAAAAGTTGCAATTTTTTTGAAAAATATAAGCTTGTTTTCTTCTGTTGTTATAATTATTTCTTTAAAAAAAAAAATATATATATATAGTACAATATAATCATTGTAGTTCAGAGTACCAACTAGTAATTTAGCAATTCAGGTGTACAAATATCTCCTAAATTTTTAAAAATATGTTTGAAATAAAATAAAATAAAATTTCAAGCAGAATAACATATGGTTTCAATTAAAGTTTTGTTATTTGGCTTCACAAATCTTAGTAAAAATCCTGAGGAATGAGTCCTAACTCTGGCACAGGTACAGGAAGAGTTACCAGCTTCCTTGATTGGTTTGTGCAAATGTGGAGGAGGGGTAGGGGAGGGGTACAGCTGATTTTTCTAGAATTCTGATTCAGAGTTACAATTTTCAAGCTGGCAAAAAACTACTGGCGATTTCCCAGAAGCAAGCAACAAGTCTAGATTTTATAGGACACCAGGTGGCAGAATTGCTCTTTGTAAGTCACTAATCTTTAACTTGGAAATTTAGAAAATTTAGTAAAGGGAAACAATGGTTTGCAATTGTTCAGACACTAAATATCTACAAATTTTAAGGTGATACTACATGTAAGAAAACAAAATATGTAATATGAAAATTCATTATACTAGCTTCTTGTAATTTATATAGAGAGAAGTGAATATTATTATGATTAACTTTATCTTTAAAGTGTGTTTGGTGAGTTCCCAGAAGATTACTTAGTGAATCTTTCTTATAATTTAATAGTGACTTGTGCTTTTTAAGCAAGTTGCAATAGTGGTTTTAATATTCAAATCAGGAATGATACACTCAACAGGTATCATTTTGGGACATCATTTTAGTTGAAATTTCTTCTTTTTTTTTTTTTAAAGATTTTATTTATTTGACAGAGAGAGATCACAAGTGGGCAGAGAGACAAGCAGAGAGAGAGAGAGAGGAGGAAGCAGGCTCCCCACAGAGCAGAGAGCCCGATGTGGGACTTGATCCCAGGACCCTGAGATCATGACCTGAGCTGAAGGCAGAGGCTTAAGCGCTGAGCCACCCAGGTGCCCCAGTTGAAATTTCTTCTAAAGGTTAAGATGTATATTGACACAGATTTTCCTGTCTAAAAAAAACAGTTTTGTTATAATAAACAAGTAGATCAAAATATCTTATAATTATGGAAAAGATAGCAACAAGACTATATATACTTTTTAAAAATATTATTTATTTATTTATTTGACAGAGAGATAGAACATAGAGTGGCAGGCAGAGGGAGAGGGAGAAGCAAGCTCTCTGTTGAGCAGGGAGCCCACTGTGGGGCTTGATCACAGGACCCTGGGATCATGATCTGAGCCAAATATAGCCACTTACTAGACTGAGCCAGCCAGGTGCCCCAAGACTATATGTTTTCAAAATGTCAGCAAATGAATAATTATGACTTGTATTAAGTGTTAGATATTCCAATAGACATTATTTTCTCACCTAAAAAATAAATTTTGTTTCTTAAACAAATACATCAAAATATTTTGTAATTATTGAAAAGATAGCAACACAGTATATGTGAAGATGATAATCTTCAAAATGTCAGTAACGTGGGGGCACCTGGGTGGCTCAGTTGTTAAGCATCTGCCTTTCACTTGGGTCATGATCCCAGGGTCCTGGGATCGAGCCCCGCATCTGGCTCCCTGCTCAGTGGGGAGCCTGATTGTCCCTCTCCCACTCCCTGCTTGTGCTCCCTCTCTCGCTGTCTCTCTGTCAAATAAAGGAATAAAATCTTAAAAAAAAAAAAAGTCAGTAATGTGAATTATATAACCTATAATAAATGTTAGTAATTCTTAGTAGATATGACAAGAGACATGCTTTGGAATGTATCTAAAAATGTTAAATCAGTAAGATGATTTATCAGTAATGCCAGTAATAGTAATATAATCAGTACTACCAGTAAGATAATTAACAATTTTTATATTGTAGCAGGGAAGTGCTGGCCAGAAGTTGTGTATTGGGATTAACAGTACTCTGAAAAATTGATTCCAATGATTGAGCAGCCAAAGTCAGCCTGTACTTTATTTTCTCAATGAATATTTATGAAAATGTAATTGGAAGTAAAACATCTGGAAATCAAACAATAGACTTGGAGGCTCTCAGGAGGGTTTAATTTCTGAGACCGGAAAAACACTCTCTCATCTTTAATTTTGGAGTATGACAAGGCAGTGTCCTTCAGGCCCAAACAATCCCTTAGGTGCATGAGAACCCCAGGGAGATCCAAAGCCCAGGGCTCTGGGATAGGTTCAGATCAGTCACATCATCCCTAGTCATAGGTCATTCACCTGACAATTGGGAAAACCCAGCTGGGGATTTTCCTTTCCCACAAGTCTGTGGCTACTTCCTGGCCTCCAGTCTTTCTAGGGGAACAGAGGTAATCATGTGGGCTGTTTCCCATCTCTCACCTCAACATCAGGTTACCTGGGTTACATACTTTACAGTGAGCAAAGGTAGTGGAAGGATACTGTGTTTCTTCTGCCCTGCTCCCTGCAGTGTGAGGCCTCATCTGTCTGCCTTCTCACATGACAAGGAGACTACTTCTGTCAGTCCCTCCGCTTCCCACCACTTCCCGCTGCTCTACTCTCATTCCAAAAGGAACAGATGGGAGGGAATCAGGACTAGGAAAGAAGACACCACCTCGTGGTGCCCTGCTGTACAAGTGAATTCAGGTGCTTCTTGGGCCCATACTGGTCCAGTGGAGAGGAAGGTTTTTCCACCTGACATTAATCTTTGTTCACAAATACCTTCAAATATCTGGGAGTGGAGGGCAGTTCCACTCCCACCTCCCAGCCCCTCAACCCCAGTCACATGGGATATAAAAAAATGTGTTTGTGTGAGTCTATCAATAATCCGATAATATCTGAAAAAAATATGTACTTAAAAGATAAGTTTGGTTTGTCAATGTAGAATTTACATAGGAAAGAAAAGATCAGTGTATCTGAAAGATAGATTTAGAGTAACCAATCAATGATGCCTATATATAGAATATCACATATAAAGAAGTGGAACACTTTTTCTTTTAACACTTTTTCTTTTATAGGTATTGATGTCCTGGGTTATTGCTTTGGCGTGTGGGATGTGAAAGACATGTGTCAGGAGGAAGAGCATTAGAATTTATTGAGGATATACTGTGTTCTATGCACTATGCTATTCATTTTATTCCTTTTACATTGTGATAGCCACTCAGTAATAACTCATGATGAAGTCTACAATGTTTGTAGACTTTAACTTTAGCCTATTGACTTTTCTCTCTCTTTCGCATATTCAATTGCTATTTAAAAAATACTTACTTAGAGCCTATTCTATGGCCATTAATGCTGACAATATAAAAACCATGATCTTTCTCAAGAATGCTGGGCCATCCAGGAAAGAATATGTCTCCACTGGCAGCCTTTCCAGTCAGTGGCTGATAGGGAAATCGTTTTGGGTAAGAGGATAATGCACAGGCCAGGACAGCACTAATAACACCAATAACTCTCCAGGCATAAAGTAGATGTGTTGCAAAGAAAACCCTCAGCAAAGTGAAGACGACCCATGGAATGAGAGAAAGTATTTGCAAATCATATATCTGATAAAGTGTTGATATACAAAAGGTATAAAAAACTCCTACAACTCAACAGCAGACAAACAAACAAAAACCAAGAATCCAAACAATCCACTTAAAAAATAGGCAAAGGAACTGAATAGACATTTTTCCAAAGAAGACACACTAAGGGCCAATGAGGACATTAAAAGGTGATCAACGCTACTAATCATCAGGGGAATGTAAATCAAAACCACAGTGAGATATCACCTTATACCTGATAGAATGGCTCTTCTCAGAAGCAAGTGTTGCTGAGGATGTGAAGAAAAGGGAACTCTTGAGCACTGTTGGTGGGACTGTAAGTTGGTATAGCCACTATGGAAAAGAGTAAGGAGGTTTCTCAAAATATTAAAAATAGATCTAGCAATCCTACTTCTGGGTATACATCCAAGTAAATGAAAACAGCATCTTGAAGGGACATCGGCATTCCCAGGTTCATTGCAGCATTATTCACAATAGCCAAAATATGGAAATAACCTGTGTCTGTCAATAGACAAATGGAGGGGCGCCTGGGTGGCTCAGTGGGTTAAAGCCTCTGCCTTCAGCTCTGGTCATGATTCTAGGGTCCTGGGATCAAGATCGGCATCTGGCTCTCTGCTCAGCAGGGAGCCTGCTTCCCTTCCTCTCTCTCTGCCTGCCTCTCTGCCTAACTGTGATCTCTGCCTGTCAAATAAATAAATCAATAAATAAAATCTTTTAAAAAACCAGACAAATGGATAAAGAAGATGTGTTACACATAAACGAGGGAACATAACTCTTCCACGAGAAAGAACATTCTGCTGGGTACAACAACGTGAAAGGAACTTGAAAGCATTATGTTGAGTGAAATATAGCTGAAGAGAGAAAGACGAATGTTCTATCAGCTCACTTACATGTGGCATCTAAAAAAACCGAACTCATAGGAACAGAGAGTAAAATGGCAGTTACCAGGGTCTGGGAGGTTGGAGAAAATGGAAGATCTTTGTCAAAAATTATAAACTTACAGTTGAATAAAGTTCTGAGGATGGAGTGTACAGCATAGTGATTATAGTTAATAACATTGTACTATAGGGGCACCTGGGTGGCTCAGTGGGTTAAGCCTCTGCCTTCAGCTCAGGTCATGATCTCAGTGGTCCTGGGATTGAGCCCTGCATTGGGCTCTCTGCTCAGCAGGGAGCCTGCTTCCCCCTCTCTCTGCCTGCCTCTCTGTCTACTTGTGATCTCTCTCTGTCAAATAAATAAAATGAATAAAATCTTAAAAAAAAATAACATTGTACTATATATCAAAAGATGCTAAGAGAGTAGATCTTAAATGTTCTCACCACAGAAAAGAAATAGTAATTTGGGGATATGGTGGAGGTCTTAGTTCGTGCTATAGTGGTAATAATTTTGCAGTATATGAATATATTAAATCAACACTTGCACAGTATTATATATCAGTCATATCTCAACAAAGCCAGAAAAATAAAAATAATAAGATAACTGTGTTGTGTTCCCACATTAATTTTTTAAATACATTTCTAAGACCTTGCAGATCAATAATTAATAGGCGACACAGTTTTTCCTATTCTTTCAGTGGGGTCAATTTGAGTTGAAAGAAAATGGGCCTTACTTCTTCTCTCTGAGATAATGTTCACTCTTCAGTCTTTGAAGAATCCCTGTACATCCTAATTGAGCAACTCAAAAATTCTGTTTCTCACTGTATCTATCAGTTATTGTGAGTACAGCTGATATACAAAACACACATAAAGGCTTAACAGACCACAGAACTCTAAGAGATGAAAGGAGCAGACTAGTGTTTTATGGGCATTTTGTTTTGATTTATATTACCAAGAAGTCTCAAGTAAGAGATAGAAAGGTATTTTTTACATTTAATCCTGTTCAAAACTGTAACATCTCTGTTTAAGACTAAACATCTCCCTGAATTATGTTTGCCAGATTTTATAGTTTTAAGAAAGAAAAACAGTTACCAAAGATCCTTGATAAACACTATTTAAGTCATTCAACTATAACTTATTCCTTGACACACTGCCAGAGTTTTCTTCCAAAACAAGTTTGTATTTCAAAATAAAAGAAAGTTACATTTTAAATTATCAATAAAAAATGAGAACATTTGAAGTGAATGTCCTTAGGCCTGAACTCAAATATACTAATTAGTCTTTTATCAGTCCAATATGTTTTGCCAAAACAATCTTCTGCTTGATTTTGGTGTTGTTTTTCAGCGAAGATCAGTTTTTGGATATCTTTCATGAAGAGCTAGAAGGAAGAATAAGGAAAACAAAATTGAGCACAGAGGTTTTTGTGTGCTATGACAATGCAAACGTTATTACTCCATTCCAAAACATGACACACAGCTTTTTGTACAATTCTAAATGAAGAAGACTACACATGGTTATTTCTGCTTGAATTTTGGTCAAACCCATTTTTATTATAAATCCCACCACGGCAACTAAATTCTACAGATTCTTTTACAAACCCTTGTTCTTTCTTGTTAAGCCTAGCTTATCACACTCAGAATACTGGTATGTATTTATGGACATGGACAAAACTAACCAAGTACAATATCTAGAGGAATCATGGGAAAGAAAAAAAGAAAGCTCAAAGGCGCCATGAAGGCAATTATATGAGCATGTTCTTGTTCAAGAAATAAGGAAGTATAGTGTCTGCTACTTAATCTGAAATGTTACAGATTTACTGATACTGTATATTGCTATATTATATGTAAAGAGAAAAGAAGGGAGGAAGAAAGAGCATGAGTGAGCAATTTTGGCAAAACATTAATTGTTTAATGTGGCAGAAAGATATAAGGGAGTTTTTTTGGTGAATTTTTAACAACCTTTCTGTAACTTAGAAGTTATTTTAAAATAACATGTTAATGTATAAAAATGGCAGCATGAAGGAAAACCATTAGGAGTTGAGAAGATAAAAGAGAAGTTATCTGGCATTTAAGGGCTTTTGACATTCTGTTGCTTCAGGGTTGCCTCATAGGTTGTTACGGAACCTGGACTGGATCACCTGATGGACAAACCAAGTGGCACTCAGAGACCTTGGAGGATGGGAGGTTTTTCAACCCCAGTGGGCTCAGAGGAGAGTAACTTCTCAAGGCCTGAGCCCTGAGCACGAACAAAGCGGGTAGTTTATACACTTTTACTTCTGTATCTTGGCCACTCTTGCAACCGCTGCTGCTGGTGGGACTAGGGGGAAAACCTGGAATGGCTCTGGGGCCAGGACTGGGATTTCCCTGCCAGATTCCCTGCCACATAAGAACACAGATTTCCCTTATCAAGGTGACTTAGAACTCTTTTCCATTTCATCAGAAAAACTCCAATATCAGACATAATAAACAACAAATATAAAACAAAAAAATATGGAGCTAAGATGACTGAACTGAAACCAAACTGGCATATCTATGTAAGTAGCAATGGTGTCAAGTGTTGTGATGTAATTATGTCTCCTTTTCTACAGTGCCACTGAGACAACTCCAGTGACACTCCTAGGAGAATGTTCAAATGGATCCTCATTTCTTATTGTAGTCCAAATGTTGAAAATCATGACCTGTTTGGGTTTCCTTCATATATATATTATATATTTAGATTCTATTTATTGATTTTAAAGAGAGAGAGAGAGAGAACAAGAGAGAAGAAGCTGGGGGAGGTTCAGAAGGAGAGGAAGAAGCAGACTCCCTGATGATGATATGCGGCTTGATTCCAGGACCCTGGGATCATCTGAGGCAGATGCTCAACTGACTGAGTCACTCAGGTGCCCCCAGGTTTCCTTCATATTTTTATGAAGTTTTTATGTTACTATTTGACATTTCTAAATGCTTTTATTTTGTTTTGTCTTTCTTGTTAGAAAAAGAAACATGTATTTCCTTTGTCATGTTCCTGATATCATATAGGTTTTTGTTCAGCCTATTGTTTAAAATATATTCTATTTTTCCTCTAGAAGGTTACTGGATTCCTATTCTAACTTGGGCAAGTAACTTGATATGTGGACCATAATTGCCTATGCAGGTGTTTGTTTTACTTGAAGTTTCGGCTTCATTTCTTTCTTTCCTTTTCATTTCAGGTTTTGATGTACCATTGTCTTTCTATTTGACATTCTTCCCCCTCTTTTTGCTGCAATATATTGTGTCAATTAACATTCGGTCAGAGAAGCAGAGCCACCATAGAATAGAGAGTGTATTATTGGGATCAGAATAAACATAACTGTGGGAGCTGGAAAAGAAGTCTATGGAAGACTGTTGCTATGAGTGTCTTGCAGTGGGAACATGTGCCACCTTTCACCTGGGAGAAAAACATATATCTGAAGCAGAAGGAAGAGATAGAACAGGATCTAGAAGAGCCCTGGCTCTGGCTGCTTCTTCATGCCCAGAGGGTGATCCAGCAGGCCAGTGACTGTGTGTATGAATTAAAGAGGTACGTGGCAGCCTGTAGTGGTACCTCTGATGTTCACAGAGTGACTGCCACTGCTTGGCTTCTGGTGTTTAAAATTTGTGCATCTTACTTTTTGGCTTACCAAATCCACAAATATATAAAACACAGAATTGTGGAAGATCTAGTTCGAAGTTAACTAAGTTGACATCATTATGAAGCTCCCATAGGCCTCCCTTTGTCAACCTGATATTCATATATGTCTTTTAACTCCCAAATAAAGACATAGAAAAATCATGTTTCTGTCTAACAAACTCACCTAACTCATCTTTGGTCATCTTTGCATGATGACCTTTCCTTTTCTACATGTCTTATTCCCTATTGGGTACCCCCTAGGAGCTTAAATACTGAGATATAAGATTCATTACAATGAATACATTTGATATTAGTAAGAGAATGGAAGATGAAAAATTTTTAAAAATCAGTTAATACATACACAAATATTTTCTTATTAAAATAATGAAGAATATTCATAACAGTATAGTTCTAATTTCTGTAACTGGTCATGTTGTCACTATACATTTTTGGAAATAACAGTATAATTACTCTTCTTCCTCACCAGAATATATGATCCTTGAAAGAGGAGACTACATTGGAATTCTTTGTTCTTTTACCCCTGATCACAACAGTTAACACAGAGCAGACATTTAGATGGTGTTTAATTAGTGTTAGGTCAGTGTGTGTGCGTGGGGGGGAGTGTTGGTGTGTATGTGTGTATGCATGCACATATATGTGCACATACATACCTTGATGTCCCTGGGTGTTTTAATAAGAACATCTTTCAAAATAGAACTACCCTATGACCCAGCAATTGCACTGCTGGGTATTTACCCTAAAGATACAAACGTAGTGATCCGAAGGGGCACGTGCACCCGAATGTTTATAGCAGCAATGTCTACAATAGCCAAACTATGGAAAGAACCTAGATGTCCATCTACAGACGAATGGATAAAGAAGATGTGGTATATATACACAATGGAATACTATGCAGCCATCAAAAGAAATGAAATCTTGCCATTTGCGACAACGTGGATGGAACTAGAGGGTATCATGCTTAGCGAAATAAGTCAATCGGAGAAAGACAACTATCATATGATCTCCCTGATATGAGGGAGAGGAGATGCAACATGGGGGGTTGAGGGGGTAGGAGAAGAGTAAATGAAACAAGATGGGATTGGGAGGGAGACAAACCATAAGTGACTCTTAATCTCACAAAACAAACTGAGGGTTGATGGGGAGAGGGGGGTTGGGAGGGGGGGGGTGGGGTTATGGATATTGGGGAGGGTATGTGCTATGGTGAGTGCTGTGAAGTGTGTAAACCTGGCGATTCGCAGACCTGTACCCCTGGGGATAAAAATATATGTTTATAAAATTAAAAAAAAAAAAGAACACCTGTCAAAATCAATGCCAACTAAATACCTGCTATATAGATATAATTTCACATGCTGTGTCCCACCATCAACCTAACAAGTGTCTGCGTTTTCTCCTTTGTGCCAGTTTAGTTTAGAGTGGTGACCACTTGCAGTTCTGCTAAGGGTTTTGTGATCACCTCGGTGTGAATTCCCCTTCATAAACATTTTCTTTCTTTTTATTAATTGGAATTACTCTGGGAGGTACTCAGAGAAACTATTATTATTATCTTAAGTCACAAATGAGGGAAGACACAGAAAAGACATAAGTTGTGTTGTTAGTCTTAGTAAGAACTCAAATTCAGATCTTTGACTCAGTCCAGTGCTCCTCTCCTACAGAATCCTGGTATTTCATGATAACTAATGGGCTGAACTAAAATAATGCATCATTTATTTATGGAATTTATAATTCCATGATTCCATATGATGGAAACATCATATGGATTTCCTCTTCCTATAGCTGTGGATTTAAAACCATAAACATTGCTCGAGGCACAAATTAAATATAAGTTTTTCTGCTCTAGTTCAGTCAGATGACATGGGATTAGAGGCAAATAAAAATGACCAATAAAGATAGTTACTGAAAGCATTTCTGGCATTTGACATGACCCATTTTAGCACTGTAAACTATTTTTGAGTTTTGATCTTCTGTACAAGATTTGGCTCTTTCTAGCCCCTATATCACTAATACTGACTCTCTGGGTATGTGCTTCATACCCTCACATCTCTGTGTTTTGGAAAGCTGAAAGGGGCATCTCATTTTCTCCATTAAAGGAACTTTTTCATCATTTTGAAATACTGATGATATTTATTGAACATAGCCCTGAAAAAAATAGCCATATGCTTTTGGTTTGCCAAATTCTTACCCCAAGCAAGTGCTCAATATACAAAAAGATGACATATTAAAATGCTGACACAGTAATTTTTAATTAGTGGGCAATCTTTTGTTAGGAAGGTAAGTTTTCACATTTTTTCAGGTGTGAAGTTATATGTTAATATGCTCTAGCTCCTTCTACTTAAAAAACAAACAAAACTTCTTCCCTTTAAGATTAGAGTAGGGAGAACTAAAGCTTCAAGTTCTAATATTTAGATTGTTATGTAGGAACAAGTCATCATTCCATTAAATCTGTTCCTCATTACAAAGTGGTATCTATTACCTGAACAAAAATTTTCAAGGTCTTTTTTCCATGTCACTTAAATTGTGCTTTTGCCATGAGCCAGGACAACATAGCGTTGCACAATCCAGATTATCCAAAGGAACCCAGAAACAGAATTTTAATGACTTTAAAGAGGAATCATAGCACAGTGATGATTTGTTTATTCTCAGATTTTATTTATCATCTTGAAAAGGGAGTATAGATTGACTTTGGCTTTAGGAATGGATCTTTCTCACTGGTTAAACATCCAGAAGCAAAGACAGCAGCTCATGAAACAAATATGGGTCAAATAACCTACTACTGAATTTTGTTGGGGTTATAAACTGGTATTATGCCAGTGGCTTCCAGGAATTTGTCCCTGCTCATGATAGAATCCAGAAAGAGGTACTGATTGTGTGGTTGTGCCTTTCCTGGCTCTAGAATCTTGACTTTAACATCCAGGTAACCTTGTTTTCTGTAACCAGCACAGTTCACGTTGATCTAGTAAGCCTCCAACTTTTCTGTGATTTGATTCTTCTGTCTCAGTAAAATCATCATATTCTATTTGCCCTTACATGGGTCCTTTCCATGTCTTAAGGTCCTTATTTTAAGTCATGTATGTATTTGGTTGAAGTTTCCTCCAAATATGATTTTGAAAATCAGTCTCTCTCATGAACATTTCTGCTCCCGGAAAGATGGAGTAGGTATACTCCTACTAAGTACAGGTAAAAGCCTGGACATTAAACATAAAACAAAAATAAGAAGACTCTGAAAGATGAAGAGAACATGGCAGACTAGCTAAGAATACTGGAACTCAAGAATGACATGGTGGTGAGTTCCCTGTGTTTTCTGTTTGCCTCATGTATCTAAAACTTGGAGTTGAAGAAGCTGGAAACCCATGTCTGCCAGAAGATGTAGATACAAAAATCCCCAACAAAAGCCTTCTCTTTCTAAATGGAGGACCAGGAAAGAGGCAGACTATCAAAAACCAAACCAAAGCAAAACACATTTTTAGATAATAGCTGCTCTCCTCTGGCCAAACATCACAGGAAAAACCTGGCCTCACCCCCACCCCAACCAGTAAAGGCTAAGTGTGGAGGATAGTTTTCCACTCTTACAAGACTGTAGAGAGGTACTCATAAACCCTCTCTAGGGTGGTGTTAGAGAAGATTGAATTGGAAGTTGTAACTTTAATCCCTGCTAAGGGTAATGAGTCACCTTTACTTCTCCTGTGGTATCAGTAAGGATCACTTGGGGAATTTGAGCTTTCATCCTGATCCAGCAGTAGAAAGAATCTCTCTGTTTCCTTTCTGAAGTGCTATCACAGGAGACCTAAAGGAAAGTGAGGACTTTCACCATTGCTCACATTACTCTCTCTGTGGTGTCAGTGAAGTCCCCACAGGAAGCTTAATAAAGCACATCTACTCTTCCTAGCCAAGATGGTATCAGCAGATGTCTAGTGAGAAGGCGGAATTTCCACACCTATCCAACAGTAACAGACTATTTTATCACTTAAATAGTAATGGAATGGAATGCACCAGCTTGGTCAGTTTCTGGTGAGATCTCTGTTTTTGGCTTGTAGGAGGTGGCTGTCATCTCACTGTGTGCTCCCGTGACCATTTTTTCTGTGGGTAGAGGGAAAAAGAGAATGCAAAAGATCCAGCATTAGCTCTCTGATGTTTCTATTTATAAAGGACTAATCCTATCTTATCAAGTCCTACACTTGTGACCTCACTTAACCTTAATTACCTCCTTAGAAGCCCTATCTCCAGATACAATCACACCATGAGTGAAGGCTTTAATATATGAATTTTAGAAGGATGCAATTCAGCCCATAGCATTCTCTAAACGAAAAGGATATTAGAGAATGACTGCATTACCTTCTTGGCTTGAACATCATGATGAAGCAAGATCCCATCTACAAAGGCCCATGTGGTAAGGAACCTATAGTAGCAGTCAGCCTACAGCCAGCAAGGCGTTTATTTCAATAGCCCTCAAAACACTGGATGCTGCCAGCAATCATTCACTAAGCTTAGAAGAGGATCCTTTACCCAGATAAGCTTTGGATGAGACCTCAGACCCTTAGACGAACAGTTTGACTGCAACCCTGTGAGAGACCATGAAACAGAGGACCCATCTAAGCATGGCCATATTCTTGACACACAGAAACTGTGAGATAATAAATGCAACTGTTTTAAGCCACTAAAAAAAAGGAAATCATAAAAGAAGAAATCTTATAACATCAAGAAGGAAGACAAAATATGGTGCAAACAAAAATACAGCAAATAAAATATACTGACTTCTCTTTAATTTTATAAGTCATGATTAATGGTTGAGGTAAAAATTATATTACTTTTCTGATATTATCTTAATGTATAAGAATTATTTAAGGTGATTATAGAGGTGAGAGGGAAAGTTATGTAAAGGGATATAAGGCTTCTACACATCACTTGAACTGGTAAATGTTCAACATTAGTAGAATGTAATAAGTTATGTGTATATAATCTAATATCTAGAGCAACCACTAACAGAGTTATACCAATACATATATGCTATAAATCCTGATAGATTAATCAAGAAGAAATTCTTAAAAAATGTCACATTACCCATAGGAAGACAGGTAAAAGAAAACAGACAGGAAACAAAATAAGACTTAGATACCAGATTTAAGCCCCAACAGATTAATAATTACATTAAATATAGATGGTTTAAATACACCAATTAAAAGAAATTCATAGGGTAGATAAAAAAAAACAACCATGAGAGCTATATACTGTTCATAAAAAACTCACTTCAAAATCATAATATATTATTATTATTATTATCTACTTATAGGTAGTTGGAAAGTAAAAGAATGAAAAATATATGTCATGTAAATATTAATCAAAAGAAAGCAGGACTGGATATAGTATCTCATAAGGGAGATTGTGGGACAAAGACAATTAGCCGAGACAGAGAGAGACATTATATAATGATAAAAAGATGAATACATCAAGGTGATACAGCAATGCTAAGTGTGTATACTTAAAACAATAAAGGTGCAAAATATGTGAAACAACAGATGATAGAACTGAAAAGATAGATAAATCCACAATATTGTGGGAGACCTCAGCAGAATTTTCTCAATAATTGACAGACCAACTAGATGAAAATCAGCAAGGGTATAGAAGTCAACAACATTAACTTTTCAGATTTATTCAACATTTATAGAACATTTTACACCACAACAAGAGAATAAACATTTGTTGTAAGTGCCCATGGAACATATACCGAGATAGATCATATCTATCTATGGGCCACACCGCAAACCTAGATGAATTTAAGATAATTAAAATCATACAGTATGGTCTTTGATTGTAATGGAATCTTACTAGAAACCAATATGAAAAATACAATAAGCAAATCTCCAAGTACTTGAAAACTAACCAGTGCATTTCTAAAAAAAAAACCCATGAGTTAAAGAATAAGTCTCCAGGAAAACAATAAAATACATGAAATGCAATGAAGTGAAAATATATCAAATTTGATGGAACACAGAGGAATTTAATGCTTAGAAATTTATAGCACTTATTACATATATGAGAAAAGAGGAAAATCTCAAATTAATAATCTAAACCCTCACTTCAAAAACCTAGAAAAAGCAAAACAAAATAAACTCAAAGCAAACATAAAGAAGAAAATAATAAAAGTAAAAGTATAAATTAATAAAATTGAAAACAGAAAAATAACAGAGAAAACCAATGAAACGAAAGTTGATTCTTTCAAAAATAAATAAAATTGACAAATTTCTAGCAAGATTGACAAATAAGGGCAAAAAAGAGAAAAGACATAAATTGTCAACATCAGGAGTAAAGCAAGGATAATACTACTGACCTTGCAGACAACAAAAAGATATTAAGAGAATACTATCAAAACCTCTACTTTCATAAGTTTGTCAACAGAGATGAAATGGACCAATTACCCAAAAAGCATAAACTGCTACAACTCACCCAATATGTAGTAAATCATTTGAGTAATCCTATAGCTATTAAGGAAATTGAAATACAATGAAATCAGATTTGTAACTAAACTCCTAAAAAAAGAAATCTTCAGGAATAAGTGGTTGTCCAGAGAATGCTACTAAATGTTTAAAGAACACGAATTCTACACATTTTCTTCCAAAAAAGAAAAGTGATCATTTTAAAATTCATTTTATGAAGTTTGTATTACCCTAATACCGAAAGCACACAACCAACAACTACAACAAAAACTACAAACCAGTATGTCTCATGAGAGATGTAGGGGCGCCTGGGTGGCTCAGTGGGTTAAAGCCTCTGCCTTCGGCTCAGGTCATGATCCCAGGGTCCTGGGATCGAGCCCCGCATCGGGCTCTCTGCTCAGCGGGGAGCCTGCTTTCTCCTCTCTCTCTCTCTGCCTGCCTCTCTGCCTACTTGTGATCTCTCTCTCTGTCAAATAAATAAATAAAATCTTAAAAAAAAAAAAGAGAGATGTAAAAATCTTTACCAATGTATAATTAAAATAGAATTCATCAATGTAGAAAAATAATTGTTTACCATAACTAAGTGGGATTTATTCCCATGATTGGAGACTCATTCGATATTTAAAAATCAGCCCATGTAATTTAGCATGTTAATAGCCTAAATGAGAAAAATCACAAGATCATATTCTTAAGTCAAAAAAATCTGGCAAGTTCAACACCCATTCATGGTAATGTTTAAAGAAGAAATGGGATTGAAGAAAACCTTAAATATGCTAAAGAATATCTACAAATCACTTATACTTAACATCAAACTTAATAGGAAAGGCTGAATGCTTTGCTTCTAAGATCACCAACTAGACAAGAATATTCATTTTTCACTACCACTGCTCAACAGAGTGCTAGCAGATACAGCCAACACAATGCAAGGCAAACAAGGGAAATAAAAGGCACATGGATAGAAAAGGAAGAAATAAAACTGTCCTTTTCTGCAAATGATATGATGGTCTACAAAGAAAATTCTAAAGAATCTACAACCCCCACCAAATAAAACTCCCACAACTAATAAATAATCTCTGTAAGGTTATAGAATACAAAATAAACGTACAAAAATCAGTTCTACTTCTGTATACCAGCAATAAACACCTAAATTACAAATTCAATGCTATTTACAACTGCTCAGAAAAATGAAACGAAATGCAAAGTTGTAAATGGAACAAAACTTCTACATGACTTGTATGCTGACAACGGCAAAACACTAATGAAAGAAAGGAAAAAAGATGTAAATAGATGGAGAGACATACTTCACTTAATGGATTCATAGATTCATGTATTCGTGGGTTGGGAGACTCAACATGGTAAAGATCTAAATCTCTCCAAATTGATATACAGATTTTAATGCAATTTTTATAAAAATCTCAGTAAGACTTCCTATAGATGTAGACAAGATTGTTCTAAAATTTATATGGAAAGACAAAATAACTAAAATGACAAAAATATTTTTTAAAAAGGATAAAGTGAGAGGAACCTGTCTACCTGATTTCAAAATGTATTATATTCTACAGTAATCAAGATCATGTGGTATCAGTTAGACATATAGACTAATTAATAGTGACTGCTAAGAGTGCTAATTTTCACACCTGCCATGATTCTAAGGTGGCTGGTTTCCAAGGCTGCTGCACAACTAGGGATTAGGAGGGGTGGGAATAGGATAAAATATAATATATCCTATATAATATTATATCTAATATATAATATAATATAATATAGTATAATATATAATTTTATAAACACCACAAACACTACAAACACTACCACAAACTTCAACTGTTCTTACAGAGATCCACTTCATTTTTTAGGAACAGGCTGTAGATTATTGAATATCTTTTTAATTTCCATAGTTGTGAATATGTTGATTTTGAAAATTTCTGTCAGTGTTCTCATAGTTTTTGTAAAGAAGGGTGCCTGTGTGGCTCTGTGGGTTAAGTCTCTGCCTTCAGCTCAGGACATGATCTCTTCTCAGCAGGGAGCCTGCTTCACCCTCTCTCTCTGCCTGCCTCTTTGCCTACCTGTGATCTCTCTCTCTGTCAAATAAATAAATAAAATCTTAAAAAAAAAGAAATTAATTTTCAAAGGTCCTTATGCTACTAAAATATTTCTGCTTTTCAAATCTTAATTACCCATGAAAATCAATTCCTGAGTTTCCCAACATTTACATAAAAATACACATCAATTTTACACCATAATTCGCCAGGTACTAGGGTTTTGTTTGCAAGTATTAAGACAATAATGGGATATGTGGTAAAATCTTATGTCATAAAAGCAAGTTGGTATCAGTAATAATTCACTGGTAGGTAGTCTAAAGTTTATGTCTTCTATGGCTGTTGTACCTACCATTGTCTATACAGCAATGTGTTTATATATATTTTTAAAAGATTTAAAAGATTTTAAAAAATGTGTTTAATTATATTTTTAAAAGCAATGTGTTTATATATATTTTTAAAAGATTTTTAAAAGATTTAAAAGATTTTAAAAGATATTTTAAAAGATTAAAAAGATTTAATAAAGTAAAATAAAGTATATATTTATTTGTCAGAGAAAGAGAGAGAGAGAGAGAGCACAAGCAAGAGGAGCAGCAGGCGGAAGGACAATCAGGCTGCCCACTGAGCCAGGGCCCTGGGGATCATGACCTGAGCCAAAGGCAGACACTTAACTGACTGAGCCACCCAGGTGTCCCTGTAATGTTCTTCTAGATGCCAAAATGTCTATATACCTAGAATGAGAAGCGGTGAGAATAACGAATACACCCATCAGAAGTAGACATTTTTTAGAAAGAAGAAAGGTTATATCACGTCCAAAATCATAGATAATAGGAAGGCCCTTTAAAAAAGCTTATCTTCCATATTTTGGTTTATTCTTTCCTTTGAAGGCATCCCCAACCATAGAAAAGTTATGCATAGGAAAGCACTCAAAGACTATGCCAGAAAAGTTAATATCCCTCTAAGTCCAGATGAAGTGTCTCCTTTTATATATAAACACCTGTAACACTTAATTGTTCACTTTAGGAAAGGGAAAAACAGTTGTTGATTCCTGATATGAACCACTTGGTTCGCTTTCCTTTGCTTTTCATCTTCTTTCCCTTTCCCATGTTTAGCATTACATTTAAAAACAATTTGGGGCTATTTTAAGCATTCTGGAAGGATGCAGAGACTATTGTAACAAGCACAATGTAGTCAAACATATGTTTGCAGAGCTTATGTCAAATATCTGTTTTAGCCTCACTATTCCATCTTTTCCTCCCCCTTGCTTGCCAACTGTGAGCCTGGTGCCTCAAAAATTCCATTAGGAGGAGAGGCTCCCACCACCTCGGCAGCTCTCCTCGTCTGGTCTGTGGTTATCTGGACCTGTTTCATTTGTCGACTCATTTCTTTACACTTTCTGACTTCTAGATAATGGTTGACATCTTTTATTTATTTGGAAACTCTTCTCGTTATCTTCATTTTTCTTGGTTGGTGTTTCTTTTCAGTTTTACTTTGAACTTCATTTTTTAGTGAGACTTCAAAAGAAGAGGAAAAAGACACATGTGCTGTCCTATTGTTTTCTTTTAAACAAATGAAATGAGGTCATTCTATTTAAATTTGTTTTACTGGTATATAGGCTTATTATACTATCCTTGTACATTATGATTTTTTAAATTGGTCTTCTTATATCATTTTTCCTTTTTTTTCCTCTTTAGTGTTTTGGGAAGTATAAATATGGCCATAGTCCATCTCAGTTGATATAAATAAATAATATTTATTTAACTGTGATCAGTGAGGCCCAAATAGTTCGACAGTCACTTATGATTAGTGAAAGGGTTGGGGTTCAGTACAGGGAAGAGGTACAGGAAAGGAGATCCACTTTCTAGGTGTTTCAAACAGAAAGGAATTTAATTCGGGGAATTTGGTTCTTTAAAATTATAGAAATGCCTGGAAAAATAGAAGGGCATATTACTTTTCAGGAATCTGCTTTTGTTACTTACAAAGCTGATGACCAGGGAATATAAACTGAAGTTAGGACACTGAGAACACTTATTTGAGCAATAACAGGAAGGTGGCTTTCTTCTCAGGCTGACTTCTAAATTGCACTTGGCAGAATCTTGTATCCAAAACCATATCTGCTAGGGAATCTGGAAAATGTAGTTTTCAGCTTTCAATCTCTCTAAATAGAATCAGGGAGAAATGAATAGACTGAGATCCAGTTCACAGTCACCAAGTGGATGCTGGGCAACAGTCTAGGTCTTTTGATTCATAATTTATTTCCTCTCCTACAACCTTACTGTGGCTTCTCTCTTCATTTCCAAGACCCACATTGTATCACTTATAGCCTTGTTTATATCTTTCCCCCATCACTTACATGGTATCTGTTCAATTTTTTCAAAGGCCAAATAAAATAATAAAAAAGTGAAAAGCTTACATTATCCTATAATCACGTATTAACTATAATATAGCTGAAATTCAGGTATTTCATTCTAAATACAATTGCCTACCTCTTTTGGGTTTCCTTCTTTTATAATACTAGGATATTGATTTCTTTCTTTCTTTCTTTTTTTTTTTTTTTGCTTTTGAAATTTTATTTAAAGAGAGTCAGTGATTATTTGATTCACTTTCTATCCAGTTACTAGCATTTAATTTTCCTTTCTTTTAATGTTATTTTATTTACCATACAGTACACCATTAGTTTTTGATTTCTTAAACAAATTGTATCTCTACCTCTATCTATCTAACTCATTCTTTTTAAAAAACATATCTTCTATCTATCATCTATCATTTTCCCATGGGAGAGCTTTTATTTGTGAAGGGAGACAGAATTTTTGCTTTTTTCTTTGTACATACCCATGTCTTATATTGTCTAATAATGATGTAAAATTTCAAAGTGTTTTCTTTAGACAAGATGATGTAATTATGCAATTTGTTATCATCTAAGGTTTAGGTCAATGCCTAGAACACAAAACATTTTGAAACATGAAACCTATGGTTACTATTAAATTAACAATACAATCTTCTGAAGGTTTGTTTCTGCTTCAAGGAGAAAGAATGTAGACCTTTTTTGCAAGAAAAGTTATTATTGTCACATTTTAAAAAAAGCGCACTTAACTTTTTTAAGAATGACTTATTTGTATGAGATTTTTATTGCTTCTTTTTTTTTTAAGATTTTATTTATTTATTTGACAGAGATCACAAGTAGGCAGAGAGGCAGGCAGAGAGAGGAGGAAGCAGACTCCCTGCTTAGCAGAGAGCCCAATGTGGGGCTCGATCCCAGGACCCTGAGATCATGACCTGAGCCAATGGCAGAGGCTTTAACCCACTGAGCCACCCAGGCGCCCCAGATTTTTATTGCCTCTTAAGTCCAATTTGAAACAGCTTTTAGTGTCATAGTGAGTATATTCCACTTTTTAAGTAAAAAGTCAGTTCTCTATTATGTATTTTTCCAGTTTTAGTTTCTTTTCTTTTTTTTATATCCGTCCATTGCAGACTGATAGGATAGTAACTCAATCCTTCTTTTTAAAATACCCTCCAGGACGTGTGGGTGGCTCAGTGGCTTAAAGCCTCTGCTTTTGGCTCAGGTCATGATCCCAGGGTCCTGGGATTGAGTCCCCGCATCGGGCTCTCTGCTCAGCAGGGAGCCTGCTTCCCCCCCCACCCTCTCTCTCTCTGCCTGCCTCTCTGCCTACTTGTGATCTCTGTCTGTCAAATAAGTAAATAAAATCTTCAAAAAAACCCCTCCATGTTTCATATACTTAAATATTTTCTTAATTTTGGAGTTCTTGCTTTGGAAGTGCTTTTAGAAATTATTTGCGGGGGAAGAGTAAAAAAATAGTCTTAGATATGTGTCATTTAGGGCAAAAATTGACATATGAGGAAGCATACAGTCATGTTCTTAAGTCCTAAATTCTCAGAAAAACAGTTGTATATTTTGCTAGTTTATATAAGAAAAAAATTCCTTGTTATTTAATAGGACACTGTAAAAATTGACACATTGGATACATCAGCACATTTTAAACTTTAGCTTAAATAATAAATCATCTGCTTTCATGTTAACCTGCCTTGATGAACAATGAATTTGTAAACACTGTAAGTGTATTTAAGGGCAGGCAGATTTTGCATCAAATCAGAGATTTAAAAGAATCACTTACAAGATGAAAATGAAATTTTGATTTTAGGAACTAAGAGATTTAATTACCAGGGTACTACAATTGTACTTCTGAGTGGATATTGATCAAGAAACCAGCATGCCTAAAATAACATTTAAAAATAATAGAAACAGAAGAGTTATATGTAACCATAACAATATGTTCTAGTCCACTCAGGCCACCATAAAAAATTCCCTAGACTGGATAGATTAAGCAACATCTATTTCTCACAGTTCTGGAGATTGGGAACTCCAAGATCAAGGTGTTGGCAGATACAGCATCTGGTGAGGACCTGCCGTCTGGTTCATAGGCAATTACATTCTTTCTGTGTCCTCACATAGCTGAAGGGGGCATAGCTGAGGGGCTTTCTGGGGTCCCTTTCACAAAGGTGCTAGTCCCATTCATGAGTGATCTACCCCTGTGACCTAATTACCTCCCAAAGACCTCACCTCCCAATATTATCACATTGGGCTTTAGTATTTAACACACTGATTTAGAGGAAGGACAAACATTTGGTCTATGGCACAGTAGGTGAAGTTTCACTCCATATATAATATTGACTTTTTGTATCTACAATTGTTTCATTAGTATTTTGATATTCAGTGACAATAGCTATATGAAAATCTATATGAAATATCACATTATCTAAGATACCACAGAATCTAAGTCTCTTCATAGTATACAATGGAAATTTACCCTAGTTATACACAAAGAATTTTCAGTTACTCTTTCAAAAGTAAAAATCCCCCCAATATGCATTATATTCATTACATATTTGTTTCTTCTTAAAAGACATTTATGAAATATTTTTAACTTTATGCTTTACTTTGAATAAATAACATCCTCAAATGATGAACCTATACTTTTGATGATAGCAGCAAACTTTGGTCACAGATACTAAAATGATATAAAAGATTCAAATGTAATACAATTTCATTTATAGCTCATACAATAATTCAAGATGACTCTTTTCCACAGGGTGACTCAGCATCCCTGGTTCCTTCTGGATTGTGACTCTACCTGGCATCATATTGGCATCTACTAGTACAAGGGGAAATCTTCAAGAGAGAAAGCAATTTGTTAAATTCTTTGCCTAGAATCATTCTCATCATTTTTTGTTCATGTTATTTAATAAGGACTGGTCACATAACTACAAATGGATTTAAGCAGAGCAAGTGAATGTATTTCTTAACTGGATAGCTACTCCCACAGTCCTTTTTTTTTTTTTTTTCTTTTTTCTCCGCAGTCCATTTGTCTGACCACCCAATTTAACCTTAGTTCTTTGGGTGGGAAATATGTGTCTTTCTTCCTACCTGAAGAACACACCTATTCTGTTCCTAAGGAAAATATCTCAAATTCTGATTAAGAATTTGCATCTTAATCAAAATTAAGATTAAGAACTGCATCTTGCTCAAAATCCAGGATCTCTGGGTGGTGTATGACCCTTTTTATGGTCCAGATGTGGCTTCTTGACTCTTCACTAGCCTGTTAGTTAATTGACATGTCTTCCCCCATACCAAATATACAATGGTGGAAGAAAGGTAGACCATTATGTCAAAAATCCCACAGTAGGCATTACTTCTTGGTCATAGTCGACTGAGAAGGCATTAAAATATCTGATAACAGACTATGGGTTAGGCTTGTATTCTCCTTAAGAGGGATTTTCTTGTTCTCATTCTGCATGGTTCCTGATTTCATTTCTAGTTCCTCATCCATTCCCTCCATGGCATCGTCTGAAATGGACCTTGGGTATTCTGCCCTCTTGAGGGCTCATCAGCTTTCAAAGCTGATTTCTTATTCATTCAAACTGGGTGCTTCCAAGGGTTAAGGCTTTCCCATTAGCCACTGGCTTTTAGATCATGTTTTCTTTGTCAATATAATTCTTTCAAAATCTTGATAGACTTCAAAAATACTTGTTTTTAGTTCATTTGTTGTGCCTCTCATTATACCCAAAATTCTTTCCTAGACATTGTTCTCAAGTCTGTCTTATAATTTTGCTTTCTTTCTCCAAACTTAATAGGTGCTATCATAAAACCATCTACAGCAATAAGCTTGGGTGGGAAAGCAATGTTTTTAATCTGACCTTTGTCACATGGCTGAGTTATTTTTTCTGAAAAGTCTTAACAGTATCTGGAGAGCAAATGTTCTCTGGGCTCCAACAGCCACTAACTTTTCCAGCCCTGCTACTTTTTGGTCAGTCATATATGAGCTAATTTTGTTCTTGAAATACTTTGCTAAAAACAGCATGTAAAGCCAACACACTCTAGTGCTCAGTCTTCTTCCAACAATTTCTTTAGAACTACAGTTTTATGTGTTCTGCTTTCCAAGTCATCTCAGGCAATAGCTTAACTAAATAATTTGACACTGCATAGCATAGATCCTCAACTTCTTAGTCTGCACTTTCTTCCCCACTGCCTAACTGCTAAGCCCATATCATATATCTTGTTGGACTTTTTCCTTCTAAATAGGAGCACTTCACTTTAACATATCAATTTCTGCACTAGAAAGGGTATGCTAAACAGTGATAAAATATATATGGAAAATGTCTAATTTAATGGCTTGATGTTATAACAGTCCCAGGTGTGTATTCCTGATTCGTGGCAATTTTTTTTTTCTATATTATGATTCAGGGACCCAAACTCCTCCCATTTTCTGTCAGTTCCTGGGGCCATAATCATTTTTATTTAGTTTGTAGGAAGAGGAAAAGAACCTGGAGGATGTGCAACATCATTACCTCGGTCAGAAAATGGTACATGTAATTTTTATTCTACTGATATGAACTAGTCACAAGGCCATAGCTAGCTTCAGAGAAGCCTTGGTAATGGAAGCAGCTCCAGCAGTATACAACAGAAATTAAAATGCAATTTTGATGGACAGCAGCTGTCTCTGCCGCATTGTTTAATTAAAGTTTTTATGTCTATCTAGATTATAAAGCATTTATAAAGATAACGTTATATAGTGTGAATATCTCAGCAATTCTATAATATAAGAAAAATTATCTGTAGAGAAATTAGTGGTTTGCCCAAGATCATATGCTTTGTAAAAATTAAAGCTTGGATATGAACCCAGAATTTCTCTTTCCAAATCTTATGCTCTTTCTGAGAAATTGGTTAGGGGAAAAAAGGAAAGAAAAAGAAATGACTCTGCATGATACAGATTTTGAAATTAATACCTTCAAATCACCTAATAAATAGTTAATGAATTTTTGATTGGTAACACATGGCTGCAAATCTCAGATAGTTTAACATTATATTTTCCTTATAATAATGTAGAATCTATTCCTACTAGTGAATTTAACATGGGTGTATTTTTCTTTCATGACTTTAAAATTGACTCATTTTCAACTAAGTTTTTTTTTTTCTTAAATGGCAGGAATAGAATTACTTTTTTGTGAATGGGAACTCACAGTTCATATTTGCCAATCTCTGAATAATAGATATATTTAGAGGTTTATTTAGGACTTCAAAATCAATTTTCCTAATGTGTAGTGTATATTAGGAAATTGTTTCTTATTAGTCATTTATTTCTCTCTTTCTCTCTCTCTCTCTCTTTTTAAGGCATTGAGAAATAATTGGTTGGAAGGAGACTGTGGACCAACTGTTCCAGTATTGAAAATACATAAAAAGAAAATTCAATGAAGATAAAATTTCCTCTTTGTGTGTGTATGTGTGTGTGTGTTTTCAAAATCAAATAAATATAGTCAGCATTATGGAAAGAGTTTTGGCTTTTCCTGCCTTATCTATATTCTACCCTAAATCTACTAGACATCCACAGCATGAGAAAATTTAAAGTTGAAAGAGTTGTGAGATCATCTTTTCTGACCTCTCATTCAACTTCAGAAATTAATATAATTATAATAGTCTTAACAGAGTTTAAAGAAATGAACTAATAGCATACAGACTTTTTTCTCTCATAGATTATGCAATTTGAACTTATTTCCCTGGTCAAATGATTATTGGTGATAACTTTCTAATTTCCTTGGCAGGGCAAGGAACGTTCTGATGGTCTGCCCCTCCATTGGACAAATGCTTTTGCCAAGTGACTTTTTTCTTTTCTTTCTTTCTTTTCTTTTTCTTTTTTTTTGGTGGGAAAGGTCTTATAAAGTCTATGACTTTTCTTAGTTTTTATTATTGCAAATGATCTGAATATATCTTTTATGTGGAAATGGTATTTTCTAATTTACTAAGAGCAAAATGTATTTAATGATCTGCACAAGGGAATTATTTTTTTTTAAGATTTTATTTATTTATTTGATAGAGATTACAAGTAGCCAGAGAGGCAGGCAGAGAGAGAGAGAGAGAGGAGGAAGCAGGCTCCCCTCTGAGCAGAAAGCCTGATGTGGGGCTCGATCCCAGGACCCTGAGACCGTGACCTGATATGAGGCAGAGGCTTTAACCCACTGAGCCACCTAGGCACCCCGGGAATTATTTTTGATACTGTTATCATGTCTCAATGATTCCCTGTTGACTAAAGAAAAGATGAAAAACTCAGCAGTTTGTACCATCTTGTTGACATAATGACATTTGCATTCACTATTATAAATTACTTGTTTTTAGACCAAAACTTGCTGTTTGTAGAATTAAAATTCTCCAATAAGTAACTACGACTTCTCTAGGCTACCATCTACTTCTTAGATACCGGTTTGCCTATACGACATAGTGGATTTGGCAAATAGTTAATTAACATATGCTGTGTAGTAGGATCTTTGCTAGTTTGACGTTTCTTGTATGGTAAGATGGATCTTAGATTTTTAATATCAAGGGTGCATTGAATTTGGCCATGTGTCACTATATGTGATTGTAGATAAGTGTTATTTGACAAGAGTTCCAACTTTGTTAGAGATTTATTATTCATGCATTTTTCTTCAATGACTTTGAAAGAAGAAATTTATTAAAGTTATGTAACAACTGAATAGCCTCTACATTGGGATTTGTGGCTCACTGTCTGAAGTGTGGTCTAGACAATAGCAAATTCCTCAATTCTGAACAGGCTGCATATAATAAGTTGCCAACTTGAACACTCATTTAGCTGAAACATTGCATTTCATATTTCAATGTTGCATTCCATTTGATTATACTAAAATGTTGGACATAGAAGTAGAATTCTGGTGTTCTGATCCCATGGTCTTCCTATGAGTTTGTGCTGTTTGGATACAGCCCAGAAAACCTTGAAGACTGCCCAGAACACTGAACACCAACTCCTTGACAGCAAACACTAGACTGTCTATGCGTCTTTCCTGATTGTTCCATGTTAAACACCAAAGTGAAAAAGCTCAGTACACAATGAATCACATTCTTCCAGTGCATAGGTCATATCCTAGAAGCTAGCTTGGCCATCTTGGTAATTGAGTGAGTTCTTACAGGTGACTAAGGATATTAAAAGTTCATTTGTTGAGAGATATGGTTCCCATAGTTATATACTTTCTCCCTAAATAATGTATACTAAGAAACCAAAGTCATTTAACATCTGAAGCAGTACTTTTTTAAAAAGTACTTTTAAAAAGTACTTTTTTAATTAAAACTAAGATTTTGATAAAATATGTCAAATTCTTATAATTCAACCAAAGAATAATTTTAAATGACTTTTATGTATCAAATTAGGACTGCTGATTAAGGAAGATATTATCACATTTACCTTTCTTTCTGATTTCTAATGAAAGCACTAAAAAAGATAAAATCCCTGAAGCCAGAGAGAATAGGAAAGGATCTCACTGCGTGTGAGATTTCAATATAGGTCTTCCTATATATATATATTATAATATATATATATATAGATATATATATATATATTATCTTCCTATATATATATAATACCATGGGATCACATCTTGATAAACCCATTGTAATTTGAAAACGTCATAAATCAAAAATGCATTGAATACACCTAACCTGCCAAACATCATAGCTGGCCTAGCCTGTGTTAAGTGCGCTTGCTCTTAACACTTACATTAGTCTGTAATTGGGCAAAACCATCTAACATAAAGCTTGTTTTATATAAAAAAAGCTTGTTTTATAAAAAAGTGTTGAAATCTCTAATTTGTTGAATACTGTATGGAATTTAAGAAACAAGATAATTATATGGGTACAGATTGGTTGTCAGAGTATTGGTGGTTTCCTCTTGTGATTGTGTGGCCGCCTGGGAGTTGCTGGTAGCTGCCACTTACCCAGCATCACAAGAGTATCATACCAAATATTACTAGGTCAGAAAAGAATCAAAATTCAAAATCCGATGTACATTTTCTACTGAATGCATATCACTTTAGCACCATTGTAAAAAAAAAAAAATAGTTGAACCATGAAAAATCAGGGACCTTCTATAATCCTTAACTACTCACATAGGTGAGACCAATAGAAAATGAGGTAGTTCGCTTCTCAGAGAGCAGGGTAGGGAGGCACCATATCTTTAGCAGGTCAGTGTCAGGCAGGGTGCTGTTTATAGGAGAATTGGCTGAAAATCTGCATACAAATAGAATTTTTTGATATATATGTATATAGAAGTATCTATATACATATATATATATCCCCATATATATATATATATTTATTTATTTATTTATTTTGGTGTATACCTACCCAAGAATGCTGTGTAATACAAGACATCTGAAGTAGATTCTGCAGACAAACTGAGCCTTGGTCATATGGAAGTCATCTTAGCTCGGGCTACCACAACAAAACCCATAGACTGAATGGCTTAAACAATAGAAATTAATTTTCTTAGAGTTTTGAACGCTGGAAGTTCAAGATCAGGGTGCCAGCAGTGTTATAGGGAAAGCCCTTTTCCTGGTGACAGGCAGCCAATTTCTCTCTGTGTGCACACATGGCAGAGCTCTCTCTCTTCTTATAAGGCCACAGTCTGGTCAGATTAAGACCCTTATTTACGTCCTACAGACACTATGTTCAGATACATGTTGAAATCCTAAGCCCACATTGGGGTTTAGGATTTCAACATGTGGATTGGGGCAAGGGGCACAATTCTGTCCCTAAGGAAGGTTAAGTATGAAACCAATGTAGACAACTCTCGAGTCTATATGCTATAGTCTAATGAAACACCTTATTTTTAGAGGATTCAAAAGTGCATAAATACTTTTGAGCAAGTACCTTGCCTTTTGTTCTGAGAACCATAGAGAGGAACACCCAGATTTTACCCTTGAAATGTGAAAATGTGGTTTATTTTATAAGAATAATCACTTAATTTTTAATCTAACACATATCCTTTAGAGTTCAGCTTATAAACAGGAGCACTAAAAGTATGGGTAGAAGGGGTCTATTATAAAAAACAAAGCTGATAAACATGCAAAAGGAGCTGGGCATGTGAAAGTCTGGAACAGGGAAGTAAGATTCAGCAAAAGTCACTAACCAAGGGAGCCGATTGTGGATGAGCAGGTTGGAGAAGTAGAAAAACTCCAGAAAATGCATATGTCTGGCTACTGAATTGGGGATTTAGCAGGGAGGTTTGAGGAAAGGTCTGTGAAAACCATCGCCTTGGTATGACTTAATATCTGCCCCAGAGGAAACATTATCTTTAAAATCCTGGACATAAAATAAATCTATGTTCTGCTCTGGAAAGATACACTGTCTTTCCTCTCCAATGCTGTTTGCTGTGTAAACATCCTTGAAAAGATAGTCTGGTAAAAAGGCTGTCAATGTTTATTCTCAGGAGACCTTAAAAAAACATGAGACAACTGAAAAGAGTTGTCTCCTAAGATCTAGACAGTGTCCTGTACATAGGAGCTTTTCAACAAACACTTGTTTATTAAATGGAGGTTGGAGATATATGTGTGTGTATATACACACACACACACACACACATACACACACACACACATATATACACACAATATTTGCATATTATCATGTATTGATGCCAAGAAGTTAACAAACCCTGAGGATGCTGGAAGTTCTGTGTTTGATATCCTTCCAGACTTTGTGCTATGTGTCTTTTTCTATGACTGGCTCTAATTTGTATCCTTGGCCTATAAAAATGTGACAGTGATTATAACTGTATGCAGTGAGTTCTGTGAGTCTTTCTGACGAATTATTGAACATAAGGGTCATTGTGGTAACCCTGGAATTTGTAGCCAGATGGTCTGAGATGAGGATGGCCCTAGGGACCTTCAAACTTGCAGCTGGTTCCTGAAGCGAGAGATGTCTTATGAGGACTGTGCTTTCAGATCAAGCAGTTTCCCTAATTCTGGATAACTCAGGTCTTAAAAGGCATTTGTATTATTTGATGGGATACAAAGTGTGTTGACTTTTTAATATGGCATTCCTATTACTAAAGTAGGCTTATTTACTATGGTGATTCTAATTAGTTGAAGCTCTTTTGGGACAGTATACCTCATTCGGCAAGCACTAATTCTTGCAAACCTTTTTCTCATTCATAAAAGACAAACTCCTTATCAACTGAAGCAAACCCAGTCTCGCTCAGTTAATGCTTCCAACCCAAAGTCCACAATCTTGGGATGACGTATAGTCACCTGCTGACTCTGAGGTGGACAGTGGAGAATTAAAACGTTTGTTATAAAATTTCCCCAAAACTTGTTAGTCCTCTTGTCTTTCACTTTAAGCCAAATCCATATCTGAGTACAGAGTTAAAGACTTCATTCTGACACAGTTTTTGAGTCTGAAAATTTCAATATTTTTCTTAATGGCTTCTGTGCTTTGCCCATCCCTCTTTCTCTAGACTTAGTGTTGGAATCCTATAAAATATTTGAGATGGTATGCTTGAGTTGGAAAACAGACCTTGATCATGGTTTTGCCGGCAGAATTACTGTTCGTGTTATCTATTGCTGTGTAATAAAATTACTCCAAAACTTAGTGGCTTAAAAAAACACACAATTGTTTTCCCATAGTCAGGGTTCTAGGTGTGGCTTGGCTGTGTCCTCTTCAGAATCTTTCACAGACTTCAGTTAAAGTGTTATCTAGGGCTGTTGTCTCATCTCAAAGCTCAGCTGGGGAAGGAATCACTTCTAAAATTCATTCACATGGTTGTTGGTAAGATTCAATTCCTTGTGGGCTGTTGAACTAAAGTCCTCATTCCTTTGCTATATCAGCCTCTCCAGCATGACAATTGGTTCTTCAAAGACATGATGACATTTTCTTTTCTCTTTTTAATGTCAAACCAATGTTTTTAATTTTAATAGTATTGAAGAATGTGAAATAAAGCTAAGAAGCATCAATTCTAAACTTAGATTCATGTCATGAAGGTGTATGTATTTCCGGACAGAGCTCATGTATTCATTTCATGTTGATTTTGTAGCCAATCTCCACTTAAGACTGAACCTTCTGTACATGGTTTATAGCTTCCAAGTCATATTCAGGAAGAAATCTATCTAGTATTATATAGATACTGAATATGACAGAACATATTTCAAATCTTTTGTAACCTATTCACAAGTGTGACACTATATCATTTTTGCTTTAAGCTATTTGTTAGAAACAAGTAACTAAATTTAATTTTTTTTTAAAGATTTTATTTATTTATTTGACAGAGAGAGAGATCACAAGCAGGCAGGGAGGCAGACAGAGAGAGGAGGAAGCAGGCTCTCTGCAGAGCAGAGAGCCCGATGCGGGGCTCGATCCCAGGACGCTGGGATCATGACCTGAGCCGAAGGCAGAGGCTTTAACCCACTGAGCCACCCAGGCGCCCCACAAGTAACTAAATTTAGTCCACAATCAAGAGGAATTGATAATACAAAAGTGTGAATATTAGGAGACAGAGATCATTGAGGACCATCATAGACCATCATAGACATCTACCTACAACACTGCTTGTATTTCTAAGGTTAGAACCTTAGTACAAGGCTGCACCTAGCTTCAAGAGAGGGTGGGAACTGTCTTATTTATTAGAGTCTGCCATGCATTTAGCTAAAAAATATGGGGTTTGTTAGGAAAGAAGGGAAATTGCAGATGATTGGAAGTCTCTGCAATAGTGGCCTTGATAATTTACTTCCATTTTCTAAAGCTTAAATAAATATTAGTAATGTTAGGAAGATAACATTTCACAAGAGATACAAAGTGCCTCGCACATGGGAAGCACCACATAAGTTGAGTTTCTTTCTCTTCTTCATTACTCATTTCTAACCTAAGTTAACCTGACATCATATGAGAATTCCTTTTCCTACACTCTTGAATATAAGTGGTTGTTGGTACCATGATTCCAACGATAGTCTATTTCACTATAAATTGACCCACTACATTGTTTAAAATCTCCTATATTTAAATTGTGTAATTCATATTGAGCCTAAATTAGCTTTCTATAACTTTTACCAATTGATTTCTTCTATATCTACTTAACAATGAGTTTTCTTTACTTGTATATATTCCCCTCATGTGAAATAGTTACAAATATATACTTACTTTGTTATATAAATCATTACATTTTTTTTACTTGGTTTTACTTTGGATTTTATCTTAATTAATAAATGTAATACCATAAAATTAGATTTCTCACAACCACATTAGGAAAAGAGCTATTTCTGGAAGGTCTCAGCTTCCCCGCCTCACTTCATTTATGGGTTTCTTTTGTAGTTAAAGCTTGTACATGTTCTCATCCTGTCTTCTTAAATTGTACCTCTTCTACAAAGTGTGATCAGATCTCTGGTTCTGGAAGAAATGCCTTGTAACCAGAGCCCTTTTTGTTTCTCTCCACACCTGTCACAATGCTGGACTGGTACAGGAATCACTCACAGCCCTCTCAGTTAGCAGGGCTTTTAGACTGATACTCTAGGACTCAGGGCTATTCTCTCATTGCCCCCTCTTAACAAAGACCTCCTGCTCTAAACACTGTAAGACAGTCCCTCTAGAACAAACTCTGTCCCCCACTCAGGGTCTTCCCTCTAACCTTGAGCAACATGAGACTGCACCCCAGCCCAAGCCGCTTTTCTTCAAACCTCAAGGAAGTCCTCAATTGTCAATTTTGAGAGCAGACACTGTCTTGTACGCTCAATGACTTCTAACATAAAGACAACCACTTATCTTGTCCAGTTAGTATACTCCCTATTCACCAAAAAGAGGCATATTCTCCCCTCCTGTGTACACTTCTGCCTTGTCTTGTACTTGCTCTGTACTTCTTCAACTGTGACCTCCCTCCACATTCTTGATGCTATCTACAATTGACCTGTAATTTGACTGTGAATAAACTCTCCAACATCCTTGGCTTTTCTGAGAATGTCCCTTTTTCCTTCCTCCTTCTGCCACACTTCCTCAAGGACACTAAAAAGGCCATCTTCAGGAAAGTTGATCATTCTTACATACCTTACAAACCAAGTAGTAAGGTAAGCTGGTCAACCGTCCTCTGGCTCCCTACTGCTTCTGTCAGAATATCACTCCTTCACTCTAAGATCTTTGACTAACCTCTGCCCTTTCTCATTACTGTCGCCTACAGAATTTCAGGTCATTCTCCTCAAACTCATGGATATTTGGCAGCCAGTCTCTTACAGAGTTGCACTTCATCCCCATTTCTGCCAAAATCCTTAGGGATTTCCACCAGAGAACATCTGACATTGAGTAGCATCATGACTTCTGGGCTTTCTCTTTATCTTGGTGGGACTTCTACTACACTCCATTTCAACTACAACACTTAAAAGAAGAAAGAAGAAAACTCTCATTACAATGTAAGTAGTATTTCAACTCTTTAAAATTTGAAGAAGAATCATAGATATTGAGAGAAATAAGACATTGGTTTCATACTCTTACTTCCTTTTAGATGGATATAAGACCAGAATTTCTACTCCATCCCTGTGCCCTGATCCACATTTGCTGCAGAAATGCAGGTGGTGTTCATAGTCATTTTAGATGACTCAGTTCCCTAAATCTGGTGAATCCTATTTTTTTCTTTACTGATTTTTGTTCCAAATTTCTTCAGAGTAATGCAGAAAGTCTTTTATATGTCAAGGTTAATAAAAATCAGAAGGAGGAATAAGCCAGGATGTGAACTGTCATGCAATATTTAAAATAAATGACAATTTGATTTCCTAGATTTTTGCTAAATATTTGTGATGCATTTTCAGAAAGCCTATGGTTTCAGGAGGCTTCACAGGAGAAACTGAAATGAGGAAAATGCTTTGTAACAAGGCTTTTTTTTTTTTTTTTTAAATTTGGGAGATGCATTGGTCTTTTTGTCATAAAAGCTTTCATTTATAATCAGGAGAACTCATGCCATAAAAATTTCAAAACCAAGAATTTGTTTCCATAACATTTTTGTTGTCCTGATAACAAGAGCTTGACACTCCAGTTTGGCTTTTGTTTTAAAACTTTCCTGTATATTCCCTGCCAGAGAAAAAACTGGAAGTGCCATGTATAATTTTTTACTTTTGAAATAAAGTCTTCTTTGGGGAAATTTTTATTTATTTATTTATTTTTTTTACTATGAACAAGCATCATTTACTCTGTTGCTAATGAGTCTAAAACTGGAAGAGATTCTGATTCAAACAATGATAGTGCATAGCATAGCCAAAAGAAGGAAAACTCCTGTCTTTTGACAATAGGCATCCTAGCAGATGTGAAGTGATAATCACATTTTGGTTTTGATTTTATCTGTCCTAATGATTAATAATGGTGAGCAGATTTTAATGGACCTCCTGTTCATTTTATTTCTTTTTTGGAAAACTGTTCATCTCCTTTGCACATTTTTAATTGAGTTATTTATTTTTTTCTATTGAGTTGTATGTTCCTAGAATATCTTAAGTATTAACTTTTTATTGAATACATTGTATCTCAATATTTTCTCCCATTTCCATAGGTTACCTTTTCATCCTGTTGATGGTTTTCTTTGCTGTGTAGAAGCTTTGAAGTTTGATGTTGTCCTGCTTCTTTATTTTGCTTGTGTAGTTTTTGCTTTTGTTGTCAAATTAAAAATAATCATTGCCAACACCAACATCAAGGAGCCTATCTTCTATATTTTCTTCTGTTAGTTTTATAGTTTCTGGTCTTATTTATTTATTTATTTATTTATTTAACAGAGAGAGATAGAGTTAGCACAAACAGGGGGAGGGACAGAGGGAGAGGGAGAGGTAGGAGCATTCTCCCTGCTGAGCAGGGAGCCAGATGTTGGCTTTGATCCCAGGACCCTGAGATCACGATCTGAGCTGAAGGCAGACACTTAACCAACTGAGCTACTCAGGTGCCCCATAGTTTCTGTTCTTACATTCAACTCTTTAATCCCTTTTAAGTTGATTTTTTTTGTATATGGTATAACATAGGTGAAAATTTCATTCTTTTCTTTGTTGATACCTAGTCTCCCCAGCACCAGTTGTTAGAAAGACTGTCTGTTACTCATTGCACAGTCTTGGCTGTTTTGTTGAAAATTAATTGACCACTTATATGTGGGTGTATTTCTGGGCTCTTTATTTTGTTCTGTGGACCTATGTGCCTGTTTTTGTGCCAATACCTCACTCTTTTGACTACTATCGCTTTGTTTAATACAGTTTGAAATCAGGAAGTGTGATGTCTCCTACTTTGTCCTTTTTTTCCAAAATGGCTTTGGTTTTCCAGGCTCATTTGTGGTTTCCTACAAATTGTAGGTTTGTTTTTTTTTTTAAATATCTCTAAGAAAAATGCCATTTTATTTTTGAGAGGGATTACATTGAATCTGTACATCACTTTGGGTAGTATGGACATTTTAACAGTATTTATTCTTCCAATCCATAAGCACAGGATATATTTCCATTTATTTGTGTCTTGTTCAGTTTCTTTCATCAATGTGTTATAATTTTTAGTGTAATGGTCTTTAACTTCCTGGTTAAATTGATTTCTAGGTATTTTATTCTTTTTGATGTTATCACAAATAAGATTGGTTTCTTTATTTTTCTGATAGTTTGTTGTTAGTATATAGAAACACAACTAATTTTTGTATATTGATTTTGTATCTTGCAACTTCATTGAATTCATATATAATTTGTAGCAGGTTTTTTTTTTTTTTTTTTTTTTGGTGGTCTTCTTATGTAAGATCTTGTTATCTTCAGATATAGTTTTCTTTCTTTCCTTCTGATCTGGATGCTGTAAGGGCCTATTCAGCCAGAGCAGCCCCACCCCAGTTGAACTGTCATTTTGTCTTAAAACTTAAATTGACTTTGCCCCCCCCCAATCCCCCACCAGGGGAACTTACTTAAAAACAAGTCCCGGAGACCAGTCCCACTTAACAAAGTCCAAGTACAAGGGTGGGTCAGGCCAGGTGGAGGTATTTAATCAGTGGGGATGCATACTGTCTCCTAGCTACCAAGGTGATGGGCTAGTTTCTATGGCGACTGTGGGGTGAATTGTAATTCAATTAGCCGCCTGTGTGTGGCCAGGCCCAACCACAGGCATGGCCTTTGCTCTATAAAAGTTAGTCTGGAATGCAGGGAGAGGTCACCCTCTCTATAAGAGGTGCAACCCTGGCCGGCCAGTTTGATTCCTGATGCTTGGTGAGAAATAAAGCTTTGCTTGACCTTCGCTTTGTATCAGTCTCGCTCCTTTAATCACAGACCCATTATTGGGGTACCCAATTTTGGGGGACCCAACAGATGCCTTTATATCTTTTATTGCCTAACTAGTCTGTTTAGGACTTACAATATTATTTGAATAAAAGTGCAAGAGTGAGCATCCTTGTCTTATTTATAATCTTAGAGGAAAAACTTTATGAGTTTTCCACCATTGAGTCTGATATGAGCTGTGGGTTTCTCATATATGGTTCTTATTATGTTGAGATACATTTCTCCTATGCCTGGTTTGTTGAGAATTTTTATCATGAAGGAAAACTGAATTTAATCAAATATTTCTCTGCACTGAAGATAATCATATGATTTTTATGCTTCAGTTTATAATGTGGTGTATCAGACTTACTGATCTATGTTGAACCTGACTTCTATTCCTGGAATAAGTCCTACTCAAAGTATTGTTAATTCAGTTTGCTAATATTTATTTAGGATTTTTGCACTTATGTTCATCAGTGATATTGCTTATAATATTCTATTCTTGTAGTGTTCTTGTCTGGCTGTGGTATTAAGGTCATAGTGGCTTTCTAAAATGCATTTGGAAACATTCTTTCTTATTTTATTTTCTTGGAAGAGTTTAAAAGGGATTGGTATTAATTTTTCTTTAAATGTTTGATAAAATTTACCAGTGAAGCCAGCTGGTCCTGGGCTTTTCTTTGTTAGAAGCTTTTTGATTACTGATTCAATCTCCTTACTGAATGTGGTCTGTTCAGATTTTCTATTTCTTTATGATTCAATCTTGGTAGGTTGTATGTTTCTAGGAATTTATCTATTTCTTCTAAGTAACTGAGTTAAGTGGTATATATTTTTTCATAGTAGTTTCTGATGATCCTCAGTATTTCCATGTTATCAGTTGTAATGTCTCCTCTTCCATTTCTAATTTTATGATTTGGGTCCTCTTCTCCAGCCCCCATCCTCCATCTGCCAGGTTTTGTCAGTTTTGTTTATCTTAAAAAAAAAAAAAAACCACCCAAACAACTTTTACTTTTATTAATCTTTACTATTATCTTTCTGATTCTTATTTCATTTACTTCTGCTCTGATCTTTATTCTTTACTTCCTTCTACTAACTTTGAGCTAGGTTTGTTCTTCATCTTCCAACTCCTAGAGGTATAGTTACGTAAATTAGGTTGAATTCTTTCCTTTTTCTTAATGAAGGCCACTATTGCTATAAACTTTTCTCTTAGAACTGCTTTTGCTGTATCCCATACATTTTTACTTGCTGGATTTCTTTTTACATTTGTCTCAAGATTTTTTTAATTTTTCTTTTTGATTTCTTCTTTTACTCATTGGTTGTTCAGGAGTACCTCATTTAAATTTCACATATTTGGGAAATTTTCAGTCTCCTTCTTCGAACTGATTTCTAATTTTATACCATTGTGGTTGGAAAAGATGCTTAATATGATTTCAGTCTTCTTAAACTTATTAAGGCTTGTTCTGTGTCCTAACATATGGTCTGTCCTGGAGAATGGTTCACGTGTGCTTGAGAAGAATGTATGTTCTGCTACTGGATGGAATGCTTTGTTCATGTTACTTAGGTCCATCTGGTCTAATGTGTAATTTAAGTCTAAGGCTTTCTGTGTAGATGATCTATTCATTGTTTTAAGTGGGACATTGAACTCCATTACTATTATTGATTGCTATCTGTTTCTGTCTTCAGTTTTGTTAATATTTGCTTTATATTCTTATGTGCTCCAGTGTTAGGTACATAAGTATTTACAATTGTTATATTCTTGTGATGAAGAGACCTCTTTGTCATTATATAATGACCATCTTTGTGTCTGTTATAGTCCTTGGCTTAACGTCTATTTTGTCTGATACAAGTGTAACTATCCCTGCTTTCTTTTGGTTTCCATTTTCATGGAATAGCTTTTGTCATCCCTTTATTTTCAGTGAATGTGTGTCCTTAATGCAGCAGCTGGGGAAGTCAGAACCGGGGATGAACAGATTAGCTACCATCAGGAAGAAATGGAGGCTGCTTGTATTTGCTTACTCACTCTGTGGTGAACCAAAGGGAATAGTTACTGGGAGTGCTTTTGTGCCCAAACAGAACCTGTGTTTTGTATGGCCCTTGGGTACTCACAAATACCAAGCCCTATGGGCTCCCAGAGCAAAGTTGGTGTTCTAGATGTATGGACAGACTCCTTTCAGGGATATTCTGACACTTGGTTTTATTGTTGGCACAAGCCAAATTGAAAAGTGGAAGTGCCCTTTGGCTCTTTTAGTTTCTAGGGAGGATCACCTCAGTGCTTAGATAAATGTTAATTAGGAGTCAAATCCTGGGGCATTAGTTTGTAGAGTATGCAGTCAAACCCCTTCCAGGGAAAGACTGGGAGATGGGCATTTTTGCCTCTTCCCTCCACACTGGGCCTTGGGGTATAGCCATGGTGAGTGGACTGTGTTTATTAACGACTGCTTCCTTGTTTGCTATAGTCCTGTGGGACTTGTGAACTAAGTCCTGTTGTCTTTCTGAGGTAGGTGATTCAGTGGAAGTCTTAAAAGTTGCTCTGCTAGATGTGTGTTCTAAACCTTTTGCTTCTCAGGGACAAGCTGAGAGTTGAGGTTCCTCTTAATTATACAGCAGTGCTGTATAACAGTGCTGGGGGTATAGTTTATGGCGAGAAAGCTTCTCAGCCTTTCTTCTGCATTTCAAAGGAGATATTTTCTCAGTTACCCAATGTGTTGGAGTCACTCAGCTAGTTCTGGATTTCTCTCTGATGGAATTGCTCTGTGAGTGGCTGTTCGTTGGAGGAGTTTGTTGTTTGTGTTCATTGGAGGAGTGGAATTTGGGTGCCTCCAATGTTGCAATATTGGTGACCTGGAGATACAATTATAATACTGATGAGAAAAATAGAAAAGGGGAAGCAATGAAACTTAGAAAATGATGATCCAGTCATAAAGAAAGAAATTACTGAGTTATCTTTTATAACTTATATGAAATTTAAGTCCCCTAGATGCAAATCTGGCCATCGATATCTGTCTAGTTCTGATATAATTTGCTTATGGCCAAGTTAGTAGAAGTAAATTTTTTTTGTTGCCATGTACTGGCACATGCTTGTGAAGTGAACTGTATATTTTGTTCCTTAGAATTTGTGTCAATTTTAGAATAAGGAAATGAATCTGAAGAGTAATATAAGTGAGCATTCCCAAATATTAAAAAAAAATAATAAAAAGCAAAAATGTGATTTGGACTCGATCTCCTGTTGTCATTATATGAAGAATTCTTCAAGTTTTTCTGAAGAAAGGGAAAATGAGTAAACATGTTTCTTATATTTAATGAATTTTGGCCCCAAATTGACAAATGTTTTTGAATATCAACTCAAAACTATATGACGGCCAGCAATTGGCAATTGCACATTGCAAAATGAGTTTTAGTGTTCTGAAGGGAAATTCCAAGACCCACAGTTGGTGTACTAAATTCAGGCTATGTCTATAAAGCAAGTCAAACACTACCTTGGAGTAACAAACTGTCTGGTATTCCTCACCATCTTAAAAACACATTGGAATATTTTTAAAAAAAAGTTAATCTGGTATAAATCGTGTTGTTTGAAGTGGCTTCCAATCCAATATTGAATGGAAATGGTGATTTGGTAACTATGTGCAAATTCCTGGAACAATGATGTCTCTGCCAATCAAACCTTTTGATTTGCAGTTAATGAGACAATGATTAAAACCTTAGTACTGTGCCTGGTACATAGAAATTTTCAAGGAATGTTTTCTTTTGTACCACTTTCACTGAGGGCCCAGTTCCAGAGCAGAGTGCAGGAGAGGAGAAATGAGAAATCATGCAATTCTGCATGCTGTTAGAGATGTCACAGATGTCTTTTTTTGATTCTGAAGTAAGTTCACAGTAAAAAAGAAGGCTGTGAAGATCATTCAGACCCAGTAGAAAATCAATATTATTTACATTTCTATATTTTTCAAAAGTCAAATGATACACTATTTTGCATATGGTACAGCTAAGAATGTGTGCTGAAATATGTAAACTAAACCCAAAGATTGTGTGTATATGAAACCCACGAACTACTAATTAATTCAGCATTTTCTTTTTATTTATTTCTTTTTACAATGGACAATCTGGTGATATTATAAATTTAATTAAAGAAGTTGATCATTTCTTTCCTGTAGTGGATATTTTATTGTTATATGGAAACAAATAAATTACTGGGAAAGTTTGCTTTTAATGATCTAATACTTACATTTTATGATCTGGAAAAACATGTTTTGTAGAGCAGAAAAATTTCAAATGATTTGCATTCTCTTGGAATAGGACAAGGAACAAATATATTTCTATGCAAAATAGAACTTGCCCTTCATGTTGTTAACAGTCAGTTCTCCTTGTAAACAATAGGATAATCTTTTGATTCAATAGCTGTATCTCTACTACTGGCTTCTTATATCAGCCACAGCTGGAGTATTAGTTTCCTATAGCTGTCATATCGAAGAACCACAAACCAGTAGCTTAAAGAACAGAAATTTATTGTTTCATAAAGAGAATAAAGCCTGAAGTCTATAATCAAGATGTTGGCAATGTTGATTCCTTCTGAAGACTCTGACAGAGCCTCTGTTCCATGCTTATCTACTAGCTTCTGGTGATAGATCAAGATCTTTGGACTTCCCTGGCTTACCTACTTTTATTTTTTCCTCATCTTCATGTGGCTTTTTTTTTTTTTCTGTGTCTTTGTGTCTTCACATGGTCATATTCTTATAAGGACACCAGTAACATTGGACTAGAAACCCATCCTAAGACCCCATCAATTACATCTGCAAAAACCTTGTTTCCAAATAATATCACATTCTGAGGTACTGGGGATTAGAACTCTAACATATATTTTGGGGGGTAAGTGATGATTCAACCCTAATGAGCTGGGGAAACTGATGGTAATTTTACTTTATTTTTTTGCTTCTTCATTTCCATCTTTGTCTTACATCATGAAGAAAAAATGGAGGATATTTTATGCCTATAGAAGATGAAGTTCTAGAATTTGGCTTCTTGAGGAGAAATAAGAAGCATAGCTTAATTGCTGATTATTCCAGGATATGCCCTCCCAGATGTAGCCAAGTAAACAGAGTTGAAACTTAGCATGGTATGAATAAAACTTAGAAAATGAAGCGAATGCAGGAGGGACTTCAGAGAAACAGCACTGTTAGTGCTACCCACAGGCCAACATGGTGGGCCTGACTAGAGATAAGAGGGAGGATGAAGGTTGACAAAGGCTGACAGGATTCATGATAATAAGCCAGGCCTGAAAAAAGACCCTTTTGTAAAAGCAGAAGTTGGGGGACAAGAACCAAGTGAATAATTGGACTCAACACTAACTGAAGAGATCATTAGGTCAAATAATGTTGGGAAATGAAAACTGGAACTTAGAAAAATTATGAATATTACAAAAGGCAGGTACATAGGTCCTACAGAAAGGCTTGAAAGATAAAACAAATAAACAAACAAACAAAAGACAAAACAAAACAAAACGGGATAAAGGGAGATTGACAAGAACCGAACTGAGAGATAAACAATTTAGACATGCTATCAGGTCACTGAGGAAGGAGATGCCCCCCCCCCCCAAAAAAAAACCCACAAAAACCAAACAGACAAACAATGAAGTCATCAGTCTAGAGAGAGCCAGAGGTGAGCATTAGGGGAACATAGATAATGAAAACCTATTGCAGTCCCTGGGAGGAAGCTACAAAGTTAGCAACCAGTTCCATCTTGGACTGTACAAATGAGAGCTAGCCCAGGGGGTTCACTTGTTAGAAAGACAAGCGCTCCATAAAGGTACGGAAGGGCTTGCAGGAGGTGGGGACAGAAAAGAGGATGAGAACATGAGTCCACACAGGTGTTATAATTTTCATTCTGGCCATCAGCCAGAACAATCTGGTTGACTCATCACCCTCAGGACCAAGTTGAGGAATCTTGTTTGAATAAATCTGAGAATTCTCAGAGAGTAGTAACAGTCTCTTTCTCCAAATGGTGGGGCGGTGGGGGGGGGGCAACACATATGTTCTCTCTCTTCTCACAGTCTTTAAGTTGGCAAAGTAGCCATCTCTTTTTTGTCTTGCTCTTCTCAGCTACATGCCTTCATTCTCAAGGTTTCATCTGCAAGAATGGACCAAAATTCATCTAATTTTCGATGCAGGCTGTGACAGTGGCCCTCTGTCTTCTTGATTGGTGGCTTAAGATAATGGGAGAATAGAGTGAACCTCCAAGAGGTGGAGGAGGGCTAACCGTCAGATTCCCACTCAGTACTACAGTTTCAGCTAGTAGCTTCCCAGGACTCCCTCCCACCCTGCTAGATTCTTCATCTCCCTGGACATGGTTCCAACTCACAGGGTATATAAAGCATACGAGAGGCTCTTTGGGTAAGACTAAATATCTGGATTTTACTTATGAGGTGAAAAATGCCATGTATTGCCTTCTTTGATTAATGGAATATATACAAATTTTTGAGGAAGTTTGAATATAAGAAGGAACTCCGTCAAGGAAAGAAGATTTGTGATATAAGCATCAGATATAATTTTAAGAAATGCTTTTTGTTCAAATGAAAGGACAGATTATTCATATATGAGCTCTTCTGACATGTTTCTGAAAACACACATATAAAATTATTAATAATTTTTAAAATATTCCTGAGCCTCAAAAACAGTAAAGCTAGTAAGAAAGATAAAAGTAAATTCAATGCCATTGTTATATGTATATTAAAAATTAGCTTGAAAATGGGGGATGAAGAAAGAAAGCAAAAAGCAAGTCGGGGGTGCCTGGGTGGCTAAGTGGGTTAAAGCCTCTGCCTCTGCTGACCTCTCATGACCTCTGCTCAGGTCATGATCCCGGGGTCCTGGGATCGAGCCCCACGTCGGGCTTTCTGACCAGCGGGGAGCCTGCTTCCTCCTCTCTCTCTCTCTGCCTGCCTTTCTGCCTACTTGTGATCTCTGTCTGTCAAATAAATAAATGAAATCTTTAAAAAAAAAAAGCAAGTCAGTTTTGGTGTGAAGTAGCTATTAATGGTTAATGAATTGATTTTTTTTTGAAGATTTTACTTATTTATTTGTAAGAGAAAGAGAGAGCACAAGCATGGGGAGTGGCAGGTAGAACAGGCAGAGGGAGAAGCAGGCTCCTTGCTGAGCTAGGATCCTGCTCTGGGATTGGATCCTAGGAACCTGGGTTCATGACGTGAGTCAAAGGCAGACACCTAACCAACTGAGCCACCCACCCATCCCAATGAACTGTTCTAAACTTTAACATACATTTGGCATAAAAGAGAAGTCATATATGTCTATATGTTTGTATGGAGAGTATCTCCCAAACTGATAATGGTAGGTAAATAAATCAGGGATTAGGGAAACACTGAGTGATGGGGGTTCAGAAATGGGACAAGAAACAATTGTCTCAGTTATACATGTAGAGGGAGGATGAAAGATGAGAAAGTTATGGTGGTTAAGGGGAAATTTGGTTTTATCTGCAGGATTTTATTTCTTTAAAAAAAAATCAGAAATATGTGACAATGTTACCATTGCTAACCCTAGATGGTGTGGATATGTCTCTGTGTTACAGTGTTCTTTACCATATAGTGTGTTTCTGTAATTTTAAAGGTGAGTTAATATAGTTGACTTGACCATAGCAATGATTCATTCCCCTTATTTTTTTATCTTTGTGGTTGGTATCAAAGGTTGGATGTGTTTTTAAATGATACATTGAGGATCAAATGATAAAGGAGGGTCTATCCCAAAAGACATATTGTTGCAGAGTTTCTGATAGGGTAATAACTGCATTGGAGCTTTGTGGGTCCCCATAATCTAAAAGCATAAAATCAAAATAACAAACCAAAAGAGAAGGTAAGTATTTTTTATTCATCCTGCAGAATTCATGATTTTCCCCTATTCCTCTACTGGTTCTGTACATATTTCCCCCGGTTCTATACATACTTTTGATTATATCACTTGGTCTCTTTTATCCTTCTTCAATCCGAGATCTCACTCCCATAGACCACCTTTTTAGTATGTTTAATGTGCATCTTTTTGCACGGGGGTTTTGAAAAAATGTGCATCGTGTGGTGTACATGTAATTTCAATTCATGTAGGTGTGTTGATGTTATCTGCTTCTATTTTTTCATTATATTTACTAAAAACTTTTTAATACCCAGCCAAAATATTTTGAGTAAAACAGATTCATTGCATGAGATTCCATGATGTTCATCCACCATATCTTGCTTACCAAGCCATGTTTCCCATAGGAGATTCGCAGATGGCCCTCCAGTTCTACCATTGCAGTGAACCCCATAGCTTGTCCCCTAAGGACCTGTGTGAGAATATCTTTGAGCCATATACCCACCAGCAGATTTGTGGGGTTATGCAGACTATCACTTTTTTATTCTGCACTATCTGTAGAGAGATTTGCTCTCCAAAATGGTTCTATTTGCCAGGGTTCATATATTCCTGAATTCTCATCAACACATGGCACACTCTAGCTTTCTAGTCTTTGTCTAAAAGGTACAAAGTGAAATCTTGTTTTAGTTTACACATGTCACATTACTAATGATATAATCACTTTGAGTATTTCTTTAAAAAAATATTTATTTATTTGACAGTGAGAGAGGGAGCACAAGCAGGGGGAGAGGCAGAGGAGGAGGGAGCAACAGGGTTCCCACAGATCAGGGAGCTGAACTTGGGCTCAGTCCCAGGACCTCAGGATCATGACCTGAGCCTAAGACAGATGCTTGACCAACTGAATCACCCAAGCTCTCTTTATATGTATCTCTTTCTATGCTTTCCTGATTTCTTCCAAAAATAGTCTGTTCATGATTATTGCTTTTTTTTTTCCTTAGGGGCATCTTTTTCTATTTACTTGTTGATTTATAGAAATCTATTATATATATTATATATTTTTATGTATTTGTTTATTATATATTGCCTAAATATACCTCCATTATATATTTTCTATGTATTAGATATTTATATTTTTATATTTATTTAGAAATGTAGAAATTTCAAGTATCTTCTGCCATTTTGCCATTTTCCTCTGAACTTTGTCTATTCTATGATTCGCTGTTTAGAAATCTTTATTTTGATGCGATAAAAGTTATATCATTTTTGCCTTAAGTCTGCTTTTTTGGTATATTTTAGAGATATCTTTCTAAGGCCCTGCCACAAAGATACTCTATGGTATTTTCTTTCTAATTGTACTGTTTTACTATTCCCATTTCAGTCTTTAATTTATCTAGAGTCCAGACTCACATGTGATATCATGTAGAAATCCAGGTTTACTTTTCCTTTTTTATAGTATGAACCCTCTCCAAATTGAGAGTTGATTGCAACTATAGGTAAAAAAAGGATTATAACAACAATAACAACAAATATGGCATTTTCAATAAAAATCTTCCGCATGACCCAAATAAGTACAGAACAAAGAAAGAGAATTACTTGGAAGAGCCAAACAAATTTATACCCTGCCAAAATACCATTAGCCAAGCATCACTGCTTTATATTTGACATCTGTAGGATTATAGACCACTAGGAAAACCTCAGACTAAGCTAACAGAAGCTACTGGCCGGGGCGGGGGGGACTTCTCTTGAATCTTAATGGCTTTCATGTGGATGTTGACTGATAGAAGGAGAAGGAAAACCTTTTTGATAAGGTACAAACAATTGTTTCAAGCACCCTGACTTCACCTTGACCTGTTTCCAGATGATTTATTTAATCCTATAAATAGCTTTAGCTTAGACAACCCTTCACCCTTGGCTTTGCGGCCTCAATTCCTTTCCTATTTATATCTTTGGAGGCTGGCACTGCTTGTTCATGTAACAATGACTACTAAATCTAGATCTTTTTATCTTCTGCCCAACCTCCCCAAAAATGCTGATGTCCAGAGTGTTGTACAGTAGACAGAGTATCCATCAAGTCCATCGTGCTGGCAGACTGGCTGACTTCTGCGTTTATGGAATTCAAAGACTTGCCAAGTAAATAAATAGAGCAAAAAACACATCCAAAATTAGACATACCCCTAAATAAGTTATTGTAGGTAATTTGCCAAGAGCTTTTCTTCCCTGTCTCCCAGACTGACTGTGTTTAAGGTCAAAAGGTCACAGCATTTTATGCCTGCCAGATTCTAGCATCCGGTCATCCAATCTGCCTAAAGAACTTTCCTGCTTATCACAGCAAGCCTAAGGAGTCTGTTTGAATTTATTGAAGGTTTGTTCAGCAAACCCACCAGAGCTTCTAGCCTATTGCTCATAACCAGTAGTGTTATCTTTGAGTCCAGAGCACAGTTTATTTTTCCTCAGGAAGACAGATTTTAAGGCAGTGAAGAGGCACACACTGTCTTTCTAGCCAATGATGAAAAATTGAGTCCCAAAACTAACTCATATGAGGACTTATTTTGTAGTTTCTCAGCTACTGGGTCAATCTGTCTGATTTCTAAATAGTTCCTGTTTTTGTTGGGGAATTTTCTTGCTTTGCAGAGAGCAGTAGAGGGGAAGGTGTAGAAAAGCTGGATGGGGTAAGAAGAAATTGGGGTTCCAAACAACTGATAATGAGATGCCTTCACTTTCAAACCCAAGAAAAAGGAAGCTTTCATGGTTGTTAAACTAGTCCAATTTCAACTAAACTTAAAAGATTAACTTTTAGAAAAGTACAAAGCAACAGAATTTGCTAAGATGCTTTCCCAATCATGGTGAAATTTTAGAAAATGATAAATAAATACGCGTTTGATATACTTTTAAATAAATATGAAGTATTTTAGCTCTAATTCTAATTGATTCTAAAAGGACATAATCAATGGAGGGTCTTGCATGCTGCACAGTGAACTATAACTGCCTTTCTACATGCAACAACAGCATAATTTAATAATATCACACATGTCTGGGACTGAGAGATCTAACAAGCTTTTCCTTCTTGAGCACTGGTGTGAACTTGGAATTAAGGACTAAACATGTCTGATGGCTAAAATGAACATCGCAAAGCCCTGATGCAAAACCCAATATAAATCCTGTAAGTTAATCTCATGCCTCAATTTGGTTGATTAACTTGATTTTTAAAATTATTTTCCCCATTTCAGATATAAGAAAACGAAGCACAGAGAGGTGTTGAGAGAGGAAGGGTCCATATTATTATATTTACCCTACAGATGAAAAACCTCAGGCTTAACAAAGGAGTTTAAATATAAAACCATAAGAGACTCTTAACTGTAGGAAACAAACTGAGGGTTGCTAGAGGAGGTGGGTTGGGGATGGGCTAATAGAGTGATGGGCATTCAGGAGGGCATGTGATGTAATGAGCCCTGGGAGTTTAATGCAACTGGTGAATCACTAAATTCTACTCCTGAAACTAATAATACACTGTATGTTACCTAAATTGAATTTAAATGAAAAAAAAAGAAAAACCCCAACAAATATGTGGAAAAAATATAGTGCCCAATTTCTCACATTTAATATTTTAGTTTTCTAGAGAATGAGTATGACTCGATAGTGAAGAGATGGGTCCCAACAACGTTAACTATTAGAAACTTCCTTCTCAGGTTGCAATGTGGAGGCACGCTGTACTTTGAGGCTGGAATTTGTCCTAGGGAGAGCAGTCTTAGCTCGCCCTTCACCTGCCAGCTCTGTTTGTCAGTGCTGCTGGCTTCTCTAGGTCTTTTCACCAACTTGTGATAAGTGATTGAGCTAGATCAGAGGAGGGCGTAAGGAGGGCTAAGCTAGGGAAGTGGTCATCTGAGTGGAAATGTGAGATAGATTTGAGAAATGTTTTGGAAACAATATGTGAAACTGACCAAAAGGTAAACTTTCATCAGATACTCGCTACCTCTTTGGGAACTACCTTGTGGCTTGAAGGTGTCAGTTCAAGAGGTATCACTTCATTTGATTTGTACTCCTTTCATCCACAGTGAGTGTTTAATAAACAGTCCCCGGCCATATTTGAACTACAAGTATTAATAATAAACTTTGAATTGTTTTCTAGATGTACAGATTTTATGACCAAACTATATCAAGGCTGGATTTCTCCTTTAGAGAAATTAAGCATCAGAAGATTACACTGAAAACCCCTGATGTATTTTAATGATACAACAGCAAAAATAATGTTATTCTATTAGTCCAACCATCAGCAATTTTGTAAAAAATTATTACTGCAGCATAACTGACATACAATATTATACTAGTTTCAAGTGTATGACATGTTGATTTGGCTGTTCTATATGTGACTCAGTGCTCACCATGATAAACGAAGTGAAGAAGAAGTCAAACTCTCTCTCTTCACAGATGACATAATACATTATGTGGGAAATCCAAAAGACTCCACCTCCAAACTAGTAGAACTCATACAGCAATTCAGTAATGTGGCATGATACAAAACCAATGCACAGAAATCAGTTGCTTTCTCATATACTAACAGTGAAACTGTACAAAGGGAAATTAGAGAATTGATTCCATTTACAATAGCACCAAAAATCGTAAGATACTTTGGAATAAACCTAATCAAAGAGGTAAATGATCTATACTTGAGGAACTACAGAACACTCCTGAAAGAAATTGAAGAAGACACAAAAAGATGGAAAAACATTCCATGCTCAGGGATCGGAAGAATAAACATTGTTAAAATGTCTATGCTGCCCAAAGCAATCTATACTTTCAATGCCATCCTAGTCAAAATACCATTGGCATTTTTCAAAGTGCTGGAACAAACAGGCCTAAAATTTGTATGGAACCAGAAAAGATCCCAAATCACCAAGGAAATGTTGAAAAAGAAAACAAAGCTGGGGGCATCACGTTGCCTGATTTCAAGCTTTATTACAAAGCTCTGTGATCACCAAGATGGCAAGCAGGTTTTTTTGCAGTTAACTAGATCTCTTCTCTGTGATCAAGTATGTTATTAAGCCTTGCCTTTTTCTTTATTGTGACCATTACAGTCATAGCACATGGAAATGCACCAAGCTGAGATTAGTCTTGCTTACTATTAACCTTGCAGTCATTACAGAGATCAGAGGCACTGAAGAGGCAACAGTCCCTTCATCCTTCCTCTTTCCAGCAGCATCTTCCTCCTCTATCCTCCTGTTCAGAAGGAGCCTATTGTATATTATGGGTCAGTTAATCCTCATTATTTGTGAATTGGTATTTATAAATGCCTACTCTCTCAAATTTACTTGTAATCCCTAAAACAATGCTTGCAATGCTTTCAGTAATGGGTGGATCCACGCTGAACAACAAAAAATTGGGTCGCTTGGTGTGAGGGCTCCTCGCTGAGGGTGAAGAAGGAAATGCTCTGCCTTCTAATTTTGGTTCTCCTTTCAGTAAACAACAGGCTCTTCCCATTCTATTCAGTTCCATGTGAGTTTCTTTTCCCATTTTTGTGTGTTTTATTGGTAGCTTAACTGTTGACAAGATCCCCATGTAGAGCTGTCTAGTGCTCTTCCGTGCATGAAGTTGGGATGTGTGTTAGAGAAGCTTCATTTAGGCGTGAGTTATGGTGTTGTTAGCTGTGAGTTCAATGTCAATGACTCAGCAATAGGAACACCCAGAAAAAGGAAGAGAAAATTCATCCACCACAATGTGAGATCATTCCAGAAAGAGCTAGAGTCACATGAGGAAGAGCTGAGTGGATGGTGAAGCCAGAGGGAAGACAGAAACATGGGTGAATCTATTCTTGAGCTGATCACAGAGAAAAGTGTGCAGTGAGGAGTTTGTGGTGAGGCTGAAATTTAAGGTGGCATCTCTCAGGATCAAAAATATGTTATCCTTCCTCCACTAGGGCTGGGAAATGAGCACGTTTCAAAAGGTGATACGTTGTGAAAAAAAAAAAAAGAAAAAAAAAAAAAACCTTACATGAGGGACAGACTGTGCAGATCAGGAGGATGTGGAAGAATGAAAAATACCCTCTCCGTATTCTACAGAAACGGTGTTTTGTGGAAGAGCTGTTTTCCATCCTGATGGGACAGGCTAGCTTTCCAAAGATGTTGGCAAACAAATCGATGTAACGCAAATGGTGTTTAGGTTGGGCAAGATGTTTTGAGTGGAGGCTTGTGAGAACCTAGCCTCGTGTTTCCCCTAGAAGTAACAGTTCAGTATCTGCGAACTCTGTGTTCCAGGCAACTTTATGGTACAAACTATTCCTGTCAGTAAGAGCCTGCTGTATTTGTCTTATATATACAAAAGAAATCCTTCTTTTACAAAACAGATTTCCAAAATTGAGTTTCAGAGAATATTAATAAAGTTTATTAAAAATGCTTGGTTCTACAATAAATCTAGTACTATATTTTAAGTACTATATTTTACTAAACATTTTAAACAAAACTTTATCCTGAACTTGGAGGATCAAACACAAATACTAGAGCTCAGTATTACAGACCTTTTGTAATTTGGCCTTGACCCACCTGTCCAGTCTTATTAGGTCCCTTCCCCTTGTATAAGTCCATGTCCCTAATACCGATCACCCATGGACCAAACCTCATGTTCTTTGCCATTGCCCATCTTCCATACCCAGGTGCTGAACATCCTTCTCTCTACCAGTGCATGTCCCAGTTACTCAGTGAAGCCTTATAGGACGCTTCCACAACAAAAAAGGGAGGGAACATAACTATATCTGTCAGAACATTGTTATTAATATGACTTGTGCTGATTGCCAGGTGGAGAATGGCTTGCAGAGAGAGTGTATGGTGTTCTGGTATTAGATTCAGATATTTACTTAAGAGCTATATCTTCAGTATACATTCTCAATATGGGACTATGGATTTGAATTTTTTCTTTGTAAAGTAGGGGACAATACCTTAGACATAAAATACTACACTGTACATTGTAGGGAAGTCATTGTAAAAAAGTAACATACACTTTAGCACTGTGTATATTAGAATGTTACAATGAGGTGAATGTTTTTAATTAGTAAAAAATATGCTTACATGTACAAATTCCATTTTGTTCAAGTTTTTATCTCCTTGAGAATACAGTATTGAACTTGAAATAGTTATGAACTGAGTACTTTTTAAACTACAATTTAGCAATAAGAAGAAAACAATAATTGTTTTTAAAAAATTCAGTGGAAAAAAATAATTCTTAAGTTTGTGTTAGTTGAGCCACACCAGGAGCTAGCAGAGTTTGAATAACCTTTCACCTTTTTTGTGTAAATACAAAAAGATGTTTTTGTAAGAAGTCATAAGAGTTAGAAAGCTGTAATTTTCATCTGCTTTGGAAATAAGCCAACTGTAAGAGGACACATTAGAAAAGACTTGGATAATGATCAAATTTCAGTTCCCCACAAAAGGATATGCATCTGGCTAGAATTTAAACTTAATAAAATTTGATGAACATTTCTTTCTTCTATCTGGATTAGGAATAGGTGGTAGTTTGTCTTTCATAAATATTTATTTGGTTTATTTTTCACCCTTAGCGTGCATGTAACAAATGTGTAATTCCAGTTGAGTAGACCAAGGACTTGCTTTTTCCACGTGTGGATTGGCTTATTTTCTGGATGTTAATTCCCTACCAATAGGATGAGCGACACAATGAAGCTTGATGTCAGGCCTGGGTTCCAACTGTTACCTTCCATATGTAAGGGCATTGAGAAAATTCCTTAATCCTTCTGTACTAGTTTTCTATTCTGGCTGTAACAAAGTGCCACAAATTTAGTAATTTAGAACAAGACAAAATTATTATCTTACTGTTTTGGATGTCAGAAATCCTAAAATCAAGATGTTGACAGGGTTGCATTCCTTCTGTTGGCCCTAGGAAAGACTCTATATCTTTTCTAGCTTCTAGAGGCCATCTGCATACCTTGGCTCATGGCCCTTTTGTCTGCCTTCATGGCCAGCAGCACAGCATCTGCAAATCTTTCCCTCTCTCTCTTTTTGACCTCTGTTTCTGAAATCACATCTCATTCTTTGACTCTCCTTCCTTCCCCTTCTGTTTATAGGGACCCTTGTGATCATATTGGGTCCACCTGGATAATTCAGGCTAATTTCCCCATCTCAAAACTTTTTTTTTTTTAAAGATTTTATTTGTTTATTTGACAGAGAGAAATCACAAGTAGGCAGAGAGGTAGGCAGAGAGAGAGAGGGGGAAACAGGTTCCCTGCTGAGCAGAGAGCCCAATGAGGGGCTTGATTCCAGAACCCTGGGATCATGACCTGAGCTGAAGGCAGAGGCTTAACCCACTGAGCCACCTAGGTGCCCTCCATCTCAAGACTTTTAATCACATTTACAAAGTCTATTTTACCATGTAAAGAAATACATTCACAAGTTCTGGCAATTAGGAGATGGCTGTTTTGGGAGGACATTATTCTGTGTACTACACCTTCTAAATCTCATTTTCATCATGTCTAAAATGGAAACCACTGAAAATGCTTCACTCATTGGGTTGAAATATTCTCTTAATATACACTTTGACATAAAGAGGACACTCAGTTTCACAGAATTATTGTGTAAGAATCTGTAGAGTGATGCTTAATTTAGTTTGCATTGTTTTGGAATAAAGAATTAAACAAACATTTTCTAGATGAGACATTTAATATTTTCAGTTCTTAACTTTATTTATTCATTATAATGATTTTAAAAGTGATTCTTTCTAAGTGATATATGCAACTTTTCTTAAGTAGTGTGCAATTAGAGGATTATGATGACATTATAATAAGGATAGGACTTTAAAAGCCAGTAAACCTGGGTTCTAATCTCTAATCTAATCTCAGGTCTGTCACTTCTCAGCTGAGTAGCCCTCAGCAGTTTGCTTAACTTCTCTAAAGTTGCTCCCATGTTTAAAAATAGGGATAGTAGCATTTACTCCTTAGGATAGTTTGGGGGATTAAATTAGGAAAATATAAGATAAATTATCTCTATTAATTTTTTAGGGCTGCTGTAACAAACCACTAAAGTTTAGAGATAAAAAAAAAAGAAATTTATTCTACCACCATTCTAGAGATCAGAAGTCTGAAATCCGGATGTTGGCAGGTTCTAGCAGAGGTTCTAGGGGAGAATGCTTCCTGCAGCTTCGGGAGGCTTCTGGTATTCCTTGGTTTATGGAAGCATAATTAATCTCTTCCTCCATCTTCCTCCCTGTGTTCCTCCCTGTGTCCTCTCTTCTTATAAAGTTATGTCATTGGATTTAAGATTCATCCTAAATCCAGGATAATTTCATCTCAAGATCCTTAACTAATTCTATTATACCTGTGAGACCCTATTGCCAACTAAGGTCACATTTTGAATTCCAGGTAGGTATAAATTGGTGGGAATGAGGGTACTATTCAACCCATTATACTACTATTACTTTGTCCCACACAAAATGTTTTCCTCATAGTTCGTGTTTTCTTAATCTCATCATGTTGAATCACAGTGTTTTGAATTTCATTTATTCAACAAGTAATAATTGTCTAGTGCATTAGACTGAATGTTTGTGTCCCCTGAAATTCAGATGTCTAAGCCCTAATCCTGTTACCCAGACTGTGCCCTAGAACTGGTGACCCACTTACAGTTGGCCTAACAAATCTTTCAATTACAGGCAAAACCACAAAAGAAAAAGGGACTAACAAAACCCAGTCAGAACCTGAATGATCCAAGATGGCAGCTGATTTGACCCTAGTCATTCCAGGCCTGAGTATATGCTGATTATATAATACATTAGCATGGTAAATGACACATCCTCAGGAGTCATGGCCGTTCTGATCAGATCCTCCTATGGAAGAAAAGGAGGTGGCACTTTAGTTCCAGGAAAGGCCTGCTTCTTTTAAAAAAAGCTTATGCATCATCCTCACCTATCACCCTGACCTCATAAAACTCTATTCCAAATGCATCCCAAATGAGAAACTGATTTATGAATTGATTCCTTCTTCTCTATGCTTTGGCCATTGAACAAATCTTGGGCTATTAAATGCTCAGCCTGGGTTTTGTTTTTGGCTTTACTACCCAGAATGGAAAAAGAACTCACAAGCAGAGACAGGGGTTCTTCTCAGGGGTCCTAACCCCCTACTGGGGAAAAGGAAGTTAATCAGCAACATTCCCCACTGTGATGATATTTGAAGGAGGGACTTTTGAGAACTAAATACATCATGAAGGTGGAGCCTTCGTAAATGGGATTAGAGTTTTTATAAGAGTCCCAGGAACCAGCTAGTTCTGTTTCTGCTATCTGAGGAAACTGGAAGAGTGCTCTTACCAGAACCCCACTATGTTGGCACCTGATCTTGGACTCCCAGCCTCTTTAACTGTGACAAATAATTTTTTGTTGCTTATAAGCCACCAAGTTTGTGGTATTTTGTTATAGGAACCCATGCTGACTCTGACTAACACACTCAGTAAGTACCAGCCCTGACTTAGGAGCTAGAAGCCCTGTGCTCAAAGTTCCTTAATTTTTCTAAAACTAAATTGTTACAGTTTTCTTTTTCATTTGCTATTTACTGCATCTTTTATTGGACTCCAGTTTTCATACCCTTTTTCACAGAGTTTGACTCTTGCCATCTCAATTTGTGGACCTGTTTTGCCTAGGGGAATGTGAGCCTTCTCCACAACCACACACTGGCTCCTTAACTAAGTGTGGTCTCAGGCTTAGTTTTGATAACAGGATTTTGGAAAACTCTCCTCCCATCATCAACCTTAACTCATCACTAGGTCCTGCCTCAACCTCTTGGGCTGGATTCTTGTCCTGATATATGTAAGGAGAGGTGCAAACAATTAAATGTACTGGTGGTTTAGCAAGGAGTCAAAGAGGTGACAACATCTGTAAGAATGATTAGGGAGGAAGGAGTACCAACAAAGGTAGCAACAAATGTGGGGGCCCAGAGAGGGGACAGAACTCTGGGTGTTGAAGGAGATACAGGTCCTGCTTTTGGTGCCACGGCAGTAGGTGAGATGAAAACAGCAGGCTTGTGCAGCTTCCTGAGAAATGTCATTGCTGTGAGTGGTGACAGACACACAGAGCTCTTTGATCTGCTGGGTTTGGTGCTGTTGAAAGGAGTGTCTCTTTGATCTTCTCTGCCTCACAGTCAGGCCCCTGGAGGTGTTAGCTGGTTTTGTGCACGTTGTGGCTAAGTGGAAATAGAGTTGGAATCTCCACAACAGAAGATTGTTCTGGAGGAAGGGTTACACAGGACACAGATTACAATGGTATTCTTTTAAAAAAAAAAAAAATTTTATTTTTTAAATTTATTTTCAGTGTTCCAGAATTCATTGTTTATGCACCACACCCAGTGCTCCATGCAATATGTGCCCTCCACAATACCCACCACCAGGCTCACCAACCTCCCACTCTTCTCCCCTCCAAAACTCTTAGTTAGTTCCTCAGAGTCCACAGTCTCTAATGGTTCACCTCCCCATCCAATTTCCCCCAACTCCCTTCTCCTCTCTATCTCCCTATGTCCTCTGTATTATTCCTTATGCTCCACAAATAAGTGAAACCATATGATAATTGACTCTGTCGCGGCCAGCGCGACAAATCGACCAGGAAAACGTGAGGTTAAGAGGATGGTGAAAAGAAATTAAGAGACAATGGGGGCAGGAGGAGCACTGAGGAGGATGTCCAACAGTACTGATTTTATTCCACATCTTACAAGCATTTATAAGGCAGACCACAATAGGAGGAGTAATACATCAGTACCTAGTCAGATGACCGCAAGTTTCTATAACAAGTTTACATTAACTACAAGCAAACCTTGTGATGCCAGGTAGTCTCGGCTAAAGCCATTAGCAAGACAATCAACCAGGGAGTGGGTTATGGGAGGTACAGGAACAACAAGGACCAACTGAGAATTCATGACCCTGACCACATTGTTCCCTTCTGTAGGGAGAGTGTGTGGGAAGTCACGTAGGCGAGCGCATGACACATAGCACAGACCCTTTCTCAGTGTTACTCAATTTTCCCATCCTTAACCTTGTCAAGGTGTCCGGACTTTGAAGGAGACACGAGTCAGGGCCTGGTTTGATCTACTACTCCAACCATGCCGTAGCCTCCAACAGACTCACTCTGTTTGACTTATTTCACTCAGTATAATCTCCTCCAGTCCTGTCCATGTTGATACAAAAGTTGGGTATTCATCCTTTCTGATGGAGGCATAATACTCCATATATGGACCACATCTTCTCTTCTTTATCCACTCGTTGAAGGACATCTTGGTTCTTTCCACAGTTTGGTGACTGTGGCCATTGCTGCTATGAACATTAGGATATTCTTGATGAGAAAGGTTAACCCAAAGTGCTGGGAATAGAAATGGAATGGAGAGTCCAATGTACCTATGAAACCTGCTTCATGGATGTGGAATTCGCATTTATCCAGTAGTTATCTAAATGTTTGCCAAACTGCTGGATTCTAAGATGTACATTATTCTTTCTTCTGCTTTAACATCTCTGAAATTGCAGTATGTCTTACAGTTATTAATGGCCTTCTGGTAGCTATGATGTAGTAGCAATTTTACTTAATGGCTTATGCATAGACATAAAAAATTCTGGAATGCATGACAGCATCTGGGAAGAGACATAGTGAAACATTCTTTTTAAGAAACAATACACCATCAACATTCCTGATAACACAGAAAAGGTTATTGTGTATAGACATCAACCATTCTGACCTGAAAAATAGTTCAGATTATTTAGGCTCTGAATGTATATGGAGACACCTTACAAATACTTTAATCAACGTCTTTGGTTTTTATGTTTTCGAAAGAGATATAAAAATGTAGGCATAGATAAGCTTTTTAAATGAGTATAAGATAAAAATTTCAAGAAATACAAGTGCCATAATTCAATTGGCAATAATTTTTTAAAATAATGCATTTTAAAATTAAAACTTTGATTTGATGACAGTACAGTGACAATGATCACAATTGTATTTGTGATGTAAAGATACATGGAACATAAAGGAAGTCTAGAATGGAGTGATAAACTTAGTCCCTATAATTTAGGGAGGGCTATCCTGAAGAGGAGGTACTAAGGATAAAACTTTACAGATAAGTAGTTCACTTACTTAAGTAGAGGGAGAGACCCTTTCAGGCAAAGAAGAATGATGTGCAAAGGCCCTGTGAAAGACAGTAATCATTGGTGCAGTACAGATAGCAAGTAGGGGTGTGTTAAAGAGATAAGCCTAGATAGATAGAGCATGGTGACTTCCTAAAAGGCCAGATTTTGGATTTGGGACTTTCTCATGGGGTTACTGAGAAGCTAGAAGTTTTTAGGCAGTGGTGCGAAAGGACTAGTTCTGTGTTTTATAAACTAGCTCTGGTTGCAAACTGCAGAAAAACTGGAACTGGAATGACAGCAGATTTTGGGAGATCACTTACAGGCCAGCTGTCCAGGTGAGAGGTAATGGTTACCTGCACAAGAACAATGGAAACCAATGGAAGTGTGACAACTTGACAGAAAGTAGTGGATGTAAGACTTATCTTCCTGTTGGTTGTAGCAAGTGTGTTCTGATGATGACATCAGGATTTTGCCACGGACAACTCCAACCTTGAAGTTGCAAGTGTTCTCCTTTACTCTTAGTGGTTGACTTCCTGTTTTGGTAGAGCAGTAGTAGTGGGAATAACTAGAATTGGGGAACTTGGTGAGGCATATAAGTAGTAGAGGTAAGACACCATTTTATTTATGCAGGCTGTAGATAAAACAGCATCCATGAATCATGGATGAATTGGGTGAATCATGATGCCATTTCTGACGTGGAAAATGTCAGAGGAGCAGATTTGGAGGTACGACAGTGAGTTCAGTGTTGCACAAGTTGAGGGTTAGGGAACCTTCTAATATACAGAAGAGATGAAGAGGAGGCGATTTTACACATGCATGTATCTATAAAGGATATATCTTCAAGGAAGATTTTTTCGGTATTTCCAAAGAAATTCCTAGGAGACTGGAGATTTGTATTTCTGGATAGTTGACTAAAATCCACAGAATAGGTTAAAAATGTTGTAGGGCTGAATGGTGTTCCCCCTGACTCCCAGATATGTCCATTTCCTAATCCTCAGAATCTGTGAATGTTACCTTATTTGGAAAAAGAATCTTTATGGATGTAATTAAGCTAAAGATGTTGAAATGAGGAGGCAATCCTCCATTATGCAGGTGGACTCTAAATCCATTGACTGTGCTCACATAAGAGACAAAGAAAAAGATGAGAAGGCCGTATAAAGATGAAGACAGAGATTGGAATGATGCAGCCCTAAGCCAAGGAATTCTTGCAGCCACACAGAAATTGGAATAGACCAGGAAGAGTCTTCTCCAGAACCTTCTCTAGAACAGGGCTTCCTCATACCTTGATTGCAGAATTCTGGCCTCCAGAATTGTGAGAAAAGACATGTCTTGCTTTAAACAACCAAATTTGTGGGTAATTTATAACGGCAGTCCCAGGAAATTACTATGAATGCCTAGGATAAGCTTTTAGGGACAGAAGAGAAGGAACTAGGTTTGAATGAGAAACTCCCACATGTAAAGGCCTCTAGAGGAGGACAAGTTGACAGATAAATAAGAAATGAACAGAAAAAGAGAAGTGTGGTATCATGGAGGCTAAGGGATAAATTCAAAAAGGAGGGAGCTGACAACTGCATCAAAAGCTGAGCAATTATGAAGTGACATGGCTCTCCCTATGGTCCTTGGTATCAGCCACATGGAAGATATTAGAACCCACACAGATTTAAAACAGATATTTTACCAGGAACTAAAGCATGACAGAGTATCTCCCTGGGTATTATTCACCTCCCCTGTGGCTACTTGTATAGCCAATAGGATGTGCCAGAAGGGCTGCTGTGTGACTTCTCAGACTAGTTCATAGCTTAAATAACTTGAATAAAAGATTATTTTCACTTTGCTTGTGGGAATCCTTGTGTAAGAACCTGGAGCTGCCATGCTGTGAGGAAGCTCACAGTCCACACAGAAACAGCATGTGAAGAAGGAGAAGCTATGAGACCATGGAAGGAGGAAGGAGAAAGGGGCTTGCAGCTGCTTCAGGTGACATGGCTCCAACTTTAGCGAACCGAATATCAAGAGCCACCTGAACTCTAATCCATTGAGTGGAACCCCCTTCTCCTGACTCAGAAAAACTTGAACAAGTAATAAAATAAGTGTTGCTAATGTAAACCACTATTATTTCATACAGGAATAGTAATCAAAACATGAGGTACAGAGTTAAGTGAAGAATGGTAATATGCCCGCATTATTTGAATCCTTTCTCAACAAGAGCAAGAAAGAGAATTTCAGAAGCAGCTTGAATTATTAATTTTATGGAGCCAAACTGACACCTGAAACACTTTTCCCATCAAAGTTTTGGCCACATTACATTCTGAGATATATCAGGTTACTTTATTTTCTCTTAAAATTAATGGTAGATGGAACTTACAGGTACAATTTAGCAATTTACTTTTTAGTTTTCAGCACATATTTGGCATCATTCCTGACTTTGGGTCGTGAAACTTGTGAAAAATTAAGCTTTTGGGGAAAATTTCAAACCTAAATTGATGCTTATGCTAAATCTACAATTGCTTATCAAAGTCTGTTGAGTCTAAAGGTAATTCATAAATCAGATTAAAAGTGTATAATACCGGGGCGCCTGGGTGGCTCAGTGGGTTAAGCCCCTGCCTTCGGCTCAGGTCATGATCCCAGGTCCTGGGTTCAGGCCCCGAGTCTGGCTTTCTGCTCAGCAGGGAGCCTGCTTCCTCCTCTCTCTCTGCCTGCCTCTCTGCCTACTTGTGATTTCTCTCTGTCAAATAAATAAATAAAATCTTTAAAAAAAATGTATAATACCTCTAATAGTTTCTAAGGCAGTACCCCATAATCTAACATAAATTAATGTAGCATAATGTATCATATTTACTCTACCTTAAACAAATATAGACTATAAAGACTGCAGTCTTTATAGTCTATAGTCAAGCTGTTGGCTTATAGCCAGAAGAATTTGAAGAAAGGAGTGTTTTGTTTTGTTTTTTTTTCCAGGACATTTTGGATTTTGGAATTATGGATAAAGGATTGTGCATCTACACCTGCCCCCTTTCCCTACCCTGACCACCCACCATATGTAAGGAACTGAGCCTGGGGAAAGTTGCAGCCATAGGACAAATTGGTTTCTTTATTAATTAATTATCACCATATTCAAAAGGACCCTTAACATTGTTTGGTAATTCCACCATGTTTCTTTGGTCTCTCTTCAAAATTTCAATCTAGCTGTTTTTCTCTTCACTTTTAGTGGCTGACTTCATCTTATAATTTCCAAAGAAAGGAAGGCCATTAGGAGGAGATTTTCTTGATTTTTTGATATCCAACAAAAGTCTTGTTAAAATACAGGCATTTCCTATACCTTCTATTTCAGGACAATTTTGCCCTGTTCTTACAATCCTGTTTTCTTCTCCTCAGGAACATCCTGCTATTGATTTGCCCTATTTTAAATGGAAAATTCTTAATTTTCTGTTTTTCATTGTTGGATGGGTGATGATGGGTTAAGTTACAACTGGAACGTTGGATGGCACAGTCTGTGGATGTGTTTGTAAGATACTAAGTAGATGGATGGAAATGGAACTATTCATTTATAAGTTACTTGTGAAGGTTATTACAGGAGCATTGGACATGGGTACAACTAGCGAGAGTGAGATTGTATAAAGTGAAAGTGGAAGAGGATCCAGACCTAGGTCACGAGCTAATAATCAGTAAGTTAGGGTGCTTTCAAAAGAGACTGATAAAAAATATCCAGAAAGGAGGGAAAACAAGACACCATGCTCCATACAGAAATGACAAACTTTTCCAGAAAATTTGGCTGTATTGGGGAAGTTAGAGCCATAAAGTTGTAATGGAGATGGATGCGGGCAATATGTAGGGGTTTTCTTTATCCTTTTAATATGGGAGCACACGATATTATATGGCTATGAATAGATTTCTTCCAAGAGATTATGAGCCCCTAATTAAGGTTATGGTCAACAAACCAAATTAATTATGTCCTAATAATTATTTGCATTAATTATGGTCAATAAACCTACTAATTCCTAACTTCTTTGTTCATTTGGGTTACTAGAAGTTGAATGAAACATGTTTGGTACATTTTCACCATAAAACAACATTTTGAGAAAAAATACAGTCACAGGCACCAATATCATGACACAGCAGAAGCACATCAAGTGTGCTGTAGATCCTGTATATCCTGACTTTTTCCACAGTACATCTCTGGGATCATATAATATGTTTTAAAAATATATTATTTATTTCTGCTGACCTTAGACATGTTTAATATTGTGTTACAAGCAAAGACAATTTCAGGAAAATTGTTGTATGTAAATTTTTCCAGATTTCTTAAGGGAATGTTTAGGATTTATGTTCTAAGTTATTTCTTAGTTGGACACACGTTGCTTATCTTTTGAATTTCAAACCTTCTGGAGCAAGAGAAATAATGATTTTTTTTGTTGTTATCTCTAAAGAAGGATAATTATCATGTAATATATGATCTGTTTATAGTTTCTTTGGATGTTGTCTAATGCAAAAAGTGAGTGATCAGTGTGAGGCAAAACAGATGTGAGGTGTCTGGTTTGTGTCTGAGAGTAAGCGGATCTGAGAGCTGAATAGTCCTCACACAACTGTGGGTCATTGCCATGCATGCGGGCAGATTCCACAAAGAGGTCAGTTGAGCCTGAAATCATTATCAGGCAATTCTTTGGGAACTCTGAGAGAAGAAGCATTGACAGAACATTAACTGTCTTATGTCTTTTGTTTGGATTGTTCTGCATCATGCACACCTGTATATAGACACTTAAGCAAAGATACCGAGATTCTGTGATGGATGATTATAGCCATTTTACTTTTATTTATTTATTTATTTATTTATTTATTTATTTATTTTTAAAGATTTTATTTATTTATTTGACAGAGAGAGCGAGATCACGAGTAGGCAGAGAGGCAGGCAGAGAGAGAGTGGGAAGCAGGCTCCCCGCTGAGCAGAGAAGGCTTGATGCAGGGCTTGATCCCAGGACCCCGAGATCATGAACTGAGCCAAAGGCAGAGTCTTAACCCACTGAGCCACCAAGGTACTCCTTATTACAACCATTTTAAAACATAAGACATGTAAACTGTAGTTACCATGAATTACAAATTTTACAAAAATTAATATTGAATTTTGTTTTCCAAGTTGATACGAATTTCCCTTTTGTGTCTATAATCATTGTTAAGTTCTTTGGGCTGGAGCAGTGTTTTACAGACTTTGATACAAAGTTCTTTATAACTACATATCTCTGACTGAATCTCTACTTTGTATTAAATCTGTTTCTGTGTCTGCCTTCCCACTGTGAATCCTTGAGGATCTAATCGCTCTCTTATTGTTGTAACCTGGCATCTTATATATACCTTAGCAAATCCTAAATCTTCTATGAAAGTTTTCAATAAAATATAGGTTTTAAGTATGTTTATCCATTGTAAATACATGTTTATATACAAACAAACAAGAGTTTGCCTTTTCATTTATAATATATATAATTTATATGTATATATATATTTACTTATATTTATATTTATTTATATTTATATTTATTTATATTTTATATTTATATTTTATATATTTATATAAATATACTTCCTCACCGTGTAATTTGGGAAATTTACATACGATGGTAAGATTCAGAGTGTAGGCTTAAAAGGTAAATTCCTTAACTAGTTAATAATTTTATAAATATTCATATATTTATTTATTTATTTATTTCTTATAGGACCTGGAATTATACTATACTTAATAAAATATATTTATCTTACATTTTATTTAGTAGTAATTTTTACATCACTTATTACTTTAGTTATAACTATTAGTTCATATATATCAGTAAGTCAGTGGATGTTTATAAAGCAATTAATTCCTAAAAAAGCATATTTACAATTATACTTTTTAACTACAATAAACTATTAGTGTGAGTTTTCCTAAGTATATGTTTTATAAAGCATAAGTATAGTAAATGCTCTTACAATTTCACATTTAATGTTCAAGCTATCCTAAGAATTGCTGGTCATGGGTATTATGGAGGGCACATATTGCATGGAGCACTGGGTGTGGTGAATAAACAGTGAATTCTGGAAAAATGAAAGGAAATAAAATAAAATAAAAAAAAGAATAGCTGTATAGTTAACTGTTGTAATAGCGAACATCATTACTTCCTATTGCCTCTGACTGAAGATAGTGAACTTGACCTGTGGAGTTGAACTTTTATCTAATCACAATGAATATGTTCTTCCTCATAATGGCTTCTCAGGGGATATGTTCTGTAGTATCTCCCAACAGCTTTTTAAATCCAGGTATAACTTACAAGCCTTTACTTGCACAAATCTTTAATGAACAGATTGGTTAGTTTTCATATACATATACACCCATGACTTCACCACCTGGATCAAGATAGAGAACATTTCCAGCAGGTTAGAAGGCTCCCTCCCAGTCAGTGTTCCTCTCCAATAGTACCAAAGTAGCTACCATTGATTTCTATCTCCACAGGTTCCTCTTGCCCATTTTTGAATGTCATGTATATGGACTCATACATGTGCTATCTTGTGTATTCTTGCTTGGCTTAACATTATGTCTATAAGAATAATCCATGCCGTTGTATAAATCAGTGGCTCATTCTTTTTCAATTGCTGCTTAAAATTTCACTCTATCAACATATACCACAATATATTTATACTGATTCTACTAATCTTTCCCTCTGTCTCTGTGTCTGTTTCTGTCTCTGTCTGTCTTTCTTGGTTTCCAAAGCAAATCCTCTTGTAGGCCTAATAAACATCTGCCTGCGTGCCTGAAAGAAAATGAAGATACTCTGAGTTTTTATTTATCAATTTATTATTTTTATGTGATGTTTATGAAACATTAATTCTGTTAGAAGTCATGTTACAAGTCTAGTGATGTGATAATGGAATAAGATAGTAAAGGGTGGGGAAAGTTTTGACACTTGGATAATCCTTTTTTAAACTCTTAAAAGATTAAACTCTACACAGAAATCAAATATAGTTTAAATACTGAGGTTATAGTGATCACGACATTCATTTTTTGCTCTTCAATCATTTAGATTAGAGGCATCTTAAATGGTCCATCTGTTGTACAGAAATAGCTACATTGCCAATTATTTAAGTCTATGACTTTGTTTATATATGTGTGAGCTGCAATTCTAGAAAGTATAAGAAGAATAACCTCAGAAAGGAATAATAACAAAAATAGCAGCTTGTCTTGTCTTGCATTCATAGTCTGAAACCAGGAACCCTACTTTCTTCCAAGCATCTGCTGTTTCTTGACTCATTAAATATACAACCCAAATTTGGGAAAAAAAAAAAAAGGGAAAAGAAAAGGAAAGAAAATCTGTTTTGAATATCTGGAAGAATTTCTGTTTCTAATTCTTATTTATTTATCATGCAATTAAAGTGTCATCGACTGTAAGTATCAAAGGGTCAGCTTCATGATCATGCAAAAGGATACAGATTGTACTTCCAGGTGGCTTTGCTTTTACTAACTTGATGAGCATATTCTGTGCGGTCATAACCAGCAACAGAATATGCATTCGGTCCGATCACAATTCCATGGCGTATGTAAATAACTATCAAATAATGCAACGTCTGCTTTGGAAACTTTTCTTTCTTTTTTTTTTTTTTTCTTTTTAAATAGGCTCCACACCCAACATGGAGCCCAAAACAGGTTTTGAACTCAGAGCCCTGAGATCAAGACCTGAGCTGATGTCAAGAGTGAGACACTTAACCAACTGAGACATGCAGGCATCCCTGCTTTGGAAACTTTTATTGCTTTACTTTATATGTATTATTAGTTTTATCACCAATTCTATAGTTTGGTGCTTCTATTACACTTGACCAGAGATACTCTCTTTATGATATTTCTATTTCTATACATTCCCAAATTTATTAGAAGTTGTGGAGCTTTATCTATATGTAACTTTATTTATGTAAATCTGTTAAAAATTATATGTAACAAAATAACAGTCATGTAAACATGTATCTTCTCTCGCTTGACTTCTTGCTATCAGCTTCTCAATTTAGTCTACTGCCAAACTATGTGTCTATCAAAGACAATTTACAAGTCTAAGTTAACAGCAACTCAGGTGTACTGATATCAACCTATCATGAGAATTTCAGTCTTCATCTATATGACACAAGACATAATTCACACTTGTTCAATCATACTCATTCATAATAATATCTAACAATTAAAGACAATTATTTATTATTCAAAGTGAAGATAGGGTCAGAGAAAAGTGGAAAACAAAACATGCTAGTAATGATTTCCATAAAAGTAGTCTATTTAAAATTATACACAAAATCAATTAGGTTGTCTGTCTTTCTCATGATCATTGTTTTTTTTCCCTTACTCTTTCTTGATAAGGGTGTCATTTACTCACTATTCCCCCAGTTTCCATGTGACCTCCTTCCACACCTTTCTTCCCACTCATTCTCCCAAAAGAATTTGGGATTTCACCTATTTCAATTGGGGAAATAGGAGAACCAAGTAGGGTGCTAGACTCAACACCTTTTGCTGGGGGTCCCAGCCTGTCATGAAATATAGAGTCTAGTCTACTCTCTACTCTACAGTAAGGGATTTGTCTTCGAGGGTAACACCTGCAGTTCAACCTTGTGCCAGCAAGATTACACCCCACCCCCCAAATACACACCCATGTTCTGCACTAAGCATGATCTCTGTCTTTGTCATATCTATGTCATACCACAATAGAACAGGAATCCAGAGGGTGAAAGAGATACTATTTGTTATCTCTCCTCCAAACTCACACCATTTCTCTCTTGAATTTTCAGTTTGCACCATTTTATTCACTTCCTCCTCTACTTACAAGTGTAAGTCTACTCTAGCTTACTATCAGTCCTGCTGTTTACCTTCTTTCTCTTTGTGCTCACAGTCATTTTCTTAGCATGAAATTTCTTAAAGTGTATTTTGTATTTGTTCTTTTGATGGCTTTCTCTCTCTTACTCTTCTAACTTCATTGAAATTACTTTTGGAAGAATCTCCAAAGTTCCCCAAATCCTGTGTCTTTTTAGTAGTCATCCTTCTAGATAAAAGCAGATTCAACCTTGGTTATAATCTTTCTGATGGAAAGACAATATATTCAGTTATAGAGGAGCCCATGGTTTTGAGCACTGTAGTCTAAAACTGTTTTCCCATTCTTTGCTTTGCAGAGAAAGCCCTAGTATTCTAGTGTAGTGAGTTGTGCCTTCACTTGAGAAAACACACTAACTTCCTGCGGAGTCTTTTGATAAGGGTAAGAAAAAAGCAGTCAGGTAAGGAGATTTTCTAGGTGTAGGTATGTCCCTGGTGTAACCCACTTGGAATTTTGAAAGAACTGGGTGAAAGACATGGTGCTAGAGTAAGCATTCAATAAGCACCTCTTTGTTAAGCAGAATTTTTGGGGGGGAGTGTGTGGTGGGGAGGCAGGGAGGGAAACTTAAGCAGGCTCCAAGCCCATGGTGGAGCCCAATGTGAACTCAATCTCATGACCCTGAGTTTATGATCTGAGCCAAAATCAAGAGTCTGTGCTTAACCAATTGATCCATGGGGCTCCCTTATTAGCCAGATTTTTGAGATCTGTTCTCTGCAAAATAGCCAATTATTGCAGTCTATGCTCCTGAAGGAAGACAATTGAGTATGCTTTAGAAATTAAAAAAAAAAAATCATATTCCACCCCTTGGATTATATTCTGAATGTCTGCTAGTTTCCTGTTTATCCTTCTAACACATTACATTCAAAAGTTTAAAAGAGAACCTTCAACTGCATCAATGATGGGGAATCTAAAATGATTTTTAGCAGGAACAAAGTTAGGTAGATTGAACAGAAGCTAGCAGAGGATAGTTTGGGCCAGCAGCTCTAGCCATGGAAGAAAGAAACATTTCTTTCTGTGAGTGATTTTCCTAGGATTTATATTTTTGAGTCTCTTCATACTGGATGTAGGTAAATACGAGTTTGTGGATATAGGGGGGAAAAGTCAAAGTTTTTAGATGCCAACCATGATTCTCAAGGAGCAAAGAATCCTGGAGGCATGTATGTGGTATAGCCCATTTGTTTGCTGGTGTCCTAGGACCAAAGCCATATTGGTACAAGCCACACGAATTTGTCTGACTGTCCCCCTACATCACTCTTGGAAACTTGCAGTAAAGACAACTGGTCAGTAGAAAATTCTTGGCTATATTGCTATGTCTTTCTGTCAGAGACATGAATAAAACCAACAATAAAAATATATATTCTTTAGAGTTTTCTAATTAAAATTTAAAATTAGAGATGTACAATGTTCTTCTTAATTGTGACACCATGTATATTATATTTCATCTGTTTGCCTCTGTAAAACTATAGCAAGCATGCCACTTTGATAGACTTCACAGAATCTTACCCTTAATCCATTTTTCAATTGCCACACACAAAAAAGAAGTCTTCATTGGAAATGAACCTAAGTCTTCTGGTAACGTCTTCATTTAAAAAAAAGCAAACACCACCCCCGCCCCCGCCAAAATCCCAAAACAATAACAACAACAAGAAGAAACCTGAATATTCTTAACTTTCTGAAGTTGTCAGCACAATAAAACCATCTTTTGAGATTATTTGATACACATTATTTGATTAGTTGATCCATAACTGATTTTGTTGGTCTTTCAAAGTAAATGTATCAGCTTTGAGGTTTCTTTGTCTCTAAAAAGCAATAAAATTATGGATCCTATTTTCTAAAATGAAACATGACTATGTTATAATTTTTAATGAAACTGGATATTGTATTCTTAGTCTTGCTTCAGTGTTTATTTTGATTTTAAAATAAATGTACTATCTAGAAACTGATGGAGACAAACAAGAAAGTTTCATGATAAAGGCAAAACAGATACATTTACCAGAAATTTTGATGTTTTTATGGTAGAGAGTTTTCAAAAAAGTAAAAATTAAAATTCATATTTATTTCAACTGAGGAAAGAGTGACTGTACCCTTCTGGATTCCTGGCTCCTATAAAGTTTTAAGGAAACAAATAACAATTCAGTCAACACGATTCTAAACCAATGTCTTTTTATCAGGTTTATTAATGTGTTTCAAAAAAAGGAAAGAAAGCTATTGACCAACTCCTAGGAAATTAATGAGTCTGTTGACAAAAATTGATTTCAAAACAATTCCAAATCATTCATTAGCCAAATGGTGGAACTAATTCAAATACCTTGGTATTTGAGGATTTGGGAAAAGGTTTGGAAAATTTGATTGAAGTTTTCTATTTCCTCTACCCTTTTCTTATCCTTTCAAGCACTGAGCTTTTTTTAATAGATGACAAATTCTTGGGGAAAAATTCATTTTTTATTACACATACCAGTGATTTTCAATCAATTTGAACCCTCTAGGGATTGCTATATTTATAAGTAAGAAATAAAGCCATTGTTGTAACTACTACACACTTTTTTTTTTTCCTGGCTAAAATTAATAGCAATTCATTCATGCTTCCTTTATGTAACCATCATTTTATTGAACAAATTCAGAAACTTCTCTATGTGGATAGGTTTAATTTTCCTTAATAAGAGCTCCTTTGCAAAGTAATGATTTTGAAGTCATGAATGTTTTCATATAAACCATAATCTTTGAAAAAATTTCTCTGCTGATCAATCATATGACACAGATATAGATAAGCAATCTTTTTATTATTAAAATTATAAGATTTAATTTTATACTACTTTAGTGACTTTACTATTTTTCTGATTGTGGATGTAAAATTAAATAAGGTCTCTGGAGACATATAATTAAACTTTGAAGAGAGTAGTCTCTGTCCTAAAGTACTCTTCCAGAACAAAGTGAAAAAATGAATTAAAATTTATTGGGCTTTTCAGAATATTAAAAGTTATTGTCATTGACTTTGTGGCCTACCAGCTTCCCATGAATTAATAAAGTTGCCTCTATTGAGGCCAATACATGAAAATAAAATCATTTTATATATTTAAGAATCAGAATATTGTGGGCCAATCCTGTCTTCATCACTTACCTAATATGTGACTCTACTCAACTTTTTTTTTTTAAGATTTCTTTATTTGTTTGAGAGAGAGAGAGACAGAAATAGTGACAGAGATAGGGAGAAAGAGTACAAGTGGGGAGAAGAGGGAGAGACAGTCTCCTCACTGAGCAGGGAGCCCAATGCAAGGCTCCATCCCAGGACCTTGGGATCATGACCTGAGCCAAAAGCAGGTGGTTAACCAACTGAGTTACCCAGGCGCCCCTGTAGGCAACTTACTTAACCTCACTCTTCTTCTTCTTCTTCTTCTTTTTTTTTTTTCCTTCTATAAAATAACCTACCTCCTACGGTTTGATGATTAAATAAAATGATATGTGGGCTTGACATATGGCAATCACTAACTTTTTGATACCTATTATTATTATTATATCAAAATCTAACTGAAATTAACATTTCTCATTAAGTGAGAAATTAAATGTTTAGCTGTCACAACCTACTAATAATGTATTCATGTGGATAGCAATTTCCTTGTTTTGTCATTCAGCTTTCATAATAACTTAAAGTCCTGATAAATATCATCCATTAGACTCCTTGTATATCAAACAATGACTTTATGTCAAGAATATGAGAATAATCATCACAGGCAAGCTATAGATATTCTATACTGAGCATTATATATAAAATATCATATTTTGTAAGTTACCCTGATATTAGTTAGTTATTTGGGTACATCCTTTTGCAGAAGCCATTAACAATGCAAACAAATATATTTTAAACATGTCTCTTAAAAGTATCAGATAACAGAATAGTCAGTGGGCAACTACTGGGCCAAAACTGTAAGGAAACCAGGATTTCAGATATGTGAGCAGGGCTCATAAATCCACTTTTACCTCAAGAAAAGATGGATGTTCTAAGCAGATTTGGGCTATACATCTGGTGGCCTTGAAGAGCAAGGGGAACAAATTCAAGGAAGGTCCTAGACCCACTATGGTAGGAAAAGTATTAGAGACACCCCCAACCCCCATCATTGAACTAGGTCATCAAGGGTTTACACACTCAGAGGAAGGGTGACCTGAAGTAATTCTTTATTACATCTCCACTTCCTGTGGCCCTCTGGTTTTGAGTCTCCCTTGGCTCTGAGTTCAGAAGCATCCCTGGCCAAAGAAAGAAAGAAAGAAAGGCATCTACTAATTGTGTGCACACAACAGGAACAAGCTAACTAAAATAAAACCCACAGAACAGAAATGTGTTTTTTTCTGTGTAAATCTCCTTATAAAAATAAAATTTTCATATTCTTAAAAAAAAAATGCATAGAGGATAAAGCAAGGTGGACAACAGTAACCTTTGGATTCCATCTCATCCTGGGATTGAGTATCCCAGTATCCTACAACCCTGAACTTGAAGAAATGAGGAATTCTTAGACTGGTAGTACCCCCAGAAACAAAGCCAAATCCTCCTAAGGAGAGTAACTTCATCTAATCCTTAAGGAGTACTATGAATTTTTTCATGATAGCCCCCTTTTTAAAATTTTATTTATTTATCTATTTTATAACTTTTTAAAAGATTTTATTTATTTATTTGACAGACAGAGATCACAAGTAAACAGAGAGGCAGGCAGAAAGCCTGACGTGGGGCTCCATCCTAGGACCCTGGGATCATGACAAAAGCTGAAGGCAGAGACTTTAACTCATTGAGCCACCCAGGTGCCCCTGATAGTCCCCTTTTAATGTAACCAAGAACACAATGAAACAAAGCAACATGAACCTCAACATGAGGGAAAAAAAGCAAACAACAACAACAAAAACAAGGAAAAGAAATAGCAGAAACAGATTAAATTGGTTTCAAATATAGTGCTTCCAGATAATAAAAGACTAGCTTTAAAATCTGAAAGAAGGGGGCATCTGGGTGGCTCAGTGGGTTAAGCCTCTGCCTTTGGCTCAGGTCATGATCTCAGGGTCCTGGGATCGAGCCCCGAATTGGGCTCTCAGCTCAGCAGGAAGCCTGCTTCCCCCTCTCTCTCTGCCTGCCTCTCTGCCTACTTGTGATCTCTGTCAAATAAATACATAAAAAAATCTGAAAGAAATGAGAAATATAAAATATAACACAGCAGAGTTTTTAAAAATCAAGTTGACTTTCTGGAAATGAAAAATCAATGAATGGATTATAAAAATCCCAGTGGTTGGGTTGAACATCAGAATAACATACATGAAGAGACCATTGATAATCTAGGATTGAAGTCAGAAAAATTTATTCAAAATGATACACTTATGGAGCCAAAAGATGGAAAATATGGAAAAGAGATTATGAGACATGGCGGTTGTCAGTAAGTTACCCCATAGGCTTAACTGTAGTTCTAGAAGAGTAAGGGAAAAACAGAATAGGTACAAAATTCAGAGATATTATAGTTGAGGATTTTCTGGAAGTGATGAAATAGATTCACAGATTCAAAATTCCAACCAAATTCTCAGCAGGGTAAATAATAAAAAAATCCACACTGAGACACATCACAGTGACATAGTAGGGCAGGAATGACTAGAAGGAAGATCTTCCGAACCCCTGGAGATGAAAGGGACTGTTTCCTTCAAATGAGTGTCTGCTAGACTGTCTGATTATTTCTCAATAGCTGTAGTGTAACGCAATCAAAACTTCCATTCTGGAATACCAGACTTTGCAAAACAAATGTCAAGAATAAGGACTAAATAAAAAACGAGGTTGGGGGAAAGAGAGAGAGAGAGAAGGAGAAAAAGACAGAGAGATACAAAAAAACCAGTTGAAACAAAAATCCTGAAAGGGTGTGTTAACAGCAGACCCTCATTTCAGTTGAAGACCATGAGCTCAGCAGATGAAAAATGTGAGAAGCAAGAAAAATGAAGTGCAGAGAAAGGGGTATATGGGGGCAAATCTGTATCAGGGTTTCTCAATGGCAGGGTTATTGGCATTTTGAGCCAGACATTCTTTGTTGTGAGGAGCTGTCCTGTTCATTGTAAGACATTCAGCAGCATACTAGGGTACTACCCATCAAATGCTGGGCAGCACATCTCACCTCTCCCAGCCTCCCATCGATGACACTCAATAACATTACTAGACACCACCAAATGTTCCTTGTGGAGTGACATTGCCTCTGTTGAGAACAAATGATCTAAGTGAATATTAATTTATAAGGTAAATAATAATTATTTATAATAATAATGTTATTTATAAGATAAATAATAAATAATATCTTGTAGCTCAAAAATGGACTTGGAAACCCATGACAACTATATATAAATCAGGAATGAAAAACGGGTCTCATAGAAGAGAAAAAAAAAAAAGAAATTATAAGGATAACCCCAAGGAAAGGGAGGAAGAAAAGAATCATCATAGAGCAGGTAGGAGACAGAGAAAACACCAATTAAGATGGGAGACTCAAGCCTGAATAAATCAGAGATTACATGAAAACATTACCTTTAATGGAATAAGTGATTCCATTAAAGGCAATGCTTTCCTGATTCATTAAGGGAATAAAATTATATGTACAGGCTGCCAATGGAAAACATTTCTAAAGCTAAAGGGCAGAAACAATTTGAAAGTAAAGAAAGAAAGAAAGAAAAGATGAATCTTGGATAAAGGAACCCCCCCTCCCCCCCAAAAAACCTGTTTACAACCAAAACAGTTTTTAACCATCATGGATTAGTTAACATTTCTATCTTGTCTCATGTCTGTGATGCAATGGAAAGAGTCAGCCTTTGTTGCCCTTTCTTGATGTGTTTGTGCAGTTTGTTCTGCACATGTAAATCCAGAAAAGAAACACTGTGAAAGAATAACAGGATTTTACTATAGCCAGAAGCAAAACTGATAACAGTGAGGAGAAAACACTTTTAGCATTTTCTTACACCAAAACAGGCTGGCTTTCATCGTAGTGACAGAAATAAAAACATTTTAGACAATAAAATATTGAAAATCTGTTATTGAGAAAGTAGTCTTCCTGGCTTGAAAATGTTCTAAAATTAAAAAAAAAAATCATTTAGAAATCTGTGTTAACGAGGTTTTGGTGACTCTACGATTATGACCTGTCTGTCTTTCTTTTCCCCTTAGGTTTGCACTTCTCTCTCTCTTTCACACACACGATAGTAAACAAGAACCAGCTTATGGAGACATTGTGTACTCCCTTAGAAAGAAATCTGAACCTGTTTAAAAAATTGTTTAGCATAACCCCACAGAATCATCTGCCTAATTTTATTTATTTTGGCAAAGATGCTGTCACAGATGTTCATTATTACACAATGAAAACGCTTTCACAGTGTAGTAGATGGGCGTCAAGTGGGTTGGAAGAGTGGTACATGAAGCAAAGAATCCCCATAAATTTTCTAAGTACGTTTATGTGTGACCAGGTTATGGGTTAGTAAGTGTATATTAGCACCTTGTAAGTGTCTGGTGTCCTTTTAGAACACAGAGGTAAATTCACTGAACCCTATTAGGAGCTGTTGAGATAATGGAGCGATTCTGTTAATGGAAGAGGGACAGAATGGCATGTAGGTAAGAAGGCCTTTAAAGGCAGGTTTTGGAAGATTTGGGGAAGATAAAATGCCCAGGCTGCTCTTTTATCACTTTCTCACGCCAGTGTTCCTTCTCTTCAACCTGGGGAATTTGGGCCTTGAGGTTATAGTCTGTCTTCACATGGGAATTCTGCATGACCTTGTCAACTCCGAGAGCAGTACGATAAATAGCCCAGAGCTCTTAGGAATGACCATGTTTTAAAAAATTCTATAAATAGACTCTGCTGTTAATTATTACTCTCAAGGCTTTCTAGTAAGTGAACAAGGAAACTATCAACCTGAATAGCTAATTCCTATGCAATTTCAAAGCCTCTGAAGTTTGGATCAACTTCCTTCCTCACACTTGGTATTGACAGAAATTCTTGGTTCTCATTCTGTATTACTGAAGTGCATTTATATATATATATTCATGTTCTTTGAATGACTAATAAAAGCTCTGTATATAAAGGCGGCATCCCAATCTAAGGAATGCATCAAAATTGCTTCCTTACATTAAATATAATTTTTGTGAGAATCCACTTTTTGTGGGGGCATGTTGTATAGATGTGCTTAGGCTTGCTAAAATGCAATTTCAGTCATATATGATATTCTATTTTCTTTATTCCGATCTTGCTAACAAATATCTCCTTTGTTAGAAACACTAGCTCTTTGGTCCCTGAAGGAGGATGTCTCCACTATTATGCACTCCGTGGACCTTCATCTTCTCCAACTCTTACCTCCCCAAACCTCAAGTCAATTATTTTACAAGAGCCTATTACATTTTAAAGCAGCTGATATCATATTCAGATACAATAACCACCAAATGATAATATTGAAACAATAAAGCCTTTGTTTAAAAGACTTGCTCCTACATAGCAGGGCTGGTGAAAGCATATGTTAGACAGAACTTCTCATTTAATAAAATTCATGGTAACTAAATCAGGCAACCGCTGTTACTACAGGCTACCTGCCAGGACATACTACACTTGCATGGAACCAGCTATGACAATGGTTTTCATTTAGATGAGTTCTGCTTCTGGGGCCAAAAACGTGTTTAGGCTCATGAAAGTATATTCGCTCTCCCCGATGTATGTTCTGCACACAGTGATCATACTCATTTTTATTATTCTGATTGTCATTTCCCATATTTATCTTCAGTCTAAAATTGTGCTGTCCTCTCTCTTAAAAGATGATGAATTTGTTAACGTATTTTCTCTGAGTTGTGTTTCCGGAAATGCTGATTAGTACCAAGTTAGTGTTGCTGTTATCACACTACACAAAAGGCATGCTTCTGTCTCACGGTAAAGGAACACTTTAATTGGGCTAAGTGTGTTTAAGAGCTCTGACACCTTGCCCCTGTCTCTCCCTGACGTGAGTGTATTTTGTTTTCTTATACTCCCAGAAGACTGGGAAGTACTCACATGTGTATCAGTTTAAGAATGAGATAAGTTGGGGTGCCTGGGTGGCTCAGTGGGTTAAAGCCTCTGCCTTCGGCTCAGGTTATGATCTCAGGGTCCTGGGATCTGAGCCCCGCATTGCGCTCTCTGCTCAGTGGAGAGCCTTCTTCCCCCGCCCCCTTTCTGCCTCTCTGCCTACTTGTGATCTCTGTCAAATAAATAAATAAAATCTTTAAAAAAATTATATAACAAAAGAATGAGATAAGTCATCGGGAATGTGACTAATAATATTTCAAAATGTTTGGTAGAGGTGTTTTAGAAATTAGTTTTTATTGGTAAGATGCTTGAGACACTGAGAGAACAAGTGGTGTGCTACTGTCTGAAGTCCCTGTATTTCAAAAAGACAATGAGGTAAATATGAAAGAAGGTAATAGTAGGCTGAGGTTTATAATTGCATTAGGATATTATTTCTTCAACGTCAGATTAATTCAACAAATATGCAGATACTTTTGTTTTGTTTTGTTTTGGGCTCTATGCTTGGTGGTGGAGATGAGAGGACTCAGCTTCCAGGGTAAATATCTTGGTTATCAGCGTCTTTGTGTTTATTACACATATATGGCTGTTAGAACGTAAGCTTCACAAAAACAGGAATTCTTGTCTGATTGATTCACTGATTGACTGAGTGAGCATCTACAAATGGGCCTGGAAAATTGTAGGTACTTAGTAATTGTTGAGTAAAGGAACAAACATATGCGTACTCTATGTTAATATTACATACCGTAAGATTTATTATACTGCACATACCATCGAGTTTCTTTCAGAGAACAGTGAGGATGGTGTGTCTTGAGGAAGGCATACCCTAATCAACAGTTCTGCTCCACTGACGTAAAGATTGGCATTTATTTGACTTGTCTGAAGCTTTAAAACATTGGTTAACACTTCTAAGAGAGTATATGTTCTGGGTGTAATACATAAATGAAGAAAAGTCTCTGGGCTTCATCCAGAAACGAAAATTTACCTTGTGAGTGCTACTTAAAATCAAAGCTATTAAAATGATGCTCCAATTTTGCAGTTGAAAACCAAACGTAGACTTGAAAATTAGTCAGACAATACTACTAGCAGCACATCTGCATAGCGTGCTAAAGGGAGGAGGCAACAGAGACAGAAAACACGCCCTGGAAATATGTGAGAGTGTCCACAGCCCAATACTTTGCTAAATGAAAACATTCCAGAAAATGATTACACTGTGTCATGTTCATAATAAGAATGGAATAAGCATAGGAGGCAAAGGGGGTAATTTAAAGTTATTTTATTTTTTTCTTTTCCCTACCATCTTCTTTTCTGAGAAAATGCAAAACACAGCCCATCTTGGGGAAAGTCAAAATCACAATAAAGAGTTATTATATAATACAAGTATGCATAGTAAATGCAGAGTATTTTTTCAGGCATTTGCATTATATTTAAGGGGTAGAGGCAATGGATTTAGAACAGTGTGTGCTAGGGCAGCTTAAAAAAAAATTCAAAATATGTCCTCCCCCAGCACACACCACTATAATAATGGAGGTTTACACTGTGTAAAGACTTCAGAGATGTGTTAGAAATGCTTGTAGAGTGTAAGGCAAAAGGACCCTGTTAATTATCATTATGTGTGATAAAGCCCTACTCATAACACGTGAGTAACAATTTTCTGGCTGTACACTTTCTTTCAGGAATATCTCATGCAGTGGGCCAGAAAAACCGCTCATCAGTGAATTGTGTCTCAGTTAGCAACACTCAGGAATGTTCCAAAGTTTTGAAACAAATCACGATGTACTGAGTGTGTTTAATTAACCCTATGACAAGTTTATGTAATTGAGCTTCTTCTCCATCTCTCTTCTTTTCTCCCAGATAGAGTTTCCACATTTTTCTCCCTTCTTCTCAGTTTGGTTATGAGATTAAACATATGGTTATATCTCCTTAAGAAGTTTGAGATGTCGTTCATTTACTGTTTCTAATACCCGCTGAGAGGATAAGCCTGGTCTATTTTCTTGAAAAAAATTACCTTTACATTAATATGGTAAAAAAGTAACATATTTAAAATATGTTTATAGTGAGTGAAAGGAGTGAAACCGTAATCATAATACTCTACCTCCTTGCTTCCTGCAGAATATATTAGAATAAATGCTTCATGGCTCTGTTAATTACCATGATGTTTATGGACATCGTCTGAATATTGACCTGAATAATGTTAGCAGATTTAGTAATGAAAATACAAGATGCGCAGTTAAATTTAAATTTCGGATTAGCAAAGAATATTTTTTTAGTTTGTCTCAAATATTGCTTTGGACATATTTATTCTAAGAAATAATTCACTGTTTATATGAAATCCAAATCTAACCCATGTTTTATTCAGATAATACACAATGGAAGGGACTATTCTTAATGATATCAATCAGATTTTTCCTCTACAAGGCACAGAAAATATCACAAGGAGAGGACTCAGGGTATGATTAAGCCAGTATTATGGCAGATTAATTGAAGCAAAGCTGAATTTTCTATGAAGAGACTTAGCTCAATATGGACAGTTTGCTATAATGAAAGTCTGTGTGCAACATATCCCTAGTGTACATTGTTTGACTCTAGAAATTCATTTCAGGGGCACCTGGGTGGCTCAGTAGGTTAAGCTGCTGACTCTTGATTTCAGCTCAGGCCATGATCTTGGGATGGTGAGATCCAACCCTGCATCAGGCTCTGGGCTGGGTGTGGCGCCTGCTTCAGATTCTCTCTCGGTCTCCCTCTGCCCATCCCCCTCCCTTTCCCTCTCTCAAAAGAGTGAAAAAAAGATATTTGTTTTATTTAACAAATATTTATTGCCTATTCTTTGTCAAACACTGTAAAGACAACCCGTGGCATTTTTAAAGAAATAAAGAAAAAGGAATTTAAAATTGAGATGTATGCATACTTCCCTGAACTGACAATGTGACAATGTTAGTACATATCAGTTCATAAATAAACACATGACCCTTCTTCCTTTTTCTTCATTATTGAATTTGCTTTGCACATACTACTTCCCATCTGTATGAAGATGGGTGATGTGATCAAGTATTCCGTTTGTTGAATTTCTAGAACTCGGATAGGCTGCACTACATTATTAATTTAATTACAACCTGTTCTAAATGTTTTTGACCTTCTTGTTGTACATATATAAGCTTGCCTCACACAAAAAATAAAATTTTCTTAATTATTTTGCTTTCCTTTAATAACTTGTGGTATCTGCTTTATTGAATGAAGCATAAGCCTTGAGAAAGATTTTAATTTGCTTGGAAATTTTTCTCAGAAACTTTCAAGGTAATTGAGGTCAGCTAATATTTACTTCAAATTATTCCTATAAGAATAATCATGGGGCCATGTAATCAAGTGATAATTTAATAATAAGAAGAATGAAAGTAACAAAGAATTAAATAACCACAGGTAATCAGGGGAGTTTTTCCTGTGTTGTCTTTAATTTTTGTATTCAAACGGAACCACACACATTCCTTACAGTTGGAGTAGCGCGGAAACTCGCAAGTTGAAAAATTGCACTGCGTCTCTTAAGTATGAGTTAATATATAATGATGATTCATATTGATTGTTTTTAATTGTGATGACCTCAGCAATGACTGAAATATCCAGAGGAAACTGCTTTTACCAACACAAAACATTATTAACAACCACGATCACATTAATGTACTTCAATTCAAGGAAGTGGTGTCGAAACTCTTTTGCGCAGATGCCTAATCACATGCTGTTTGGTGACTTACCTATGAAATTGGCAAATCCACATGTATTTTTTTTTTCTTTTGGTACATACCCCCATACCTTCCCTTATTTATTTTGTCATGTTTCTAATGAAATCTTGAATGTCCTTTACAAAGTGGCTCATTTTTATGCTTTCTTGAGGATATTCCATTCTATTCGTTATCCTTTTACCTAAGCAACCCTTGAATGACAGGATGGATCATGGGTAAACGGACTCTGCCTTTTATAAATCATTAATTAATTTAAATTAGTTTTTGTGAGAGGGACCAAAGAACAGACATATGTTGATTAAGTCTGAGTAAAATAGAGAGCGACCTGAAACGTGGAAAAGCATTTTTTGGGGAAGCTTTGACCCTAAACACAAACCAAAAGGAGATAAATCCTTTGCTAGGATTTTAAGTAGTGTGGCGTCTGAGCAACGTGATAAATGTGCTGATATTTACAGAGGCCCCAATTAGAGCCAAGATATCTTAATGCACTCCTTGGCATCTCAGAGCACACTTACTCTATACCAAGGACTTTCAGATTTACGGTGTGAAAGCAGTCTAGCATATGGGACACAGTTCTTTCTGAACACTTTCCTCCTGCATTTGTGCAGACATGCTCTTTTGTTTTGATCAACCCTTTCTTAGCTATTTGTGGACTACATCATATTTTTTCCCCAAAGTCTTTCAACTATTTTCTTCTCATTTTAATCTTCCATTATCCATTTGAAACAGAAAAAGTTTTATGCCCATTTAGCTACTCATAACAGTTGTTCTTATGTATAATTAAGCAACCTATGATGTTTTTCCCTGTAGCACTGAGTGTAGCTACTTACTTTTAATTATTTTCAAGAGAGAGTGGATGGGGGATGTGGGGAAAACATGTACGCTAACATTTCTCTTATGTTCTTGGTGACATTCACAGTGTATTAATTTTTGCTAAGAAGAGTACTGTTTAAAAAAGGATAAAAATTGACTCACATAACTAATAATTTTTGAGAATCACTAACATGTGTGGTAACCATTTCAGTTAAAAGACACTCTCAATCACAAAATGGCTAAAAACCTAGAGACTGTTTCTGAATTGAGTTTGCTTAGAATTTGATGTGGTAGCCAGTCATAGTATTTGCCGTATCACAGTAATCAAAGTCATGCTGTTTGGAATATTTTAGGTGCTAAAAATGTCGTAAATGGAGAGAAGCCAATTGTTTTCATGATGTGTGCATCTTGATATTTTTAAATGTTTTGACTGTTTTGAAAATGATTAAACATACTAAATTCAAGATAAGTTTGCTTAAAACTATCCCTAATTTGTTGACCTCATGTGGATTGACTGGATCTCTTTTAAATTCAGATGGTCAGCATTCATTTAAATTTAACACATCAACATGATAGCTTGGAAAACTCTTTGATATGTGGGTTCACAAGGGCTCCTTGCATGATATTTTACAATTTCTTTTTTTTTTAATTTTATTTATTTATTTGACAGATAGAGATCACAAGTAGGCAGAGAGCAGGCAGAGACAGAGGCAGAGAGAGAGGCGGTGGGGTGGGTGGGCGGGGGCAGCAGGCTCCCTGCTAAGCAGAGAGCCCGATGCAGGGCTCGATCCCAGGACCCTGGCTCGATCCCAGGACCCTGGGATCATGACCTGAGCTGAAGGCAGAGGCTTTAACCCACTGAGCCACCCAGGAGTACCCGATATTTTACAATTTCTTAAAGGTCTATTTAAAATGATGATTGCGGGGCACCTGGGTGGCTCAGTGGGTTAAGCCTCTGCCTTCAGCTCAGGTCATGATCCCAGGTTCCTGGGATCGAGCCCCGCATTGGGCTCTTTGCTCGGTGGAGAGCCTGCTTCCCCCTTTCTCTCTGCCTGCCTCTCTGACTACTTGTGATCTCGCTCTGTCAAATAAATAAATAAAATCTTTAAAAAAAAATAAAATGATGATTGCATTGGAAATTAGTTTTCCATATTTATTAATTGTGAGATTCACAATGCCTTGAAAGTGAGTAAAATATAAAATCAATTCTATGAAAGTCACAGACATAACTAATATTATATAAATATTTTATATTTGGTTCTCATAAATTTTGTTCTTTCAGTGGAATTATTATGTCATTACATGATAATAGTATATCCATATTCACTGTAACTCATTGTTTATTTACATGTCATATGATGTTACTATTTATTTTTGTGATATAATCCAAAATTAGTGTTTTAAAATAAGTATGTTGCCTGTAAAAATAGGCTTAAGGGAACTGATTACACATATATTTTAAAATATTTTTGAAGGTGAAATATAAATTGTCAAGTATTTAAAAATGATAATAGTTATTTTAGGTCACATGTTTAACATATATTTAAAATATGCTTTCTTAATTATAGTGGATATTCATATTTCATAGAAGTTATTGTTTGACATTTTTAAAAGGTAAAATAAGAATTTAGGAATATCATCATGTAATTTATTTATTTTTATTTTTTAAGAGATTTTATTTATTTATTTGACACAGAGAGAGGGCACACAAGCAGAGGGGAGCAGCAGGCAGAGGGAGAGGAAGACACAGGCTTCCAGCTGAGCAGGGAGCTCTATGCAGGGATCCATTCTAGGACTCTGGGATCATGACCTGAGTTGAAGGCAGATGCTCAACCGACTGAGCCACCCAGGCACCCCTTGTCATGTAATTTAAATGCGGAATCCTTCTAGGTCTTAATTCTTTCCCCAAGCTTTTATACTTTCTTGTCCACACCCAAAACTAGCAGCAATTTTTATCATTTTTGTAAATTATTCAATTGTTTTCACTGAAATGACATTTTTATAATTATATTTAATCTGTGTATATAAATTAACATGTATGGTTAAAATAACAGGAATAAATAAAATAAGCAGATTTGAGGAAAGTATAATTAACTTGGGAGCTAAAGTAAAATGAATAGGGAAATAGTGTGCAACAAAGTAGCTCAAGATGTCTTATAGGGGGAATAGATAGAAGTAACCAAATTGATTACATTAAGTTCTACCAGGAGAGCTTCTACTGAATTAAAAAAAAATATATATATATATATATATATATATATAAAAGAAAATGCAATGTCATTTTCCAAGGATACATACTTAATATTTTAGATATTCCCTTTCAGATGTAGATAGCTATACTTAGCTCGTATGTGTCAATATTATTCTGCCAAGCAGTAGACTAAATAATGGATCTTATCTAAATATCAAGGCAATTAGATGCTGTTCAGAAATGCCACTTTGCCACCTAGTCAAGTAGTAATTGAAGCTGTAGTTGAGTAATAATATTCCGTAGAGTAAGGACACAACTGACAGATGGGGAAAATACTTTCAGACTAGAATATTCCTTAGTGGCCCTCATATCTCCATCAGAGTCATTAAACTTAGATTTACTGGATGAAATTTAAAAAACCTTTTTCTTTATTATTGTAATAATATATTGACATCATCATAAGATTATATCCAAAGAATATTATTATTATTATAAGGATGATTGATATTTCAATATGTCTGATCAGTTAAATAAAAACCCTATTAGAGTAAATATTATGGAAATTTGGAAATGTATAGAAAAGCAAAAAACAAAAACAAAAATAAAAACAGTAACCTAGAGTCTCACCATCCAAATTATAATAATGATTACTATTTTGGTATCTAGTCTTTTTTTTTTTTTAAAGTCTTTATTTATTTATTTATTTGAGAGCGAGAGCTAGAGCATGACCAGGGTGAGGGCAGATGGAGAATCAGACTCCCCACTGAGCAGGGAACCCCATGCTGAACTAAATCCCAGAACTCCTGGATTAGGACCTGAGCTGAAGGCAGATGCTTAAATGACTGAGCCACCCAGGCGCCCTGCTGTCTAGTCTTTTAGTAATTTTCTGTGTGTTTGTGTGTGTTAACAATGCACCATTGGCCCATGCAGCAGTTTTGCTACATCATAGTTACCACTGCTTGTTTGTGGCACGGGAACATATCTCAGTGTCCTATGGTATTGAAAAGCTCAGGTTCTGGTATCTGACTGCCTGAAAGACAAAATTCTGATTTCCTCTCTTGCTAGTAGGTGGCCTTGGCAAATAAAGCTTCTCCTAAGCCTCAGTCTCCTCATTGCCACCATGAGAATAAGAGAATAATAGTAACATCTAGCTGGTAGGTCTAAATTGGGGTGACCCCTATGAAATATTTGGTTCAGGAAATATTTTTTTTCTTTCAATTTAAAGCTTAGTGAGCCATCATTTTTAGATGCTTAAGTTAAACACACTGTTGTTTCACGGAAAATCCTTTTATAAGTTAGGGGGAACATGGACATGTTGATGGACTCATTTTCAAAAGGTGTGATCTTTCAACTTTTGTCATAGTCATTTATATAACCAATTAAATCATGAAAGGAGAAACTTCACAGTAAACAAAACAAAAAGGTAACCACCATTTCAATGACAAATCTTCCATTTAAGTGGACTTACTTTCTTCTATGTTACATTTATTCTTTTAAAAGAATATATATTGGGAAAAAGAAGAGCATGCTTTGAGTATTTAGAATTTGAATTTCCAGAATATGATGAAGGTTTTCAACTGGTTACTAAACCTATGTTGATTAAAAAAAATAATAATAACGGATTAATGGGGCATAAAACATTTTTTAAAGTTGTCGTTCCTGGTCTCACTAACACAGTGGTTAATATTTCACTGACTTAAGTGTTTTTCCTGTTCACGCTTATTGAGTCTCTTAAGTCCCACGATTCAGAGAAATTAATTAACTGAAAGAGTTTCTGTTTGCAAGCATGTCACCCCTGGGAATTAATGTGTCTACAGTAAAATCCATGTCAGTTTTTATACCGACTAGTATTACCAGACAAGGTTGAGTCATACAATATCCATTAATTTTTAAATTCCTCAATAACATATTATAGAACCGGGAACTTCAGTCTTTTTCAAAGATTACACGCTAAAATCCTCTTGGGGATTTATAGGTTGAGTTTGTGAGTATCACAACAAATGATGGTTTCCAATTTCTCCTCCCTCTTTAAGACCTTAATTGGCACGAAATTTTCAAGAATGTCTTTCCCTGGGGCGCCTGGGTGGCTCAGAGGGTTAAGCCTCTGCCTTCGGCTCAGGTCATGGTCTCAGGGTCCTGGGATCGAGCCCCACATCAGGCTCTCTGCTTGGCAGGGAGCCTGCTTCCCTCTCTCTCTCTGTCTGCCTCTCTGCCTACTTGTGATCTCTCTCTCTGTGTCAAATAAATAAGTAAAATCTTAAAAAAAAAAAAAAAAAGAATGTCTTTCCCTTTCCATCTTCATAACCATATGAATTTCTTTAGTCCTGTGGGTCCTTGCCTCTTTCAAGTGTCCCTTTTCTCAAGTGTTTTATAGAATATGAAAAATCTGGAAGCACCATTTTAAAGTACGGGGAACATTAATAACCTCAGCCATCTTGATTCATGTTTGAGGGTCCAAACAATTAATATTCTTTCCTTTGTTTACAAAATTTTAATTTGGAAGGCTGATATGAGGTTACTATGATCAAAAGCTCAAAAATCCGAGCTGTAATTGGCAAAGAAGAGATCTCAGTAAAAAATTCGGTGCGAGAATGCCTCAATCTTTGATTATTAATCTACTCAACTCTATGCCTCTTGAATGCTGAGATATTTTATTTTTCTTGATGTTCTGACTACATTACCTGACCCATAATATTGGCTTGGTAAATATTTTTTGAATAAGTGAATGAGAAAATACACCAATTTCCTAATCCAACTTCTCATTTGAATAAGAAATCCTTTTACTATCCTGACAAACCAGTATCCAAATTATATTTAGATTTCGTGTCTTCAATCTCACCACGCCACAAATTTTTTTCATCCTGTCTCTAGGTACAGATGTTATTTCTTCACTGTTTCCTGGGAGATATTGGGCAAAGAATTCAAATGCTTCAAAAGTCAATTTCGTTTTCTGTACATTTATTACATGGTTGTAATGTTCCCTTCAAGACTATTACGAGAATTCATTTATTAAGCATGTAGGAAACATCTGAGTGTAGCATTAGGCTCCCAGTTTGTGCTCTGGATATTGTGATTAAATGCCAAGGGGACCTTTTCATTCACTCAATCAGCAGGCTAGAACAAATATTCCTGTTGCGACCCTGCAATTCTTGCAAAACTTGTTTTTTTCCCCCTAAATCTTTCATTGACTTTGTTGTTATTGAATGAAGAGATATGCATCCTTATTACAACTGACAGGTCATTCTGAATCACACAACTTGGGAAATGAGTCATTTTCTTCCTGAAGAAATTTTTGGTACCATATCACTTCCTGTTCAAATAACTGATTTCTTTTCATGTCACTTTTCAGTTTGGATCATTCTCTCAAATCCATGATTTCTTTCTTGCTTCCTTTTTTAGTTTTCTGGATTACAAATGTAAATTTAAAAATGTTTTTCATTGTTTTCAAAAAAGATTCATGGACACTAGGACCTGGCAGCAAAAGACGTTTTCTTTTTAACTTTCTTTTTATATTTAGTCAAAATTTTTCTTATACATAGATTTTTAGATGAAACGTATCTCATGGATATTGAGCTCTTTTTTCCCCTGACATATAATGGTACTTGAGGGAAGTCTGATGCCATTCTCATTTCTCATCCTCTTTTTCCTGAAGATTACTTTTGGTCCCATTGGAAGATGTTTTATGATTGTCTTCTTATGCGAAGAATTCTGAAAATTCACAACTCTCGTCTTTGGTATTTACCTTTTCTCATTTTTCCTGTAATCTGTGAAGTTCTTTGATATGTCCTTTTCTTAGAGATTCGTGTTACATTATCTCTGTGGCAATTTATACCTACTGATGATCCATCTTCTTTTTTTCTGGTTCTCTAAAGATCTGGAACATTCTGGATATAACTGATAACTAATACTTTCTATTTCTTAGTTTTTTAAACTTAATATTCTAGAAGATATCCTTCTCTTCCAGATTAGTAACCCAGTATTGCCCATTTTATTAAATATTCTTATTGATCCTGTTCAATTAATTTTGGCAACCATGCTTTCAAGTTCCAAAGTTTTCAAATTCCAAAGCTTTCTATTTCCTTATTCCTTGTTTGCTTATTTTTCTATTTTAGGGCAGCTTGTTTTTATTTTAGGCATGAAACATCCTCCAAATCTCTCTGATGTTACTAACATGGATTTTATCTATCTATCTATCTATCATCATCATCATCTAATCATCTATCATCTAATCATCTATCATCATCTGTCTATCCATCATCTATCATTTATTGAATTTTTTTTTTTAACTAAGAAGGATTTTAAAAAGATATTCTATTTTTTGCATTTCTCTATTTCTTCTGTGATCAGTTGTTTTACTCTGATGAGATTTTACCACTGGTGAATCTCAGGGTATCACTAATACTTGTGAATTAGCTGCTAAACTGATGACTCTCTTTGCCAGCAGGGTGTACTCTGCAGTTTGTAAATCTGTTGCCCTAAAAGAACCTTCCTGTGTGGGCAGAAGCCTGACTGTGAGCCAGTCCAGTTGCCAGGCAAGTCTCTCTTTAGATTAAAGCTGTTCTTTAGAGTAGGAAGTCTAGCAATGACCATAGGGTAGAGGATTTTACTCTGGGGGTGAAGCACTTTGGTTTATTTTGTTCTGGATAGAAGAGCTTCTCCTTCCCTATGCTCCACACCCAACTCCATTGAACACATTCAGAGCCACTTCTGCTGTTTTCTGCCTCTCCTATCAACCACCACAACTGCCATTGGGTGGCTATCCACGACAATCATCTGCTTTATTGAAGGTGAGATCCTTAGCTGGGAAGAGACCGTAGCTAGCTACTCTGCACCTACTGAGAAGAGGGTGGTGGCTGAATGATTCAGCAGCCTTGCTACATGGGCTTTATTAAATTCTGGCAAGATCACCTACAGGTATCTCTTGTTCTCTGTAATTCATAACTCCAGATTTAAAACCTCTTCATTTTATTTTTTCACCACTGAGAACAATTCCACTCACCTGTAATCTTCACCCATGCGTATATTAAGATGTGGTTTCTTTGATCTAGATTATATTTCTATTCAACTCTATTTCTCTATTGTCTTGTAAACTTTTGTTGACATTTTGTTTCTGGTTAAGTCTGACACTTTTTCACTTTTATCACTCTTATGGTTTTATTATTTTTTGTAGTTTATGTTTATTCTAATTTAAATAGTATATTGAAAAAAGATTTTACAGTATGTTATGTTATAAAAGAAAATGGTGTATTTTACAAATATGGTTTGGATATAGACAATTTTTCAATGTTGACATAGAGTATATCAGTCTATTGTTTTGGCAAGAAGATACTATAATCAAAGGGAGTTTAGGAAAGTGGGAGTTTGAACCAAGTTTAAGGAAACCAGTTTAAGGTGGAATAATACCCTGGGACTACTAAAAATGAAAATAAGTTTACATACTAAGCCTTAATTAAGGAGCCCTCAAGTGGCAAAGGAAAGAGTAGTTACTAGAACTCAGAAGAATGATGAAAAGATTGTCTTACAGGATCTGTGGACATTGATAGAAGGATTGAGTCAACCCACATGAAGGAAATGAAATAAATAATTCCTCTCACTCCTTTTCCCCCTTCCTCTGATCTGGTGATGCCCATGAACTGAAACTAATTGATAGCTAGAAAGTGAGAGAGTTCATTGATATCTCTTATATAGGTCAGCCTCCAAAAAACACAAAGGATAGAAAAAGATGGGGAGTGGTTCTGGACAAACAAATGGGAAATATCCAGCAGGGCTCATCTTTCTGCATCCACTCTTTGCCCAGATGAAATATTATGTGCTCAACAGAGGGACCACCCAAATCCCCATCAGCATGTTGATGGTAGTTGATAGTTCAGTGATCTACCCACTTATATCTTAAAACAGGAGGACCACAAGCATGCCCATATAAAGCAGGAAAATGAGGAAGAAGGGGAAGCAAAAATTAATAATTTAGATAACATTTTACTGCTATGTTTGCATTTCTGATGCTAGATATGGACCCAATTTGGTAATTATAACCTCCTTCTTCGTTACTCAGTTCATTTTTGTTTGTTGTTTGATTTGTTTGTTTGTCCTACTTCTGCCAACCTCCACACCTATATGGAAGTCTTTACCTGGTGAGATGATCCTGCATCATCTGGGTCCATGCTTGTTCTGTTGTTATGGTGTCGATGTAGTTTCCATTGATCAAGGATCTTGGGAAATGAAGTGTCAAGAAGCACCCAAGCACAACTCCTGTGTTCCACACATAGACCTTTCTGTCCCAACCATGTAGTAGGAATTCAGTTGCACCTTGATGATTAGGCTTAATTGCTTCAGTAGTTACTCCTTCTCTTTCTATGGGCTCAGTATTTTGGGAAGCCCTGAATGGCTAATAGGAAGTTGCAGCTTCCAATTAAATAGACAATGACTGCCTTTCCTAACTGAAGCATTTCTTTCTTAAAGAATATAAGTTCAGGGGTCCCGGGGTGGCTCAGTCAGTTGATGATCTGATTCTTAATTTCAGCTCAGGTCATGATCTCAACATCATGAGATCAAGCCCTGAGTTGGGCTCTGCCCTGGGCATGGAGCCCTGCTTAAGATTCTGTCTCTCCTGTTCCCTCTGCCCTGCCATCCTGCCTTCCCACTCACTCACTCTCTTTCTCTAGAAGAAAAAGGAAAAAAAAAAAAAAAAAAGACTGCAACTCCAAACCCATTTAACCTAAGGTTATAGGGACTGGAAATAAAATTATTTTCAGTGAGTAACTTTGATAATAGCAAAAAAGTTTATTCTTACCTCTGTATTTTAATTCTGTTTCCCATATATTCTGGTTATGGGAGTGATGGCTTATATGAAGTGCAGGTTTAAATCCTATAACATGTCCTGTAAGATAAAACTTCAACCTTGCAAATTGTTGTTTTTCATTTAGTGGGTTAATTGTGTCCTTAGTTGGCCATGGCATTTTTGCATTAGGGCAGTAGCTCTTGGGTTATAGGCATGTGCTAAGGTCAGTGAGATGTGTCACTGAGTCCATTGTCCCATTTCCTTCACTTTAAAATGTGTCTCTTTTTTGGACATGGTATTTCTTGGGGTTCCATGGTAGTGGACAAAGTTAACAATGGAGATACTTTCAGGGGCATAGTAGATAGAGAAAAGTGGAGTAGATCTGTAGAGGCAAATGGCAAATATTCTAGCACACACAAGGAGACTTTGCTGGTTGGAATGAAGAAGAAGGAGAAGGAAAATGAAGAAGAGGGAGAAGAAGGAGGAGGAGGAGAAGGGAGGGGGAGGGAGAGAAGGAATACTGGATTAAAAGTTGTTTATTTTTTAAAAGATTTTATTCTTTTGTTTGAGAAAGAAAGAGAGAGCACATGAGCAGGGGGGAGGGGCAGAGGGAGAGGGAAAAGCAGACTTTCCACTGACCAACCAGGGAACCCAATGCTGGGCTTGATCCCAGGGTCCTGAGATCATGGCCTGAGCTGAAGGCAGGTGCTTAATGACTGAGCCACCCACACACCCTTAAAGGATATTTAGAAAAAAAATAATTCACCATGAGAGAAATGCAGAAAGGTTATCATTAAGAGAAAAAATTCCCCCCCTTTGGCTTTTTTCCCTTATCAGAGAAAAAGAGGGCAATGTGGAATTTGGTTAAAAAGCAAATATTTATGAAGTAAGAGTAATAATAAGTGAAATCTTTTGAACTTCTAGAACATCATCATGGGAACTCATATCTACCATAAGAGCAATATGATCTTTGTTATCTTAATTGCTCTGTTAGATTGCTGTGATTAAAGAAGTAGTCCAAGAAGTTTTCCTCAACTAGTGAAAAAAATCTGTCATTTAATAACTGAGTTCCTTCTATGTGCCGTATACGTCTGCAAGTACCAGGTATACAGGATTGAAAAAGCCGTTGCTCTCAAGCAGCTAAAGTAATAGGCAAACAGGCAAAATCAACATATAATACAAAGTGATAATTACTGTGTGCAATTTGTGGTGCGACCAAAGGGAAAATAGTTGTCTCACAGTGCTAGGATGGGAAGGAGAAGTGTCAGGGTGAGTTCAGAGAAAGTTTCACAAAATATTTGACTATTGGGGTGTAAAAGGTATTATTCTAATAAAGAGTAGAGAGCAAAAGGGAATATAGGCAGAGATGAAAGCAAATGGAATTGTAGGGAATTATGAAATATTTAGGCCACTAGTTTGATATGGTCCCCAAATATTAGGTGAGAAGGAAAGAGGTCAGAGGTAAGGCTTGGGAGGATAATGATAGAGACAGGAGGCTGATGGAAATTATTTGTATTTTTCTTCTCATTATTATGCATGAATGGTTGGTATCTGAACTTTCTTAGGCTCTATATTCATGAGCATAAGATAAGGCACAATAAAATTCTGGATCATGCAATAGTCATTATGTTTATAGTCAGAGCTCTATTGTTGAGAATCATCTGCATCTTTAGTCCCTTAAAAATTATGATAGTGGAATCATTAAATTTGGTGCAAGTTCAAACATATTATATTTCTTTTTTTTTTTTTTAAAGATTTTATTTATCTATTTGACAGACAGAGATCACAAGTAGGCAGAGAGGCAGGCAGAGAGAGAGAGAGAGAGGAGGAAGCAGGCTCCCCAACGAGGAGAGAGCCTGATGTAGGGCTCGATCCCAGGACCCTGGGATCATGACCTGAGCCGAAGGCAGAGGCTTTAACCCACTGAGCCACCCAGGCGCCCCTCAAACATATTATATTTCTAAATAATATATAGATCTGGGGCATATTGATTACTGACTAAAGTAGTTATTATTGTATTACTTCTCAAATGAATTTAAAGTTATTTCAAATGTACAGAATACACAAACATACCCAGTATTAGACTGAGTTATTATCCTTTTTAAAAGATTTATTTATTTATTTTAGAGAGAACATGATGGGGAGGGACAGAAAGAGAGGGAGAGAATCTTAAGCATCCTCCGCCCTGAATTTCCTGACATGGGACTTGACCTCATGATCCTGAGATCACAACCTGAGATGAAACCAAGAGTTGGATGCTCAACTGACTGTGGCACCCAGGAACCCCTACGCTGAGTTATTATCTGTTAGTAATAGCGTCCAAAATAACATGTACAATAACTTAGAGATTTGAGGCAGAGAGAATTTAGAACACTGTATAAGAGTTTGAATCTAGGGAGAGGAGTCAAGATGGCAGAGAAGTAGCAGGATGACACTACATCAGGTAGCAGGAGATCGGCTAGATAGCTTATCAAACCATTGCAAACACCTACAAATCCAATGGGAGATCAAATAGAAGAAGAACAGCAAAACAGAAAATCGATCACTTTCTGAAAGGTAGGACTGGCAGAGAAGTGAATCCAAAGTGACGGGAAGATAAACCACGGGGGGAGGGGCCAGCTCCCAGCAAGCGGCAGAGCAATGGAGCACTAAATCAGGACTTTTAAAAGTCTGCTCCACTGAGGGACATCGCTCCAGAGGCTAAACTGGGGTGAAGCCCACACGGGGTCAGCGTGGTCCCAGATCCCGCAGGGTCACAGAACGATTGGGGGTTTCTGAGTGTCGCAGAGCTTCCAGGTATTAGAGCGGGGAAGCCAGCTACAGAGACAGAGCCAAGGAGTAAGCTCTCAGCTTGGGGTTACCTTGAACCAGTCTCAGGCTGGGTGAGCTTGGAGCGCAGCTGGAGGCCAGGGAGACGGGAGTGATTGAGCGGTTTTCTCTGAGGGCGCACTGATGAGTGGCACCCTGAGTACTCCTCTGGGCTGGAGACTGGGAGGCCACCATTTTCATTCTCTACAGAAAGCGTTCAGGGAACAAAAGCTCCTGAAAGCGAACCGAGCAGATTACTTAGCCCGGCCCCTGGTAAGGGCGATGCAATTCCGCTGGGGCAAAGACACTTGAGAATCACTACAATAGGCCCCTCCCCCAGGAGATCAACAAGAAATCCAGCCAAGACCAAGTTCACTTACCAAGGAGAGCAGCGGAATTCCAGAGGAGGAGAAAGCAAAGCACAGAACTCATGGCTTTCTCCCCATGATTCTTTAGTCTTGCAGTTAATTTAATTTTTTTAAATTTTATATTTTTTCTTCTGCTAATTTTTTTTAACTTTTACCCTTTTTTAACGTTTTTTAACTAGTTTATCTTAACAATACCTTTCATAAAAAATAATCTTTTTTGAACCTTCATTATTATAGTCATATTTTATCCTTCATTGTATCTAATTTTATTTTTTGTATACACATAGGGTTTTTCCTTCTAAAAAATTTGGGGTACAACTACCTCTAATAGATCAAAATATATCCTAAATCTAGCTCTGGGCTTGTTCTAGTCTCCAGCCCGGGCAAATTCTCTCCACTTTCTTTTTCTTTATTCTCCCAACCAATTTACTTTATCAACTCCTTTTTTAGAAATTAAAAAAAAAATTTTTTTATCTTTATAGGAATATTCCATCCCTTCATTGTGTTTACCCTTATATACGTTTTTCATTCTTTAAAATTTTGGGAGGTAGTTTCTTCTAAGAGACCAAAATACTCCCAAAATTAAGTGGGTGACTCTGTTCTAGTCACTAGTCTATTATATATATATATTTTTTTTCCTTTTTTATATTTTTTCTTTATTTGTTTTCTTTTTTTAATTTTTTTTCTGAACTTCTTTTTATCCCCTTTCTCCCTCCCATGATTTGGGGTCTCTTCTGATTTGGTTAAAGCACATTTTCCTGGGGTCTTTGCTAGCCTTTTAGGATTTTATTTGCTCCTTCATATACTCTTATATGGACAAAATGACAAGGCGGAAAAACTCACCACAAAAAAAAAAAAAAAAAAGAACAAGAGGGGTGCCTGGGTGGCTCAGTGGGTTAAAGCCTCTGCCTTTGGCTCAGGTCATGATCCCAGCGTCCTGCGACCGAGCCCCGCATCAGGCTCTCTGCTCAGCAGGGAGCCTGAATCCTGTTGTTTCTCTGCCTGCATCTTTGCCTGCTTGTGATCTCTGTCAAATAAATAAATAAAATCCTTAAAAAAAAAAAAAAGAACAAGAGGGACCTAATCAATACAGACATTGGTAATATGTCAGATCTAGAGTTCAGAATGATGGTTTTCAAGGTTCTAGCTGGGCTCGAAAAAGGCATGGAAGATATTAGAGAAACCCTCTCTGGAGAGATAAAAGCCTTTTCTGGAGGAATAAAAGAACTAAAATCTAACCAAGTTGAAATAAAAAAAAAGCTATTAATGAGGTGCAATAAAAATGGAGGCTCTTACTGCTAGGATAAATGAGGTAGAAGAAAGAATTAGTGATATGGAAGACCAAATGACAGAGAATAAAGTAGCTGAGCAAAAGAGGGACAAACAGCTACTGGACCATGAGGGGAGAATTCGAGAGATAAGTGACACCATAAGATGAAACAACATTAGAATAATTGGGATTCCAGAAGAAGAAGAAAGAGAGAGGGGAGCAGAAGGTATATAGGAGAGAATTATTGTAGAGAATTTCCTGAATATGGCAAAGGGAAAAGCATCAAAATCCAGGAGGTGCAGAGGAACCCCCTCAAATCAACAAGAATAGGTCCACACCCCGTCACCTAATAGTAAAATTTACAAGTCTTAGCGACAAAGAGAAATTCCTGAAAGCAGCCCAGGAAAAGAAGTCTGTAACATACAATGATAAAAATATTAGATTGGCAGCCAACTTAACCACAGAGACCTGGCAGGCCAGAAATAACTGGAATGATATATTCAGAGCACTAAACGAGAAAAACATGCAGCCAAGAATACTATATCCAGCTAGGCTATCATTGAAAATAGAAGGAGAGATAAAAAGCTTCCAGGACAAACAAAAACTAAAAGTGTTTGCAAACACCAAACCAGCTCTACAGGAAATATTGAAAGGGGTCCTCTAAACAAAGAGAGAGCCTAAAAGAAGTAGATCAGAAAGGAATAGAGAAGATATACAGTAACAGTCACCTTACAGGCAATACAATGGCACTAAATACATATCTCTCAATAGTTACCCTGATTGTTAATGGGCTAAATGCCCCATCAAAAGACACAGGGTATCAGAATGGATAAAAAAACAAAACCCATCAATATGTTGCCTACAAGAAACTCATTTTAGACCTGAAGACACCTCCAGATTTAAAGTGAGGGGGTGGAAAATAATTTACCATGCTAATGACCATCAGAAGAAAGCTGGGGTGGTGATCCTTATATCAGATCAATTAGATTTTAAGCCAAAGACTATAATAAGAGATGAGGAAGGACACTATATCATACCCAAAGGATCTGTCCAACAAGAAGATCTAACAATTTTAAATATCTATGCCCCTAACGTGGGAGCAGCCAACTATATAAACCAATTAATAACAAAATCAAAGAAACACATCAACAATAATACAATAATAGTAGGAGACTTTAACACTCCCCTCACTGAAATGGACAGATCATCCAAGCAAAAGATCAACAAGGAAATAAAGGCCTTAAATGACACACTGGACCAGATGGACATCCCAGATATATTCAGAACATTTCATCCCAAAGCAACAGAATACACATATCTTCTCTATTCTGGAATATTCTTAAATGACACACTGGACCAGATGGACATCACAGATATATTTAGAACATTTCATCCCAAAGCAACAGAATACACATTCTTCTCTAGTGCACATGGAACATTCTCCAGAATAGATCACATCCTGGGTCCTAAATCAGGTCTCAACCGGTATTAAAAGATTGGGATCATTCCCTGCATATTTTCAGACCACAATGCTCTGAAGCTAGAATGTAATCACAAGAGGAAATTTGGAAAGAACCCAAATACATGGCGACTAAACAGCATCCTTCTAAAGAATGAATGGGTCAACCAGAAATTAAATAAGAATTGAAAAATTTCATGGAAACAAATGATAATGAAAACATAATGGTTCAAAATCTGTGGGACACAGCAAAGGCAGTCCTGAGAGGAAAATATATAGCGGTACAAGCCTTTCTCAAGAAACAAGAAAGTTCTCAAGTACACAACCTAACCCTAGACCTAAAAGAGCTGGAGAAAGAACAAAAAAGAAAGCCTAAATCCAACAGGAGAAGAGAAATCATAAAGATCAGAGCAGAAATCAATGAAATAGAAACCAAAAAAACAATAGAACAAATCAACAAAACTAGAAGCTCATTGTTCAAAAGAATTAATAAGATTGATAAACCCCTGGCCAGACTTATCAAAAAGAAAAGAGAAAGGATCCAAATAAATAAAGTCATGAATGAAAGAGGAGAGATCACAACGAACACCAAAGAAATACAAACAATTATAAGAACATACTATGAGCAACTCTACACCAACAAATTTGACAATCTGGAAGAAATGGATGCATTCCTAGAGACATAAACTACCACAACTGAACCAGGAAGAAATAGAAAGCCTCAACAGACCCATAACCAGGAAGGAGATTGAAACAGTCATCAAAAATCTCCAAACAAACAAAAGCCCAGGGCCAGACGGCATCCCGGGGGAATTCTACCAAACATTTAAAGAAGAACTAATTCCTATTCTCCTGAAACTGTTCCAAAAAATAGAAATGGAAGGAAAACTTCCAAACTCATTTTATGAGGCCAGCATCACCTAGATCCCAAAAACAGACAAGGAACCCATCAGAAAAGAGAATTTATAGACCAATATCCTTGATGAACACAGATGCGAAAATTCTCCCCAAAATACGAGCCAATTGGATTCAACAGTACATTAAAAGGATTATTCACCACGACCAAGTGGGATTTATTCCAGGGCTGCAAGGTTGGTTCAAATCAATGTGATACAATCAATCAATGTGATACAATACATTAATAAAAGAAAGAACAAGAACCATATGATACTCTCCATAGATGCGGAAAAAGCATTTGACAAAGTACAGCATCCCTTCCTGATCGAAACTCTTCAAAGTGTAGGGATAGACGGCACATACCTCAATATTATCAAAGCCATCTATGGAAAACCCACCGCAAATATCATTCTCAATGGAGAAAAACTGAAAGCTTTTCAGCTAAGGTCAGGAACACGGTAGGGATGTCCATTATCACCACTGCGATTCAACATAGTACTAGAAGTCCTAGCCTCAGCAATCAGACAACAAAAGGAAATTAAAGGCATCCAAATCGGCAAAGAAGAAGTCAAACTATCACTCTTTGCAGATATGATACTATATGTGGAAAACCCAAAAGACTCCACTCCAAAACTGCTAGAACTTGTACAGGAATTCAGTAAAGTGTTAGAATATAAAATCAATGCACAGAAATCAGTTACATTTCTCTACACCAACAAAAAGACAGAAGAAAGAGAAATTAAGGAGTCCATCCCATTTACAATTGCTCCCAAAACTATAAGATACCTAAGATTAATCAAACCAAAGAGGCAAAGAATCTATACTCAGAAAACTATAAAGTACTCATGAAAGAAATTGAGGGAGACACAAAGAAATGGAAAAATGTTCCATGCTTCTGGATTGGAAGAACAAATATTGTGAAAATGTCTATGCTACCTAGAGCAATCTACACATTTAATGCAATACCTATCAAAATCCCACCCATTTTTTTCAAAGAAATGGAACAAATAATCCTAAAATTTATATGGAACCAGAAAAGACCTTGAAGAGCCAAAGGAATATTGAAAAAGAAAGCCAAAGTTGGTGGCATCACAATTCCGGACTTCAAACTCTATTACAAAGCTGTCATCATCAAGACAGCATGGTACTGGCACAAAAACAGACACATAGATCAATGGAACAGAATAGAGAGCCCAGAAATAGACCCTCAACTCTATGGTCAACTAATCTTCCACAAAGCAGGAAAGAATGTCCAATGGAAAAAAGATAGCCTCTTCAATAAATGGTGTTGGGAAAATTGGACAGCCACATGCAGAAAAACAAAATTGGACCATTTCCTTACACCACACATGAAAATAGACTCAAAATGGATGAAGGACCTCAATGTGAGAAAGGAATCCATCAAAATCCTTGAGGAGAACACAGGCAGCAACCTCTTCGACCTCAGCCACAGCAACATCTTCCTAGGAACATCGCCAAAGGCAAGGGAAGCAAGGGCAAAAATGAACTATTGGGATTTCATCAAGATCAAAAGCTTTTGCACAGCAAAGGAAACAGTTAACAAAACCAAAAGACAACTGACAGAATGGGAGAAGATATTTGCAAATGACATATCAGATAAAGGGCTAGTGTCCAAAATCTATAAAGAGCTTAGCAAACTCAACACCCAATGAACAAATAATCCAATCAAGAAATGGACAGAAGACATGAACAGACATTTCTGCAAAGAAGACATCCTGATGGCCAACAGACACATGAAAAGTGCTCCACATCACTTGGGATCAGGGAAATACAAATCAAAACTACAATGAGATATCACCTCACACCAGTCAGAATGGCTAATATTAACAAGTCAGGAAATGACAGATGCTGGCGAGGATGCAGAGAAAGGGGAACCCTCCTACACTGTTGGTGGGAATGCAAGCTGGTGCAACCACTCTGGAAAACAGCATGGAGGTTCCTCAAAATGTTGAAAATAGAACTACCCTATGACCCAGCAATTGCACTGCTGGGTATTTACCCTAAAGATACAAATGTAGTGATCCGAAGGGGCACGTGCACCCGAATGTTTATAGCAGCAATGTCTACAATAGCCAAACTATGGAAAAAACCTAGATGTCCATCAACAGATGAATGGATAAAGAAGAAGTGGTATATATTCACAATGGAATACTATGCAGCCATAAAAGAAATGAAATCTTGCCATTTGCAACGACGTGTATAGAACTAGAGGGTGTCATGCTTAGTGAAATAAGTCAACTGGATAAAGACAACTATCATATGATCTCCCTGATATGAGGAAGTGGAGATGCAATGTGGGGGGTTTGGGGGTAGGAGAAGAATAAATGAAACAAGATGGGATCAGGAGGGAGACAAACCATAAGTGACTCTCAATCTCACAAAACAGAGGGTTGCTGGGGGGAGGGGGGTCAGAAGAGGGGGGTGGGGTTATGGTCATTTGGGAGAGTATGTGCTATGTTGAGTGCTGTGAAGTGTTTAAACCTGGCGATTCACAGACCTGTACCCCTGGGGATAAAAATACATTATATGTTTATAAAATAATTTAAAAAATTAAAAAAAGAGTTTGAATGTATTTCTTTTTTTTTTTTTAAAGATTTTTTATTTATTATTTATTTGACAGAGAGAGAGATCACAAGTAGACGGAGAGGCAGGCAGAGAGAGAGAGAGAGAGGGAAGCAGGCTTCTTGCTGAGCAGAGAGCCCGATGCGGGACTCGATCCCAGGACCCTGAGATCATGACCTGAGCCGAAGGCAGCGGCTTAACCCACTGAGCCACCCAGGCGCCCCTTGACTGTATTTCTTATTGATTTCTGTATCAAAAACCTTAATGATATTTTGGTGTGGCATGAAATCATGACATCATTTCTAGTGTTAGAAACATTTAATGTTATTTTCATTATAATCTACATATTTTTAATACCGTGCATCCAATAAAATTATTGTAGTTGTTATTTTTATATATGTATCAATTCATTTTTAAACTAGATTTGTAAGTGAATTTTAATTTTCTTACTATAATTTTAATAGTTAATACACCTAACTTTTTTTTAGATTTATTTATTTATTTATTTGACAGACAGAGGTCACAAGTAGGCATTAAAGTAGGCAGAGAGAGATAGAGGAGGATACAGGCTCCCTGCTGAGCAGAGAGCCTGATGTGGGACTTGATCCCAGGACCCTAGGATCATGCCTTGAGCCAAAGGCAGAAGCTTTAACCCCCTGAGCCACCCAAGTCCCCCAACACGCCTAACTTTTAGAGAAAATGAGAAACATGTTTTTGTGTTTAGAAAATAATATTGACTCTAAGTAGTTAAAATTAAATGGTATTTGAAATTCTTAGTGTTATATTAATTCTGGCATACTTAGCTTACTTATCATATAACTTATTTATTAAGAATTTTAGTTTTAATTAATACATAATTAAGTCAAATGATGCTTTCTGGCTTCTGTATTTAAGATCATGTTACACGGAAAAGGTGAACACTTGCAAATGTACACAAAATGCTTTATTTATTAAGTTTAAATGAATTCCCCTAGATTATTTCAAAACGTCCACCCATCCTTAGCTAACTTTTATCTCAAGCACTTAGAATCACTGATGAAAAAACATAAAGTGTGTCATTTTGGGAGGGGCATGTGAAGATTGCCCATAGTTTTTCATGTTTTCATTACAAAAGAGAGTGAGCGTTCTCTAGAGCCTGAAGCTGGGACATTTAGCTGTGCTTCCATTCTTAAAGCCAGCTCAATAACAAACAGTTCAAGTACACACATGACATATTCCTAAACTTCTCTTGGAAAGGTTGAAGAAATGTTTTTAGCTACTGACATATTATTTAGTTTTTATTTTTTTTCCAGGGTCACTGGTGGCAAATGTTGCTTTTTGTTTGTTTTTGTTTTTGCCTGTTTTGATTTCTTATGTGAAAATATATTCTGTACAGACAGGGCAGGCTTTAACCTATAAAAGAAACAGACATGACCCTGTCTGCAGATTTGGTTTTCTATTCTCTGTCAGACATTCTGGTGCCTAAATGGATAGAGCTCAGTCACATTTTAATCTATAACATTTATGTGCATATTTACAAACACACACTCATATTCTCTCTCTCAAAGATTTGCATACCTGGTTGATTTACTTCACTTTCAAAAGCTGATCAGAAACAAAGAAGGAGGAAAAAGCTTAACTATGAAATTACAAGCATGAGGAATAATTCTCAAGGAACAGAATGATGGGGGTGCCTGGGTGGCTCAGTGGGTTAAAGCCTCTGCCTTAGGCTCAGGTGATGATCCCAGAGTCCTAGGATCGAGCCCCACATTGGGCTTTCTGCTCAGCAGGGAGCCTGCTTCCCTCTCTCTCTCTCTCTCTCTCTCTCTTTCTCTACCTGCCTCAGTGCCTACTTGTGATCTCTGTCTCTCAAATAAATAAATAAAATCTTAAAAAAAATAAGAAACAGAATGATGTTTTTCTAACCAATTGTCCATCCAGCATCTTCAGAATTTAGATAGAAAATCTATATATGCAATTTCTGTGTTCTTTTCCCCCTGTTTGCTAATTGTTTTCTTCAGTGAAACCAGTGTGACAGCTCGTTTTTATGAAACTTTCTTCTCTTCCAATATTCCTTTTCACTCTATACCATGTGTGTGTCACCCAATCTGGAAGCCTTTCTGGCACAAGTTATTTATTTTAAAAAGAAAAAAGAGGGGTGTCTGGGCGGTGTAGTCAGTTAAGTGCCCAATTCTTGGTTTCAGTTGAGGTCATGATCAATTTCAGGGCCTTGGCATCAAGCCCCGTGTTGGACTCCAGACTCAGAGCAAAGTCTGCTTGAGATTCTCTGTCACTCTCCCTCTGCCCTTTCCCCTCCTCTCTTCCTCTCTCTCAAATAAATAAATTAAAAAAAAAAGAAAAATAGAAAGAAGGTGTTCCCAGATGATATTTTATTATAATTTGTATCTTGGGAAAAAATTATGTAAATATTTAACATATCATCATCTAACATATAATGACATAGTATAAATGTTAGCAGGGTATTATTCCCATATTAATAAGTTTTGTCTATGAACAATATGAAAATTGAATATCCTGTTAATATGAGAATGTCCTGTTAATGGCCTGCTAATATGAAAATTAACAGGATATTAAAATTTCAGGTACCCCTGAAATTTACACTAATGGAAAGTGAAATTTATGGATTGTGTTCTTTTTCTGGTTAAAATTTTAGGCCTTTCTCTACTTCTTTCTTAAGTAGAAATTATTATGAAATATATCAACTTAATGAAAGCACAAATAATCAACATTAATTAAATAATCATATGCATTATCTGATACATTTTCAAAAATACATGGGTGAGAGAGATAAATCAAATTGGGCCAGTTTTACTTAAAATTTTTTAGATATTCTGGATACCATAATAATGTCAAGTTAATATATTTCCATACCTTTAATAGTACTGTAATGTAACGATAAGAGTAAACAAAGTTGCAATAATAATTTAGTGTAATAATGGCAATGATTGGTGAAGAACAGAGATTTAAGAAATGACCTTCTGCTATTCCTGCTGAAACCCTTTGGTCCACTGGTGTTCAGGTCTGTCCATTTTTGCCAGTGTGGAATTTGTGAATTCAGGCTCAGTTTCACAGACTCTTGGAACAGAGAGATTAAAGCGGACAGGTGGGTGAGTGAGTGTGTGGATTATATCATCTCTTTGTGTACACTGTAGAGTGAGATAACATGGAAAAGGAAACACTACTCTTCCCACTCCAATGTCGTTGTTGCCTTCTAAAGTAGCAGGAGGCCTGGCGGCCATGAGAAGAGCATCTGGAAGTGCTCCAGGGACTTCTGGAACATTCAGCCGCAGTGTCCTCACCTCCCAAGAGTGAAGCGAGGACTTTGAGTGACATCTGGCTGTCCTTTGAGAAACTTACGTAATAAAATACTGTTATTCTCTTTCAAGCAACAATTTTTAAGTTTACATCAATTATTTATTGTCTGTGCAAATCCCACAAGTTGGGGCTGCAAGTTTGGCTCTGTGAGCTGTATGAAATTTTATCACAGCACATTGAACATTCATCCCATACAGTCTCTGCACCTAAAAAGTTTTGTCTTTCAGGGGATTCAAAAGAATTTGCATTCCTCTATCATAGCACCTAGGATGAACATTTGTTTTTCTGATATGTCCTGGAGACTTGCTCCCTCAACAATCATTGGAACATCTATTTTAAAGGGCCAACTTTTAGAGAAACTGTAGAAATTAAGCAGAAGTTCAGTGCATGGTCACTGAAAAGCCAGAATTGTCACCAATGTGCAATTTGATAATCATGTGTGTTGTTTTCATATATTCTACATGTTATCCATAGTATAATTTCATTAAGAGATTGGCTGGAGCCATTTTCCCTTACAATTTCTGCATCAGTCACTCTGAATTTGGAAGAATAGTATTCTTTATATCAAACTATACCAAAAGTATTTGGCTATAGTCTTGGCAAATGAAAACATTTTTAATATTTTCAATTTTTGATAATGAATAAGTAACTCGTGTGAATACTATTTTATATATCTAATAATGACTTTAAGTGTACACATAGTTAGAAAAACAATAAGGACTAAAAATATGTAGACCTGATGTACTGTTTTTTTTTTTGACCTGATTTTGTATATTACTAATTTATTTAATCCTCACAACAACCATATGAGTTAGGCGCAAGAGTTTTCTATAATTTTCCATGAGTAGTTGAGGCATTGAAAGATTATGTAAATTTCCCAAATCATACAACTAATGAGCTGCAGCTCTGTGGCATCAACCCAACTTCTCTGCACCAATACTCATGGTGCTATGATGTTTCACTACAGACTGAAGATTAACTTAAAACGGAAAATGCAATGCAAGTGCTTGGTAAAATAAACAAGCGAAAAATGAAAAAAATGAAATAAAAAAACTTTAATGTTGGTTTTGTCTAAGTTTGACCTTTAAGTAATTTAATACTGATGTAAAAAAGTACACAGATTAGATCTATTTTGATAATCTAAATATGCAGGCAACTTTAGTCACACATCACTAAATACATACATGAATAAATGTAGAAAACAAAACATACTCTGAAATAGAAAGTACTTGATATTTTAAAAAAGTGGCTGCTAATTTCTGTAAAAGGTAGAAGTAAATGATGTGTTTTTCACTTACTGGTTAATTAATGACTAAACCTAAGTCCTAAATGCATGCCAGTGTAGTTAGTTGAGTGCATTTATTTTTAACTTAAAAAGTTGCTCAAACACAGCTTCAGGTGTTCAGAATTTCTTTGTCTACTGCTGACCATTCTCTCAAACTCAGTTCCAGGCATCAGTGAAAGCCAGATTCACATTTTCTGAGAGAAGAATAAATGCTTTCTTCAGAAGTCTAAAATATCTTGATACTCTCTCACAATTCGAGTTTAATTTTAGCTGTGAATGCAACTTGACATTTCTAAAAGTAGTCCATATTATGAATTAAAATCTAAAATATGACAAATTTTAAAGTCAGAAGTTTGTGGTGTTTTATTTATATGGAATCTACACCAGGCTGATTCTACAGCTTAGAAACATAACCCCAGCTTTGTGCTCCTTTTTTAAAGAGGAAATTTCTCCTACTGTTCTGCAGGTATAAGCAGCTTGCAACGTAAGTTCCCAGATGACATGATGTGGGTATAAGAGAGGTACCAATATGGAAAGAAATATAGTATTGAGGCTTTACTTGCTGTTCCAAAATATTTTTTCATCTTGAAGACAAAAATTTTAAGAGTACTTGATCTTTAACTTAAACAAAGTAGATCATTATCAGAACCTTCGAAATCCTTCATGCTTGCCTACCTAAAATCCCTCTCCTGCCTCTGCAAATAGGAGTTTAATTACAGAACACCATCTGTTATCATGTTTTATGATAACTATTCCCTTGCTCTGTGTGTGGATTTTCCCACAAATGTATTGTTTTTGTGTTTTCTTTGTGTTGTCAACTTTACGTAGCTCACATATCCAATTAAATTCTCTGATTGGTTGGATTGGTTCAACATTTATGGTTTAAAAATTCAATCACGTTTTTGCCGACACATGAACTTCATTCCTTTTCCCTGGTAGGTAATACTTTGCTGTATGACTATGAGACAATTGATTCATCCTATCTTTTGCTGAAAGATAGTACAATATTTCTAGTTACTGTATTTTATAAAATAAAATATGTGGCTTTTTTTAAAAAAGATTTTATTTATTTATTTGGCAGAGAGAGAAATCACAAGTAGGCAGAGAGGCAGGCAAAGAGAGAGGGGGAAGCAGGCCCCTGCCAATCAGAGAGCCGGATGCGGGGCTCGATCCCAGGACCCTGAGATCATGACCTGAGCTGAAGGCAGAGGCTTAACTCACTGAGCCACCCAGGAACCCCTGTGGCTTTTTTTTTTTTTTTTTTAAATATGTGCCTTTGAGGACAAATGTGCAAGAATTTCTTTAAGACGTGTCCTTGGGCCTAGGAATGAAAGTGGTTCATTATGGCATATCACCAACTCAATTTAGTAAGGGCAATATTTTAAAATGATTTTAATACTTTTATTTAGCAATTGATAAGTTCTTCTTGCTTCCTATTCTCGTCAAAACTTAGCATTATAAAGACTAATTTTTGTCAAACTGTAACTGGCACAAAACTTCTGTTTGAGATTTCAGTTTCATTTTGATTAGTAGTGAGGTCAAACATTTTTAAATGTCTTTACTGGAAAGAATTAATCCTCCCTTTCCCATCAAGACTTTCCCATTAAACGTTGACACAGTGGTTGAAGATTCACTCCTAGGTATCTGGTTAGGTCTCTGGACTTCTTATAAACATGGAATTCCCAGGGTACAAGGTGAAAAGTTCAGGACAAGGCACTATCAGGTTGATTTTGCACAAAACCAATGAGTCAACACCATGCTGGCTACTGTGACCCTGGGAACAAAGGAAGTTGAGGCCAAAGGAATCTGAAGTCTTTCGCAAGGGCTGTGTGGCTCTGTGACATCTTTTGTGTGTGCTGGAGAACAGATCTGGGAATAGTGTCTCAACTGGGTCACATTAGAGGTCACTTAAAGATTCCCCAGTGTGTCCCTCTTGCCACTGCCCAGTTTTGCTAGGCACTGGACTTCACTCCAATTGCTCTTGGGTTGACATTAATGCCTCTTCTGCATTGGAAATGCAAATCTGCAGCCAGTACCTACTCCAAACCTTATGTCTCTGGCACCTACTCACTAAATGCAAACTTAGCACAGGGTGTCCTTCATCGTTCTACTCTGAATTAAAGTCTCACTGGATACAGTTGATTTGGGGAGACAAATCTGTGTTCTAGAGGCATGAGGGCTGGGAATTTGTATTTTGAATTTTTTTAAATTAAATTAAATTAAATTTTTTTTTAGTGTTCCAAAATTCATTGTTTATGCACCACACCCAGTGCTCCATGCAATACGTGCCCTCCTTAATACCCACCACCAGGCTCACCTATTTTGAATTCTTTATTGGGGAGTTGGGATGCCCCAAATATAGAAAAGTTATCCAAAAATGATGTACAAGACTGGGTGTAAAAAAATGCCCAACAGAGGCTTCTGGGAAATTCTTTTTTACTCCTGTGATGGAGACCCTGCAAGCTTCTGCCTTTTCCACTAGACATGAATGTGGAAGTGTGTGGTCTCTGTAGCTGCTGGTGGCCAGCCTATAAGCATGACAGGATTCATCTTAAGAGGAAACAGGCAGTGTAGGCAGCAAAGTTGGGGATGGAGGTAATGACTTATCCCCTCGATCAAACAGATCAGTTTTGTCCCTGAACTCCCAGTTTTGTGAGATGAGAATATTTTCTCACTCTTTACACTAGTTTGAGCTGCTTTTTATCCTCTTTGCTGATGAAAGAACCCTAAATCATATAGCTATTTTTATTTATTTTTATATGAAAGATCACCTCATGCTTCAATCTACTATTACTGGGGAGAAAACTTTCTACTTAATTAGAATGTAATTTCACAAGATTTCAAATGTCTATCAGTTATTTATCTATTTTCATCAAAGAACATTAGGGTAGTAGTTATAATATTTATAATTATGATAATAATAAAAAACATACCACCAACTTGCTTTCTTTTTTAGAGTCCATTCATGAGGTTAACTCCTTTTAAGTCTCCCACAGCTCTTGGATGTGGAAAGTTGATGTTGTACTTACTCACCTTAGACCTGAAGAATTTGTAGCTCAAAAAAATTCATTAACTTAACTTTCCCCATCTGATGAGTTTAATAAGATAATAAATTATATTAAGAACTTAGGTCTTGGGGCACCTGGGTGGCTCAGTGGGTTAAAGCCTCTGCCTTCGGCTCAGGTCATGATCCCAGGGTCCTGGGATCGAGCCCCACATGGGGCTCTCTGCTCGGCGGGGAGCCTGCTTCCTCCTCTCTCTCTCTCTCTCTGCCTGCCTCTCTGCCTACTTGTGATCTCTGTCCGTCAAATAAATAAATAAAATATTTAAAAAAAAAAAAGAACTTAGGTCTTCTCAGATCTAGTCAAGCAAGCAATTTGTTAGAAAACATTTATATGATCTGTACATATGCCACATAAACTAATAAATAACCTAAAAACTAATAAATAATCTAAATGTTTAGGTTACTTAATTGTACTTACAAAAGAAAGGTAGTGCCTTTTTTGGGGGAAAAATATCTCTCATGAGTCCATTTCCATGCTGTGTCATGTCACGGGTTCTATACAACCTCTTTAATATGATTCTGAGCCCTTATCTGGATCCTTTACTTATATGTTATGTAGGCCAATAAATGTCATTCATTTTAATAAAGATTTAATTTCTTGGAATTTCTAGGTTCAGATTGCTTTTCCCCTTAATATCATTAAGAGAGAACTAACAATGCAATTTTTTTTAAAATTATGAAATATTTTGGAGTGCCTGGGTGGCTTAGTTGGTTTAGTGTCTGTCTCCTGCTTTCTGCTGAGGTCATGATCTCAGAGTTGTGGGACTGAGCCCCTTATTGGGCTCCATGCTCAGTGGGGCATCTGCTTCAGATTTTCTCTCTCTCTTTCCCTCTGCTCTTCCCCACTGCTTATGCACACACACTCTCTTTTTCTAAAATAAATAAATAAAATCTTTAATAAAAAAAATTATGAGGGTGCCTGGGTGGCTCAGTGGGTTAAAACCTCTGCCTTGGCTCAGGTCAAGATCTCAGGGTCCTGGGAGCTCTCTGCTCAGTGGGGAGCCTGCTTCCCCCTCTTTCTCTCTGCCTGCCTCTCTGCCTATTTGTGATCTATCTCTCTGTGTCAAATAAATAAATAAAATCTTTAAAAAAATTATGAAACATTTCTGAGTAAACCTACAAACATGACTTCTGATACTTCCTCATATAAAAGGGCTATTTGTCAATTATTTCAATCAACCAACCAACAAATGCACATTTGTTATATGCCATGTGTCAGCCAATGTCTAATGATATAATTACAATACAACCTATTAGGAATTGCGCTGGGTGTAATGAGAACATACACACTGAGCCTAGACTGGCTTGAAGGAAAAGGGGTAGGAGTAGATGGTGAGGGAGACTTTGGGAGCAGGGAGTTTTCCAACCTGTCAGGGTAAACCCTGAAGAACAGAGAACCAATGTATGTTTAAAAATCTGAAGGAATTGAAGAGCAAGCCCCACAGTGCAATGGTGAAGAATCAGAGCTTTGGATTTAGACTTTCTTGAGTTCAAATCAGAACTTCATCATTTTCTAACTAATATGATATTATGTGACTTTGGAAAGGTTACTTCAGCTTTCAAAAAGAAAAGGAAACTAGTCCTACTTTGAACATCTTTAGGGAAGATTAAAGGTAATTTGTTCTAGAAAACATCAAGAAAGTATCTGGTACCTAACCTGTTCTTGATGCATGCTCTTAAGTTCTCTGTGGCTGGGCTGTAGCGAGCTGGGGGAAAGCCTCTGAGGAGGTGGCTGGAGGACTGGGCCTTTGATGGCCTCCTAGGCCCTGTTTGGAATTTGAACTTTGTCTTAAGAGCAGTGGGGAGAATCTGAAGTTTACAGCATGGACTTATATTTGGGAAAAGTTTAATTATTGGGATGCAGTCATGAAATACTATAAAATGAAAAAGTATTTTATTTTTTGAGTTATTATGAAGATAAGACTGAAAACAAATATGTGAACAAGGCAATAATAAAAATTCTCCTCAGAAATGTACACTTTATGTATTTTTTTCTTATATGTAGAAAAATCCTGGTAGTCAAACAGGATCCTTAGGGACCCACATATACAGAAAATTTCTTTGGATCACCAAACCATTACATAACTTGTTCATGATTTTTTTTTAAATGTATGGGCATACCAGTTGTTGACATATCCACATGTGCAGGAAAATAAAAATCACATGCCTAGGAAATGGTCAGAAATTCTGCTTACAATCATATTCAGTATTGAAACACTTTGTGATTTTTTTGTAGATCACTGCCTGTTATTTATTATATTCTGTGATTGCATTCAGTAAATATTTATTAAACCAATGTTTATGTACAAATCATTGTGTTTTTATACTAGAAATCATTTTATTATGTACATTTTACTTTTATACATTAATTATGAAATCTTACTGATTCTGTTTCTGTGTTGTCTTACCATATAATATAAATTTGCATGTTTTGTGTTAGATTACTTATTCATTTTTATTTCATCATGTAGACTATGCCCTCCAATAAATTGTTGTTGACATTGAATTTCTTATGTGCCCACATCATATTTCTCTTGACTAAAATTAGTATACCACCCCCCCTGCGACATGTAACTGTGAATATTTTTCAAAGGTATGGTCAGAGGACCAATTATGTAGGAAAAAATCTAAGGAGAAGGGAGTACTTACAACAAAGGCAGATTCCTGAGCCTCACTCCTGATTTACTGAATCAAAATGTTCTGGGTATAGATTCCTGGAAATTGCATTAAAAAATTTTTTTAAGTGATTGTGATGTGAATTCAAGTTAGAAATTCACTTCAGAATGTGTATGCACCTCTTTTCTGTTGAAGAAGTAGAAGTGGACAATTTCAATGCTGCTATTTTTATAAGTATTACTTGACTCATAAAACACTATCCATTATAGAATATCTTGATTTCTTCGAAGTTAATCAGAAAAACTCACAAAGCACTGATGGATAAGCAGGTGCTTTTGTCTGACTGTTTGTGTTTTCCAGAAATTCATATGTTGAAATCCTAATGCCCAATATGATGTATTAGGAAGTGGGGCTTTTGGGAGGTGATTAGGTCATGATCTTAAGCTTCTTTAATTGTAGTACAATGCTGAAGGCAAGGAAAATCCTAGCACAGTGTTGTTCCATGCATGGCCCTGGCACACAGTATCACATCTGGAGATGAGCTCCCAGTGGCATGGAGTCTGGAAACATGGGGCCAATGAACTGTCAGAAAAAGATTCTTATGGAATCATGAAAGCTATTTTATGTATTTGGAAGGCTCATTTTGTAGAAGAAGGATCACTAAGTACTTTTGTTTTTTTCCCTGTTTGTTTCTGGAGAGCACAGTTAGAATCAATTGAGTTTAATTCAACAAGCCCTAACTGATTCTCTCTTATATTCCAGGCATTGGGCTTGGAGTTTAGGGAATTTAGGGCTAAATGGACAAGTACTCATAGATCTCAGAATTTAGTTGAGAAACAAACATGAAACTCCTTGTCAACTTCTTTTAAAGGTCCCGAGATGAATTTCCAGATTGTTTTCCTAAACTGCAACAAATTTCTCTCCCACCAGAATTATATGAGAGCTCTTTCAACACAGCTTTATAAAACATTGTGCGTTAATTTTTCCCTTAGTTTTACATGAAAATGGTGTATTATTTTTTTATTGCTTCTCAATTTTCATTGTTGTTAGTATGATGAAATATTTTCAAATATCTTAAAATAATTATCTATTATGTGAATTGGTTGATTTTTGTTATGTAAGGATGATTTTAGTCATTGTTTTGATCTGTTTGGCACTGTATTTTTAAAGTGCTATGGGAAGCAAAATGGAGCACAATGCTTCTGCTACATTCTACCATCAAGAACTGGATATTTGGGCTGACCTAAATGCAAGGAAGTCTGGGAAATGTTCTTGGCTAATCAGTTGTTAGCTCTAAGAACTCTCCACTTCAGAAAGGGAGCAAAAGCCTGTAGTGGTCAGCTAGATGCCTGTCCTACATGAATATGGTTCTTGTACTTGTATATTTAATTTTACTGAATTACTTTATTATTTCTAAATATTTTGTTGAATTACTTTATTATTTCTAATAATTTTCAATGATTTGCCACAAGTTTTATTATACATGTTTATTGCATACAATTACATTATCATCAAAAGTATATATTTTAGTCTTTTTACCAATAATTATGTTTTGTCTGATCTGTTAGAACTTTTATAAAACTGGAATACTAAAAATAAAAATAATTATTATATTTTTGGACTTTACTGATATGTTTCTAGAAGTCAGCAGTTGATTTGATTGGAGATGTATATTCTTTATCAAACTGAGTCAGACTTATATTTTCCAATACACCTGCTTATGTACCTGTAAATGTATTGTGAGTTTAAACAGTAGAGAAATAGAATTTGAAATATGAAATGTATTGGTATACCTTTAAAAATTCTGTAAATTAACTTGATCGAGTTTACTAATAGATTTTCTAATGTCATTTTCTCACTCATTTTTGATAGGAATACAGTTTTGATATCTAATATTGCCTTTTAAATATTTTTGAATCAGAATAGCTTGCATTTTGTTTCATCCACTCTCCTCCAAACAATATTTGTACATGTTAAATTAATGGACTTATTTGTATTTAGTGTTGGAAAATAGCTCTCTGCCAGGAAGATAGGAATACACTGCTAAAATAATAATCACACATGAATCCAGAATTTAGACAATTATTCAAATTGTCACTTTCTTTTATGCATCTGCATATAGTTCTGGATAATTAGTAAATAACCCATTTAGCTTGTGACTTGAATGTTTCCTTCAGCAGTTCAATATTTTATGTTTGTGAAAAGATTGGATATTGAGGTACTATTTAGAGAGTTGAAGACATAAATTAATTACTAAAATTATATCTTTTAGATGTTGAAGATTCTCAATAAGTCAGTGCAATTTGATGTCCATTGAATTGAATAAGTGTACTAACTTGGCATCTACATAATTGCTAATTTTAGTGTAAGCTACATGGTTGTAAGTATGATTGGTGCTGCTATGGACCGGTTCATGTCCCCTCAAAAATTCACATCGTAAAGCCAATGAGACCATATTTGTATATGTAGCTTAGAAGGAAGTTATTAAGAGTAAATAAAGCCATAAGAATGGTGCCTTGGTGGGATAGTATTGGCATTCTTTTTCAAATTTTATCTATTTATTTGAGAGAGAGAGTGAGTGAGAGAAAGCACAAGCAGGGGGAGGGGCAAAGAGAGAAGCAGACTCTTTACTCAATAGGGAGCCAACGTAGGGCTCAGTCCCAAGACTCTAGGATCATGACCTGACCCCAAGGCAGACACTTAACTGACTGAGCCATACAGGCACCCCAGAATTGGTGTTCTTATAAGAAGCAACATGAGAGTACTCTCTCTCTCTCTGTATGAAAAAGGAAGGGGGCAGGTGAACACAAAATGAGGACAAAGTCCCCACCAGCCATCAAATCTGCTGCCATTTTGATCTAGAACTTCCAGCCTCCAGGACTGTGAGAAATAAAAAAAAAAAAATTCCTGTTCTTTAAGCCACCCAGTCTGTGGTACTTTATTATGGTATTCTGAGCAGACTAATAAAGGTATTATCAAAGGGTAAAATACTGTATTTTCAATAAACAGAAAAATTACGAACAGAATTATCTCAAGGTTCTTGGTTCAGTAGGACATTATTTGCCCAATCTCTGTAAACCAATACATTTTCCTGGCAAAGAGGAAACATTACCTTTCCAAATGACATATTTTCTTGCAAGCTACAGTATTATTTTAAAAAGAGAAAAAACATGTGCAAATATTTTCAGTTTCCTATTATGCTATGTTGCGTAATGTGTAACAGCACTTTACATCTTTTTGTTTATATAGTCATATTCATTTATTGGTAATGATGATACTTTGGAAATGTTGACATGCATTGATGGAGGACACATATTCCAGAGATGAAGAAAGTTCAGAATGAAATTACTTGAATTAGCATTAAAATCAGTACATGATAAAATTTCTGAAGGGGTCAGTAAAGAAGTTAATAGGGTGATTGATAAGAAAGAAAATTAAATCGAGCAATCTGGCCACTCATGACAAAATATTCACTTGGAATGATTTAGTAAAGAGTTTGTACCTGCTTGATAATAGTTATGATTGCATTTTTTAAAGATTTTATTTATTTATTTGAGAAAGAGAGCAGAGACCCATACTTGAGTGGGGGGAGAGGTAAAAAGAAATGAGCGAAAGAGTCTCAAGCAGACCACATGCTGAGTGCAGAGCCCTGTGCAGGGTTTGAGCTAATGATCCTGAGATCATGATCTGAGCCAAAATCAAGAACCAGACGCTCAATTGATTGAGCCACCCAGGCGCCCTAATGATTGTATCTTTTGAAAGAGATAAGAAATGCATGCCTATTTACTTTATAATTCTCTATTATATGATTCTTAGGGTTGGGTGTCTTTATCTTTGATCCTCAGGTTTACAAGCAGCATGAGTCAATAACATAAATAAAGTTTGTATTTTACATTGCGTAGTTTTACTTTGCATAGCATTTCGGATGTGCACACCTTACACCCAGATCTTAGCTTTCCCACTAAAAAGAACCAGAGATCCTTAGAGAAATGACTGATGCCAGGATAGGGCTGCAAAAATATTAAATGATCTTGGAATATCTTGTTGGAAATATATCAAATGGAAAAAAAATAGCAATTTGAAATCTTGGGTCAGAAGAGACCATTGACCCAAAAGGGGACAATTTAAAAATTAAAGTAAAAAATAATAGTAAAAAAATATAAACCATTTAATAAAAATTGGAAACCATAAGCTACTATAGGTATAAATTGAATGTGGAGCAAAAGGACATTAGCTTTCTGCAAATACTAATTATGAAGGGAGAAGAATATAGAGGAGAGGCTTAGTAGTATCACCTTAACCAAGTGACAAAAACAGCAGGACATGAGTAATGGCACAAACCAAAATTGTGCACAGTCTTATAGAATAAAACAAGAATACCATTGCATAGGTGTTACACTTGCTAGAGATGCATAATATGAATCTAATCAAAAGAAAACAACAGATAAACCTACGCTGGAAGGAATTCTACAAAAGTGAATGCTTGTAATCTCCAAAACGGAAGTTCCTTCTATTTCAATCTTTTTTTGGCATATTTCTAAATATAGCAATATGCATCACTGCCTTAGGAAGTCAAGTAAAATGCACTTGTGGTAAGTGCATTTGAGGAGCTATCTGCCTCAAAGCATGCCTCCTGCCAATGTCCTTAGTAAGGCTTTAGTGGAGCTACTCAGGGTGGAACAGACTGGGTTAAATCTGTGGTTTTTTAAAAGATATGACTTCTATCCCTGACACTGGCTAAGGCAAGTAGAAAATCTGGCTACAGAGCAAGGATTCAAAAGGTCTGGTTTTTCTTATCAAAAGTGCTCTCCAAATTTTCCTCCCATCTTAATTTGCTAAAAGCTTCTGGCAACATAGACATTAAGTCCTCTTTTATTTCCTATAATGGAAAGCTCTAGATGCCTTTGGCTACTTGGTTTCTGTGCCTCAGGGCATTGGCTATAAAATGAAAGTGATATTGATAGTGCTTACTTCACAGAGTTCTTTGTGGAAAAAGAGAATAAAGTATGTGAATGAAAAGAGCTTTGGTAAGAAGAGGCACACTCAGATAAATAAGATTAGTTGATGGAAGTCCCTGAAACTATTTCCCCTAAGTCTTTCCTGTTGAGGACATCAGTGTCTTGATTTTAAGAGTTGGTCAGTATCCAGCATCTGAATGGGATCTGTGTATAAAACCAGAAGAAAACAGTGGAAGACTCTGTGGCTTTTTCGGTTATGATTGCCCATGCTCCACAGAATGAGAACCCCCTTTACTTTGGTGAATTCAAAATAATGAATGTGTAATTGTATCGATTCAGGTAAAATGCTATGCAATGGGATTTTGAGCTTGTTTGGATTTCTTCTTCCTTGTCTTGGGTGAAGCCACTAAACAAGGAATAGCTGAGAATGCTTGCTTTCTGTCCTGGTTCAGCCTGGATCATTCTGTTGCTTCTCCCTGTCTACCGTGCACTTCTCAGGGGCTATGCCAGTTTTCAATGACCCGTTGCTTCCTCTGATCAGGACAATTAAAAGTTACAAAACCAATTTCTCATTCTCTGCCTGACATGGCTTAATTTGGTTTTCAAGCAATAACATCTGTATTAATTATGTTGCAAAGGGAAGATTCATTCTGCCCCTACCCTGTTAGGCTGAGAAAGCATTGGATCCTCTCTTTGCTTGGTTTGTCTTACAGTTCTATATTTTTTGTGAATCTTCAGGATCTGTGATTCCACAAATCCCTGTACCATTTTGCATAGGCCTCAGTTATGATCTGGTCCTCATGAAGGGCCAGGCTAAAAAAAAATTTCACTGTTATGGAAACATGCTACCGCCAGCACACTACTCGTTGTCATGCCTTGAAGACATTTACTAGGTTACCACAGTGCAGAATTTAATTGCTGTTTTTTTTTTCTTTTTAATAATCCATATTATGAGGGCACAGTTTTACATATGTTGATTTTGATTATTAAATGCCTTTAATATTATGTAGAATTTCATGGATAAGGATAAGTATGGTAGGGCAGTATTTCTTTCCAGAAAACATTTAAGGCAGTGAGAACATCCAAGTCTCTATTAGGGTTGGATAAACTAGCGTTTCTCAAGCTGCCTCTTGGCATGGAGCAAATCACGTTTTTCAGTGTTTGAGTCAGAAAGACTATCCCCTATGAAGAGAGAGTGTTAAGATTAAGAAATGATACTCTTTAACTCTCCATGATGCGTCACTGAAATTTTTTGCTCATCACTGATTCTTCACAATCTTGCAGTCATCAGACAGTGATCATTGGATAAATGAGTAAGTTTTATGCCATCCTCTGCCATCTGTTTCATCCCCACAAGGAAACATCATCTGATACTAATGCAAGTGTGAATAAATTGATTTAAGAAGCAGAAGTTCCTTATAGAATTTATAATCATCAGTACATATTGAAGAGCGTATGATCATTTTTCAAACTGAAGTTCTGAAATAACATTATTTATTTTTATTATTTATTTATTTATTTATTTATTTGAATAGGCTGCATGCTCAGTGTGGAACCCAATGCAAGGCTTGAACTCACAACCCTGCAATCAACTTGAGCTGAGATCAAGAATACGACACTTAACTCAAGGAATCACCCTGGTATCCCTAAAATAATTAATTAAAAAAATAGTGTGTTTTACAATTCCTTGTGGATATATTTTCTAGTCATACTGGAAAAATTTTAATCTTTCTGACAGCAAAATGAGATTAGTTGTATCAATTTCCCCCACATTCCTGATCCCATCTAGGGCTCTGCCTAGATAAAAGTCTTCACTGGACTATAATATCTGTTTTGTCTGGTTTTTGTAGCTATTCATTTTTAAGAATCAAGTTTTGTCATAATGAGATTCAAAAGGTTTCAAGTTTTGTAGGCATCTTCCTGGTCAAATTTTTAAATTCCTAGGCAATAATGCAAGAAGATTATTAATTATGCCAGCCTTGCATCTTATTGAAGGAAAAATTTTAGCCACTTTCCCTCATGCATGATCCCTGTCTCTGTGCCCCGACCTCTCATCCAGAGAAAAAGACTAATCTGTGGCAAATCTGGAGACTCTGATTGCACACAGTTTTTAGTATGGGTGCAATCACTGGGCATAGCTTCAAGGTGAAGGGTCTCGGCTCTAGGATTTCTCATTGTCCTTCTCCTTTTTATATCATGTTGCAGAATTGTTGAACTAAGTCAGGGATTCCTTCTAAATTTTGGTGGTCTTTCTTTGGCTCCTCATGCTGTGTATGTCTGGGTAAATAGTTTCCAGCCATATCTTTCTCTTTTACGCAGGTACCCCCAGAACCTGATGATCTCAATATTTCCAAAGCGGTGGTCTTAGGGTAATGAAGATGATTAAAAGGTTCCTTTCAGACTTAAAGCCTAAGCCAGGAGCTTCCATTTATGTTTTTTATAAAAGATATTATTTATTTATGTATTTGAGAGATAGAGAGAGAGGATGAGCATAAGGAGAGGGACAAGTGGATTCCATGCTAAGCACAGAACTGACGTGGGGCTCGATCCCATGACCCTGAGATCATGACCTGAGTCAAAATCAAGAGTCAGACACTTAACTGACTGAGCCACTCCAAGTGAGTCCATTTATCTTTTAACCAGGGTTATTACTTAGAGAATACAGCAACCAATAGCATGACACTCTTGTTCCTGTTCTGTTTTGGACCTTGGTTATTCTACCTAATAATCATGTGGGAGAGATTGTTGGGAGTTACATAGGATTTAAGTTTTTCTGGCCTCCTGTATTTGTCAGGTTCTCTAGAGAAACAGGAACAGTAGGAGATATATCATGAGGAATTAGCTGATGCAATTTTGGAGGCTGAGAAATCCCATGATTTTCCATCTGCAAGTTGAAGACCCAGGAGAGCTGGTAATGTAATTCATCCTGCAGCAGAGAGGCCTGAGAAGTGGAAAAGCTGACTGGCATACATTGTTCTATTCATGCCCACCTACACTGGTGAGGGTAGTCTACTTTCTGAGTTCACTGATTTCAAACGTTCATCTCTTGGGGCACCTGGGTGGCTCAGTCAGTTAAGCGTCTCCCTTCAGCTCAGGTCATGATCTCGAGGTCCTGGGATGGAGTCCCCACCAACCCCTTGGCCTTGGGCTCCCTTCTCAGTGGGAAGTCTGCTTCTCCCTCTCCCTCTCCTGCCCTATCCTCACTCTTGCTTATTCTTGCTTGTTCTCTCTCTCAAATAAATAAATAAAATCCTTTTAGAAAAGTTTTAAAAATGTTCCTCTCTTCTGGAAACACTCTCACAAAACACTCAGAGGTAATATTTAATCTGGGCACCCTGTGGCTAGCTGAGTTGACATAACCATAGTACCTCCTGACTGCAAAATAATTGTGATACCATCAAAATTTCTCCCTGATCTCTAAAATGCTTTAGACCATTTAATGAGTCGTGTGATAAACATTTATAGGCCTAAGTCTGTATTGGCTTTTGCTACCTGAAGACAGGCATTTAATTTTTATATTTTAGGCAGCTGGCATTGTGCTTGTACACCTACTACCTATTTAATGAGCAATAACGTAATTCTAAGTATGTCACGTTGAAAATATATTCAGATATTTAGAGCACTTTTAAAGGTAGCATTTAGTTGAGCATGCACTATAGGCCCTAAAAAACATAATACTCATTTAGATATAAGGAAATTGAGGCCTTATAAGGGCTTGTCCAAGTTGAGTAGCAGGGTTGAGGTTCACGTACATGTAACTCTAGACCCAGGTCTTGCCATAACACCACTGCCTCCAATCTAGCTCAACTACATAGAGGGGTTTCTAGTTCTCTAGTTCTAGTTCTCTTCTTTGCCAGATAACATTAGCTCATGTGAATCAGCGTTGGTTTTCCTGGCTTTGGGCAGCAACTTAGCTACTTTTGGCGATGAGGTATTTTGGTCTGGTGATTGTTCTGGAGGCATACTGAACTAAAAAATATGCTCATGAATAATAAGTATCTCCCTTATCATGCATGTTATAAATAAACATTTATAAAAGCTTTGGAGTTAAAATGAGAGAGGAAAAGGGGGCAGGACATCAAAAAATCTAAAGGATGCAAGGTAGAGACATTTGTAAGGAAGAAACTGAATTTCATCTTTCTATTAATATATGTTAGGAAATATATTATATTAGATATATTAAGTAAATTACACTAACAATGTTATATTAACTATGTTATACTAAATGCATTATATTAAATATATCAAATACATATAATGTAATATAATATAATTATAGATAATAAGATACTGAATTATAATGCAAAATAAAAAATAAATCTTTGTATCCTCAGTCTGGTCATTTTCTTCATGGAAGGGGCCAAAAGCCAAGTCTCTGCAGGAGGAATTAAGAAATAATTACTGGAATATAAATACTGGAATACTGACTGGAATAATCAAGGAAGAGAATAAAAGCCAATTCTGTCCTGTACTTTCTGTTATATAGGATCTGAATCACAACTGGGCTTTGCAATTCTAGGATATTCCTTTCTATAGTTGAGGTCAATAATGGGATATAGAGAATTGGTTTTTATTTTTGCAAAATTATTACTAATTTGACCAAGTCTAAAAGTCATTCTAAAGAAGCAGAAAAAGCAAGACAGTAGCAAAATTTTAATATTATGTATTTGTTTTGTAATGATTGAGGTAGATTTGTATCTTTTTTCAATCTTATCAAGAGATTGGAGCAATTCATTAGATATGAAATAATAAAACAAAATAGGAAAAAAAAATAATAATTTGGGACCGTAGAAAATAGAGCTGGAGATGCAAAGAACATATCAGGGAAAGTCTGTGGAAGGAGAAACATGCTATAATTTCCTATATTGTTACTGAAATTAGGTCTACAGGTTTAGCTTTATGAGCTCTCTGGCAGTCAAAGAAGAAAAAAGAGAATAGATTCTTTTTGAATTTTATGTTGTCCAGAAAAAGCATTCATTCAATTGTTAGTGTGACAACTGTATCTAAGTCTTACCGTTTGTGCATGTTCTCGGAGATCTCTCAGTGAATGCTTTTGATGGACAATCTGCAGCCACTTGTGCTCAGGCACTTCTCACAGTTTTTTCCTTGCTATCTGGAGATTTCCCTGAACCAAATATTCACACCTCTGGGTAGCATGGAACACAGCACAAGTAGGTCTTGGCCATCATGTCCCGTTTGGGATCATGTTGACAGAAACGTTTTATCCTTAGATGAGAGAACCAAGGTTGATCTTCGTCTTCTTGTTGTTCCTTTTCTTCTGAAATTCTAGCTAATTATGAGCTATAGTATGCCCCATCCTGCTGCAATTATGTGATGAAGTCCTGTTTATTGATTGCCATCCTCAAATGTATGACTCTGTGAATTGAGAGTATTTTTGTTTCCCCCAGGGAGCACTTCATATTTCCAAATCTCCTTAAAGCCTGAAAACATAGCAAAAATAAGCAATCTAGTCCTAAAATATGCATTTTCCTGGGGAGCAGGAAGAAGACAGGAAAATATGTTCCAAAGCAGAATTCAATTTTCCTTGTCACATACCAGAGAAGGATATCTTTTTTACAGGTGGGCAATTAGATTATAGGAATTCGAGAGTATCAAGAAGCACCACCCCCCAAAAAGAAGCCTTTTAATTCTAAAATATGTCTTTTCCTCAGTAGCTGAGGGTACATTTATTTTCAATTAATTGATATTTCATGGGTCTTCAAATCATTAACACCTTAGTGTGAAAATATTGCTCAACTAGACACTTTGCTCAGAAAATAACGGGTATAATGTGAGACAAATGACATATTGAATATATTTTGGTTGGGAAGAAGTTGGAAAAAGAAGATTTAGGATCCAGCTTATTACATAATATATGAACCCTTAATTACAAGACAGCTCAGCCAGGGGTCTGATTAGTATGTGTTTCAATGTCAGATGTATGAACGGTGAAAACTGTTGTGATTACTTCATATCTAAGACCTAACTTATAAACACATTTGGGAATTTGGGACCATTCCTAAGCATTTTTAGAAGTCTTTATAAGAGAACACTTATTTTTTTATTTTTAACTAGAGGTAGAAATCAATTAAAGAAACAAATGATAGACTGTATGACCTTATGTTATATATAAGTTAAGAATATTGATGGCCTTAAGTCAAAAGTCACTTTTCTAAAAATATATATAATATAAATCCTTTCTTCAAAAAAACACCAAAAAAATCCTTAAAATAATGTGTTAAGTTCTATTAATTTTACTCGGTCTAAAAATGACTTATTTTACTTCTCTGTTTGGGAATATCTAATAAATATAGTGAGTTACACATAGTAGATCCTCATTATATACTCAAAATAAGGATAGGCTTCCACAATTCCTTTCTGTCTCCTTTAACAGTAAATTGTATCATACGAAAAGTCTATCCTGTGTGGAACATGGCTGATTATTGACAGTCACACACACACATATCCACGCATACACACACACCCCACGTTTCCCCCAAAGATCTAATCATTTGTAGGCTGTCTATGTAATGCAGAAAATTATGACATTGTATGTGTATGATAAATGTGAATTAAACAGTTTCTCCACAATAAGTCATATAGTCATCTGGCTTTGTTAACTTTGATAACCACTGAATGTGAATAAAACAAGATTTCAGAAATAGAAATGTGTGCAATTTTGAGAGACGCTAAGAAACACAATTTCTTTTTCCCTTTAGCAGGCCCACAGCCAAGCAATTGAGAGACAAGCCCATGGGAAACAAATTAGCTCATGTACCCCAAGTACTCCTGGAGCTTTCCCACAGTGCCTCTTGGCCAGTGCCTGGACAAGGTAATTTACCGTATCTCTGACTGTCGCACTCCCAAGGGCACATTCATCTTGCCTTCCCAGAAGCAGGTTGAGGTCTGGAGTTTCATGTTTATGATCATCAAGTGTATTTTGGCTAGCAGAATGAGAGACGCAGTTGTGTTTTCAGGAAACTCACCCATTACCTTGACTTCAAAGCTATTGATTTCATACTACCTGATGATGATAATCAACTTCAAATGAGACAAACCTAAAATATGGTTATGCCATCAGAGGTCTACCTGTGACAGGAAATAAAAATAAAATCATCTGGGCATTGCCAAGTAAAATGAGAGTTAGTAAAAAAGAAATATGTAATTTTAGAGCCATCATATATGATGAAATACTGGAAGGGCTATCTCTTTTTTTAAGTTTTTATTAGTACCAACAGGACTGTCTTTTCAAAATCTGTGAATCTCATTAGTGGAAGGATGAAAATACCCTAAAGGGCATTTATAGAAGATTTTGAAAGCTGGTGTAGGTTTTGAAGACCTTACATATAATTATGAGTATTTTGGGGAAATTGTTGATCAAAGGCATCTAAAATGTGATCCCTAAAGAGAGAAATGAATAAAATTATTTAAAAGTTTGGTCATGAAGAAAGTGGGGAAAAATTAACTCAATAAGAAGTATTTATTGATAAAATACCTTTTAAAGTTATAATATACATATTTTAAATCATGTTCCATTTAAACTTATTAAAACTCAAAATAGATAAGAGAAATTTCATAAAATATTAGTTATAGGCTGCAACACTCTTTTCAGTATTAGAACTTTTATTTTTCCCAATTTACTCTCCATTTAAGGAAATCATGGCTGCCACTCTTTTTCCTCCTAATCCATTATATGTAGTTGAACTAAATACGTCATAACACATATTTACAGAAATGATTGTATTGTAGGCAAAAGAGTGACCTGCAATATTGTTGTTTTTTTTTTTTTTCTGACACAAACGACTACTTCATGATAGGTGAAATCACTTCTTTTATTTTATTTTCTGTCTTTTATCTCACTTTGAATTATTTTTTCTTGTATTTTTGATGGCATTACATCTTACTTTTTATTTTATTTTATTTTATTTATTTATTTATTGACAGAGAGAGATCACAAATAGGCAGAGAGGCAGGCAGAGAGTGGGGGGATGCAGGCTCCCCGATGAGCAGAGAGTCTGATGTGGGGCTCCATCTCAGGACCCTGAATGCAGAGGCTTAACCCACTGAGCCACCCAGGTGCCCCATTTTACATTTTAATTATTGGATTGTTCATCATGAGTGGTTGTTTTGATCATGGTCATTGTGATCTCATATAAGGAATGTTACAATGGATTTTTGGGGGTGCCCATGGCAGCTTCTGGAATAACCACTAAGAGTATTAGTGGAGGTGAAAAAAAAATCAGAAGTTAAGGCAGGCTCTAGATTTATGATTTATGTACATGTTTTGGAGATTCTGATCCATGGCAGAAAGTGAGAGAGAGCGAGAGGGAGAGAGAGGGATAGAGGCAGTGGTTAAAGTTTCAAGCATGAATTAGAAAACAAAACAAAACAAAAAAATAAATTTAAAGTAAAAATACATTCAGATAATTTTTGAATAAAATCTAATAATTTAGTAAATTGAACTGAAACATTTGCATTAAAAAAATCTACAATGATATGCCGAATATCTGATTTCTTCCAAGTGAAGCAAATCAAATAGGACATGAAAGCCAACAAATAAGGAATGGCATGAAAGTCTAGTAGTATATTACTGCTGAGTTTTACCTTGCCAATATAGGGTTCTATTACATCTCATTCTAGTTTAAGACATCTGCAACCATGTCATCGGGAGATAATATAGCAATATTGTCTAAAAGGATTAGTGTAATTGTATTAGTTGTTATTGAGTCACATTTCTGGCTTTTCTCACATTTTACTTTTTTTGAGAAAATTTCTTTCAATATAAATCATACTGTTATTCTTTGGATGGCAATGAAAAGAAACTTGAATTGTGTTGAGTGTGGCACAGTGTCACGTAGCATCTCATCCCTAATGTGACAGTCCGGGTTCAGGTATTTAGTCTCTCTTGCTTTGTCCATTGTAGTCACCGGACTCTTTTCCATCCATCCATCCTCCTGTCCCCTCCACTGGCTGCCATGTTGATTTTCTGAAATGTAAATTTAATTATTTCATACTCTCCTTGAGTAAATTTTTAAGTGATAACTTATAACCATAAGAGAATAGGACAACTTAGATGGTATACAAGGTCCTTTGGGGCTCCTCTTCATCTGCCTCCATTCTCTTGACCTCTCCACATTGGCTGTGCCCCAAAGACATCATGTCACTCTGTTTCCTTGGCTGGGGCAGCCCTTTATCTTTGCTGTTCCATTATCTCCTACTGTCTCTTCAAGTTCAAATGTTAGCTTTTCCACTTCACTGGGAAATACCGTTAAGCACTCCCTTTTTTCTCTTTGGCATCTCATATGTAACCCAATGAGAAGACCAGCTATTATCGTTTTGAATGTCTTGCTAATAGAGCACTTTCATATAGATGCCCTTTAACAATCGCTTGCTGAAAGAAAGAATGGGTGACAAAACAAACAGGCGCTAGGCCAACATCAAGTGCATGGGACGTTTTACTGCTGTCTTCCACCAGGCTACTGAAAACCTTTGAGATCACATAGATAATATAATGGATATCCTCTTATGGTCAGAGAATCTACAACCAGATCTTGTCCTACCGTGGAAAGGCCTCTGAAGAACAGGTTAGTCACCCATGTGTGGATTATCCACAGATAGTTCATCCATATTTGAAAACAGTTGGAAACTTAATGTAACCCCTTTATTACATACATGATGGAAATTAAGCCCAGAGAGATGAAGACAATTTCCTAGAATAACAACTTAAATAAGAGGTGGGATAAGACTCAATCAAGCTGTCCAGATACCCAGTCAGATAATCTTTATAATAATATAGCAAGCTCTTTCGTGGGCAAACCATCCAACCAACCAAAAGAAAAAAAATAGTTCTTATATTATTTTTATTCATTTTGTTTGCTTGTTTGTTTGTTTGTTTGTTTATTGTTATTAAATACCCATTATCGCTATGTTCAAGACATCATGTTAGCTGTTATGGGTACAGAGGCAGATTGCCTGTGGATTCTGCTCTTCAGGTATTCATGCTTCAGCTCTTACTTGTCTCCTTTTTTACCTTTTATCCTTCCTTTCCACCAAGGAGGCTCTGTCAGAGGGTGCTTTGGTAAAATTCTCTAAGTGAATTAAGTGATGGAGGAAAACAAACATGAGATTGGACATTGTAGTTCAGACTCTACCTCTAAGCTTTGAGGCCCTAATAGTCACTTCACCTTCCTGAGCGTTGTTCATAAATCTAAGCAGCCACACTGATTTTTACTCTGCCTCTGCAGAAGTCATTTTGAGAAGCAAATGATGGATATGCTGTAGTTTGAAGCCACTGGCTTTAGAGCCAGGAGAGTTGGTTTGAATATCTGCTCGATTACTTATTAGGTGTGGGACTGTGTCTTCTCATGTTCAAAATGGGGGTTATATTATCCACATTACCTTGTTAGGGTTAGCAATACTATAAGTGGAGATAAAGGTCTGACCTGTAAGACATTATCAATTAATATAGCTCTTATTATTTTCAAATATGTTTGGGTGTACTTCATGCATCTGAAACTTCTGTAGACACTTAAGAAATTATTTCCCCCAAATATATGCTAACTAAAGCATGCCATTTATGAGATGATTGGTACACTAACAGTGTTAGGATTTTTCTCATAATTCCACACCTTTGCTACAAAGATCAGCAAGGATGCTGGGTATAGAGCAATGGCCAGGAGCCTGAGGCTATGTGAAATGAGGGCTACTCTGGAGTAAATTGTCATGTTCAAAAAATAAAGAATGAGTCAGACCATGCCTAATTCCACAGGAAAGAGATTAGTTGCAGCAGAAAACATGTGGAGTTAATTTGGTTAGAAAGGAAATATTAACATCTTGAATTCCACAAAGACTCCTACCCTTGGAGTTTGTTGGATGATTTACAGAGCTCCGTTATAGATCTTCATAAACGTCGTGGGTACATAATAAAAGGGCAAATCAAGGATTTCTATTGTTACACTGAACGTTTGTGTTTTATATACATTCAAAACCTATCCCACATATGTAGCCTTTACTGATACAGAGCCTAGGGATTTTTGAGGGAATTGAAACAAGAAGTGATTTTACATAATGAATGTTCTTTCAAGCCCCATTTTGGCTAAATTTTGAAATCTGATTTTAGGATAATGTATACTTGGAATGAGTCAGAATAGTGTGTTTCTATAATATGGAAGTCAGCTGTAGCTGGAATAAATGGATCTTTCACTAATTTAAGGTCCCCACTGACCACTAATTTTTTCAGAGCTTGAAATTTGCTTTTTGTAATATTTCCTGAAATTACTAAGAATTTTCATAGTTATGGAGATCCTTGTCTTCATTATTTGTATTTTCTTTCGTGTTTGACACAAGAAAAATAGAACTTGTTTCTATCTAATTCTATCTGTAGACTTCTTCCCTAAGCCTCTTTTTTACTCTGCTTTTTGCTTTGGGACTTTTCCTTCTTTCAAACCTTAGATAGAAATTGTCCTTCCTCAAGTATATCATCAACATTTTTTTAAAAGAAACTTCTGCAGGTGATTGTAAAAGGATCTTTAAGAACACAATACTAGAACAGATAAATAAATTAAGATCTTAGAGACAACCAAATGAGGACCATTCTGCTATAATTTAGTTCATCTCTAAAAACTAGTTACATTAAAAAATTATCTAATTTATCTTACATTTCCCAAATAGTTTTCTACATTATCTTTAGACCTTAGCATGTGAATCCAGGGTAATTAGATCTTTTACTGGATTTTTTAAAAAATACATTCTTTAGAAATATATTTTTCAGTTGCAAAATGCTTCCTTACAAACACTTAATTTGAAATTAATTTGTTATATTCAAAAAAAGTATATTTTTAAAGCATTAAAGGTATAGACTGATATATATTTTTAAATTCCTGAAGTTTAAAATCTAAAAATCTTAGAAAAGTATATTTCAATTGCACTATTCAATGGTATATGTACACATATACATACACATATATATCATATATATATATATACCCACATGCCTAGGGTAAGGTGGTCCTAGGGTAAGGTGGTCCTAGGGTAGGGTAGGGTAGTCCTTCCTGTGGAGGTAGACCTCCACATTTTGGGGATTTCTGTGAGCCTGATTACATAGGTCCCTATCTGTCTCTCCCTACATAGTCCACCTGTCCGTTACCCACCAGGGTCCTGTGATCAAGCCCCACTTTGGGCTGCCTACTCAGCTGGGAATTCTGCTTTTCCCTCTCCCTTTGTCTGCTACTCCCCCTGCTTGTGTTCTCTCAGTCTCACTATCTCTCAAATAAATAAAGAAAGAAAATCTTTAAAAAATTGTTACTTTTATTGGTGCTTATGATTCAGGCAATACACCGTGTTCTCCCACGTACATAAGTCATTCATTCTTCATAAAAAATCCCAAGTGCTGTGAATTATCCCTTTAAACCCAGGCTCAGGGACATAGTAATTCAGGGTCCTACAGCTTCTGAACGGCAGAGCAAGGATTACATTAACTCCTTGACCTTGACCTTGCAAGGACTATCACTAGTCCTTGTCATGTAATTATGATTTTTTTTTTGTTGTTTGTTCTGTTTTACATAAAGTGTCTTATCTTAACCAAAGGGGTGCAATAGAAAACAGTTTTAGGAACTCAAAAGCAGGAACAATAAGTCCATGTGGTTTATATCAATAATATATAATGAACAGTAAATATAGTTATTCCTCATTTTAAGCAAAGGATATTATTTCATGAAACAGAAAAACTGGATTGAGATTAATACTTTCACAAATGGAATCACTGTTGGTATTTCTCAGATGGCCATTAGAATCTAGGCAGAAAGATCAAACCACTTTAGGTTAATTGATACAGGAAAATGGTTAAAGCTGCAAGTGAGGCCACCCAGAAATTAACGACAGCAGGAAGCTCTTGTCACCCTTGGGCCAGAAAGACAATAAAAACAGGTGGCGTTACCAGAGTCCAGAACGCATGGCTGCTTCCCAGCTGCTGTATTTGTGACGGATGGGCTGTGGTCAGGAGCTGGAGCCTCCGAGGAACCAACTACAACCAGAGGCACCACAGGAGTGCAGAGAACAGGGAGGAGCCTGGGTTCTCCTTCCTCTCCCATTTCCATTCTTGACTCCAGTCTCCCACGGCAGCAGCCCCACCCGAAAGCCAGAGGGCAAGGGCTCCCCGCCCCCACCATGGGGTTTCCTGTAAAATTCAGCAAAGCAGAAGGATATGGATCTCAAGAAAGACAGTACAGCTGTCCTGACTCCTTTTCAACCCACCAAGTGTAATGGGATCATTTTGGATAAATCATTGAACTACTAGGAAACTGCTTCCTTATGTAGGAAAAAAAAAATATTACTCGCTATTTCTGCCTCACAGGATAGTTGAAGGAAGTAAATGAGATGGTGAGTTTGAATTCTTCATCTATGTAAGGCCTGATATAAATACAAAATACAAACTTTTACTATGTTTATATTCAACAAACATAAAAATTCTTGCTCTATTGATAAGTTAGCTGTAGCAATAATTTCCAATGCAACACACACACATACACACACACACACACACACACACACACAACCCTGAGGTGTATTTCCAAGCCATGTGATTAGGGAATGCTTTTATTGATGACTTTATAGTAATTGTAGAAGGATATAATTATCTTTGATTAATGTTGGGATTTAACATTCTATATACATTAGGTTTATTTATATAATTGTACATTTATATGTGTTAAAAGTAATTAAACAAGGAAACAATTAGACTGATGTGGTTCTCATGCCTTAGTAGCTCATGTAAGCAAACCAAAACTTAAGCCAGAGTCAATGCACTGGATTCTGGGACAATGAAACTTAGAAAAATAATCACAAGCAAAAAATAGGTTTTCCCAAATGAGACAAAGTCTTAAGCTATAGCCAATCAAATAATTTCCCTGCTTTGCTTCAGCTTCTTCTGTATAAAAACCTCATCTTTGGTGCCCATTAGTGGAATGCTCCTAGCTTCCTTTGGTTTGGTGCTGCTTTATTCTAATCAATGTATGCTCAAATTAACTTTCAAAAATGTCAATGTGCCTCACTTTCTCTTTTACCATATATAAAAGATATATGGTAATGTACCTGACAAAAGATAAAGTAAACAAATATATAAAACTACATGCATATATGTATTTTTACTTTGAGACCTAATATGAGGGTTCTATTTGAAACAATATACAAATTTAATATTAATAATTTGGGGGAGAAATTGTTATTTTAAATGACATGTAAATTTTGATCTCCCAGCTGGATTAAGTTAAACCATCTTGGAGAACATATTAATACTGTAGAAACACTTTCTGGATAATTTGTACTGGCACTATGTAGGCAAAAGTCAAACATGCATAAAAAGATGTGTTTTTTTGGTTGATAATATCACTTTTGTATTTAATGAGAACGTGAAATGCATTTTTACGTAGAATCACAGAAACTTTTAGTAATATCAAATTATACCCACAATGAACACTATTTGTACTTAAAATCAAATGTCATAAAGTAACTTTTCTCTTTTAAACAGAGTTAAATATATTTGAACATACATTAACCCTTTTAAAGCAAAGAAACAGCTCACAGTGCCTTCATAATGCCTGATCTAGCACCAAACAAGTTAAAAGAAATAAAAATTCAAGGATACCACGGTATCAGAGAAATTTATTTCTGATAGTTCTGGATACTAGGAATCTGAGATCAGTGTAGTAGCCTGGGTAGGTTCTGATGAGAACCCTCCTCTGGTTTATAGACTTCTTGAATCCTCATGTGATGGAAAGAGTGTGAGAAAACTCTTTGGGGTCCCTCTTATAAGGGCACTAAACCCACTCATGAGGGCTCCACACTCACAAACTAGTCACCTTCTAAAGGTCCCATCTCTTATACCAGCATCTTGGGGGTTAAGATTTCAAAACAAGCACTTTGAGGTAACACAACATTCAGTCTATTGCAGAGTCTGTGGTACTTGTTATAGGAGCCTGATGTGACTAATACTGATTTTGGTACTGAGAAGTGGGATGCTGCTGTAACAAATGCCTAAGAACATTTTCAGTGTTTTTGGAGCTGGGTAATGGGTAGATGCTGGAGGAGTTTTGAAGTGGATGCTAGAAAAAGCCTGGATTATTGTGAGCAGAATGTTGGTAGAATTGGAATTTTATACCCCATTCTTGTGAAGTCTTGGGGAAAAAATGAGGAATAGGTTATTAGAAATTTCAGGAAAGGTGATCCTTGTTCTAAATTGGCAAGGAATTTGGCTGAATTGTGATCAAGTGTTTTGTGGAAGGTAGAAGTTGCAAGTCATGAAATTGGATGGTTAGCAGAGGAGATTTCTAAGAAGTATTGAAGGTGCAGCTTGGATCTTCCTTATCACTTACAGTAAAATGTGAAAGGAGACAGATGACTTGTGGGGGAAAAAAAAAGTTAGGCTAAAAGGGACCAAAACTGGGAAATTGGGAATACTCCCAATTTATAATTATTCAAAAAATGAGAAGGCTTGTTCTGTGTACACTAAGGGTGTGGCCAAAAAACCATTTGATAAAGAGATTATGTGTGTGACTCACAGACTTACTCAGCCATCTCTGCAAGAAGCCAGGAATAGAGATGGGATTATACTGGTACAGTCACTGCCAGTTGGGGTTAAAGTGGACAGAAAATATGAGACAAAATGAAGGAAAGCCTTTGGGCTTTTTAGATCCTATGGGATAGGACCAGCAAGTTATTTGACTGCGGATGTGCACTATTCTTCAAAAAAGGGAAGAGTGACCCTAAAAGAAATTTGGAGATCATCAAGTCTGCCCTCTAGGTTTCAAAGGGTGGGACCATTGCTTCAGTATTAACAGTCCCTATGGCCTTTAACTGCAGCCTTCTGGGTGGGACCACACTGCAAATCCTTGCAGGTGGGACTGCCACAGATCTTTGAGGGCATGGCCCCCACAGGGTAGAGATCCCAGTATTGAACCACTGGCCCCATAGTTTCTGAAGATGACACCACTGCCTCAGTGGCTTAGGGGAGCAGGATACTTAGCCAAAATGGGTTGCTCTTAAGCCTTAGGATCTAATGGAATTTACCTTGTCAGGTTTAGGACTTCCTTGGGACTTACCTCTTTTTTCTTTCAGTCTCTCCCTTTTGAAATGGAAATCTCTATCCTTTGCCTGTCCCACCACTGTATTTTGGAGGCACATAACTTGTCTACTTTCCCAAGTTCACAGTGGAAGTTAAAATTTGCCTCCTGGTGAAACAGACCTTGAGTTTCATCCATATCTGATTTAGGTGATATTTTGATAACAATTTGGACTTTAGACTTCAGAATTGATACCAGAATCAGTTAAATTGTTGGGTGTTGTTAGGGTAGAATGAATATATTTTCTGTTAGGGAAATACATGAATTTTGGGGGACAGGAATAAAATGCTATGTCATAGATTGTGTTTCCCCAAATTTATATCTTAAAGCCTTAATTTCCAATGTGACTATATTTGGAGATCAGGTCTTCAAAAGATAATTAAGGATAAATGTGGACATATGAATGGAGCCCTAACCCCAATAAGATTGTTGGTTTTATAAGAAGAGGAAGAGTCAGAATTCTTTTTCTGCCATATGAGGACACATTGAGAAGTCAGGCATCTATACGCCAGGAAGAGATCTCTTACCAGACCTCGAATCAGCCAGAACTTCAATCTCAGATTTAAAAGCTCCAGAACTTTGAGAAAATAAATTTCTGTTGTTTAAGCCACCCAATCTAAGGTACTCGTTATGGCAAACTGAGCTGACCAATACAGCCTCCCATGGTGCCAACCTGCTGTGGAACACAAAATGAACAGACAAAAAGTTACATTGTTTTAAGCCAGTAAAAATTGGAATTATTTGCTAAAGCTGTCAAACTGCTCTGACTAATATGGTAACAGAAGAAAATACATGGAAAGTGAATTAACAAAAGGACACATGGTAACTGCCAGGACGCTAGAATGAAATAGTCGTTTACCATATGAAGCAAGAGATTTACCATAGGATTTAAACATGTAAAATATTATCACTTAGTTTCTTTGTCAAAGAAGGTAGCTATTATGTTACCTCATTGGAGTCTGTGAGGAAAAAAATAATTTTTATAATTTAGAAATTCTTCAATAAAGAATGTTCTAATCATGTGAAAACCTGAACCAAATTTAGCAATTATGGGTATAGGAAAGTACCAGCTTGTTTTTTAATAGATGTCAGAACAAAGAAATCTAGAATAAACTATGAAGGATGTATCTAGCAGGCACATTTCTGGTTTGGTGCATGAATCAGAAGTAGTAGAATAACAATGGGCTAAGACACAGCATACAAATCGTTAAAACTTGAGGTGGGTGCCTGATAAGGTCAGTTTCAATCACGGCCACAGTCTTGAATTAGAAAGTTTGCTTTATTTCCCAAATAAAAGTATATTTTCAACAGTTTTAAAGAGAAGGAATATGCATGACATAGTTGAAGCATTACTTATTGGTTTCCATGTTAACATTTTCTATAGAAAAAATGTTTTGTTCATTCGTCCTAATAGGTGAAGCTATGCAAATATGCCCCAAATCTAGAGTAGAAAATACACTCTCAAATCTTAGTGATTTTATAAATCCAAGTTTGGTAGGCAGAATAGTGCCCCCCCCGCAAGATGTCCATATCCTAATTCCCAAAACCTGTTGAATATGTTAACGTGGCAGATGGGAACTTTCAGATATGATTAAGTAAAGACCCTGGATATGGAAAGATTATCCAGAAATAATCATGAGTTTCCTTATAAGAGAGAGGCATGAGGGTGAGAGTCAAGAAAGAGAGGTGATGATAGAAGCAGAAGGGGGGTGAGGTGACCATGAGCTAAGAAATGGGCAGCCTCTAGAAGCTGGAAAAAGCAAGGAATGGATTGTACCTTAATGTCTTTGGAAGGAATGCAGAGGGACCAACATCTTGATTTTGGTTCTGTGAGAACCACTTAGATGTCTGACCTCCGGGGCTGTTAGATAATATTATCTTTTAAGCCATGAGATTTATGACAATTTGTTATAGCAGCAGTAAGACACTAATGCAACAAGTTTATTCTTATCAACATCACAATACAATTGCAACTATGTTTTTTCCCTTAGCAGTGATTCAAGGATTCTGAGGCTCTTCAAATCAATAGCTCAGTCATCTGAGCAGATTTCTAGTTTGCTTCAGAAAGCAGGAGAAGACTGATTGATTCCTTAGGAGGTTTTTATGAACCAGAATTATCTTATACAAATTTCTTCCACCTTCTACAGACTGGAATTCAGTCATATGTCCCCAATCTAACCGTGAGAGAATCTGGAAACAGAGCTGGTGCAGAAAAGAGGGACCTATATAGTGAATACATAGAATATTTTTAGCAAAAAAAAATCTTCTCAAAATCCTTTAATGATTGTCATATATCTTCTTAAATTTAATGTTGAAAGAGTGGTAGCTGAAACCAATAAGAACATTGCTCCTTTGGATAAAATTTATTACTTTCTCTCCAGGTTATCATAGTATGCCTTTTATATTTTCCTCATATTTCATTTTTATCACAGAATTATTTTAGAAAGGGTATACTTTATAGATACTTTCAGAGAACACAGTAAATGCTTCAAATTGAGTTCTATTACTATTGATATGATTTACATATTCTATCAATTTCTAGTTTTAATCTTGAAAAGAATTTCTTCAGTTACTTCAGATTCTTCTTTTTCCCACTACATCATTCTTAAAGGATCTATCAATGAAGAAGATCTAACAATTGTAAATATTTATGCCCCCAGTATGGGAGCAGCAAACTACATAACACAACTGTTAATCAAGATAAAGAGTCATACTAATATGAATACATTAATAGTAGGAGATCTTAACACACCACTCTCAGTAATAGATAGATCAGCCAAGCAGAAAATCAATAAAGAAACAAGAGCATTGAATGACACATCAGACCAGATGGACCTCATAGATATATACAGAACATTGCATCCTAAAACAACAGAATACTAATTCTTCTCAAATGCACATAGAACCTTCTCCAGAATAGACCACATACTGGGTCACAAATCAGGACTCAACTGATACCAAAAGATTGAGGTTATTCCCTGCGTATTCTCAGATCACAATGCTTTAAAACTAGAGCTCAACCACAAGAAAAAGTTCGGAAGGAACTCAAACACCTGGAAGCTAAAGACCACCTTGCTTAAGAATACTTGGATCAACCAGGAAATCAAAGAAGAACTTAAACAATTCATGGAAACCAATGAGAATGAAGACACTTCAGTCCAAAACCTATGGGATACAGCAAAGGCGGTCCTAAGGAGGAAATACAGAGCCATCCAAGCCTCCCTCAAAAAAATTGAAAAATCCAGAATACACCAGCTATCTTTATACCTTAAAGAATTAGAGAATCAACAACAAATTAAGCCAACTCCACACACAAGAAGGGAAATAATCAAGGTTAGAACAGAGATCAATGAGATAGAAACTAGAGATACAGTAGAACGCATGAATGAAACTAGAAGCTGATTTTTAGAAAGAATCAATAAGATCAATGAACCACTGGCCAAACTAATCCAACAGAAAAGAGAGAAGACCCAAATTAATAAAATATGAATGAAAAGGGAGAGATCACAACTAACACCACGGAAATAGAAACACTCATCAGAAATTACTATAACTGTTATATACCAATAAGTTAAGCAACCTAGATGAAATGAATGCATTCCTGAAAAACTATGAACTTCCAAAACTGAATCTGGAAGAAATTGACAACATGAATAGACCAATATCTAGTAACGAGATTGAAGCAGTGATCACAAACCTCCCAAAAAACAAGAGCCCAGGACCTGATGGATTCCCTGGGGAATTCTACCACACGTTCAAAGAACAAATAATACCTATTCTTCTGAAGCTGTTTCAAAAAAATCGAAGCAGAAGGAAAACTTCCTGCTTTTGTTTTAAATCAGGATCACTTACATTTCTTAAAACCAATCTTTGTTTCCTTACTTTTGTATAGTCTTTTATCATTTGATCTTTGTCATGCTTTTTCTTTGCTTTCTGCAATAATTTCTCTAATTTATTCTCAGGATCATTTAAAAATACTTTTTGTAATGCTAATTGTATTGACTTAAAGAAATACAGATATTAAATTTTCTATTAAAGTTCTATTAAATTTTCTATTAAAGTTGAACTTGGAGAACATACTGTCATGTTTACTTGATGTCATAAGTGAACTACCAGAACTAATAAATATTTTGTAGTATTTATATGAGGATAAAATTAGTTAGTGTATGCCAGATATTTAGAGATGAGCCTTCAGGCTCAGAATGGCTGTTGACTCAAATATTTTGCATTTGGGAATATGGCAATTGTTGAATTTTTCCCTAGGGATAGTGATACAAAGATAAGTAGGATGTTATCCCTACCTTTGGAGTATATAGTGTAAGAAGAAATGGCAATTTGAAGAGATACAATTGGAAGGATATCATATGTGTTTGGTGTTTGAGTTGACACACAATGTTGCATGAGTTTCAGGTGTGCAACAAAAGATTTTTACACTGCATATATTCATTATGTCAGAAAGACATGTGTTAGTGTTGAATTTATAAATTACAATGTATCCTGGGTTTTTCAAAACTCCTCAGCTGGAAACTGTACAAAAACTAGTCTCTAATAGCAGCTGAAGAGTTTCAATTTGAGTAAAAACTGAACACTTGACTTCTAATTCATTGTTATAATTTGAGAACCATTTTCATGTTCAATCTCCAGTTTTGTTATTTCAACATTTGTGGGTCATTGGATTTCTTAAAACATTAAAGCAGGTCTCCTGTTATTTTTACTAATTATGATTTAATACAATTGGCAAACTACAAAGTCTAGTTCGGCGTATCTAAAATTAGGTGACCCTCTCCCACTGATTTTAATAAATGTGCCAAATTTTTCTCTGAAGCATATGGATAAATACTGAAGCATGATTTCAAAAAGAGTCATCTAACAATCACCTCTTGGGAAGAATTTTGTTTTTGAAACATCCTGTTTTTTCATATGGTATATATTATAGAACTTGAAAGCAGTATTATAATGACTATTACCTCTTGCAACCAAGGGGAGCATTTATATAATAAGAACATCAGGTTTTAAAGAAAAATGTCCTGAAGCACTTACATAAAGAAAATTTTCAATAATCTTTGCAATTTTACCCTACACAGAATTATTTTCCAGGATGACTGAAATAAAGTCAAACATTTCTATAATCATATATATATATTATCTATTCTTCTTTTATTTCTACAGATTGAGCTATTTAGTCATTATGATGTTTATTACCTAATGATTGATGAGAGAAAATCAGGTTCAATCATTTTAGACCTTTCGCTATACCTAATGATGATACAAATAAATTGATAAAATTAGAGATGTTTGAGTATAACTGATTACATTCAATCAGTGTTTCACAATTTCCAAAAACTTACATATGCATATGTCATTTTATCTTTACAATTACTCCACAAGAAAGATAAGAAATAGGGTAACATTTTTATTTTACTCATGGCCAAAGAATTAAGCATTCCAGCAAAAATCATAAATAAGTTAGTTATAGATTTGGGAATGGGACTACTTTTGTTTATTCTGATAAATAAAATCAATCCCATTAGTCTTTGTCAAAAGTATATACCTAGAGAACTATGTAAAAATATATAAGATCACTTTCTAAACAAATGGTAGTTCTGTCACATTCATCTTCGAACAATATTCTCAGTTTATCTCATTATTCTGATTTCATTCTTATTGTCTCATAATGAGACAAAATCATCTTTCAGTTGAGTTCCTCACAATTAATTTTTATGTAAAACCCAAAGAAGTTCAAATTAGTTCACATTGAGTTAGATGTTTTGCATACCTATATATTTAACATTATAAGAAACTACCAAATTATTTTTCCCAAGTGTTTATATTATTTTGTATTCTCATCAGGAATGTATGAGAAATCCAATTGTTTTGCATTCTTATTCACAAATGTTGTTGTCAATTTTAAAATTTTATTCATTTTACTAGATTTTACTTATCTCGTTTACATTTTGATTTGCATTTCTCAGGTGAGTAGTGATATTGAACATCTTTTCATGCCCTTATTTGCCACTTGTGAATTATCTTTCCTGAATTGCTTTTAAAATTTTTTGTGCATTGTTTAAAAATTGGGTTTGTTTCCTCACTGAATCACTGAATTTTATTATTATTTTTTTTATTTATTTTTTGTAATTATGTTTTTTTTTCTCTCTTTTTTTTTAAGATTTTATTTATTTATTTGTCAGAGAGAGAGGAGCAAGAGTGAGCACAGGCAGACAGAGTGGCAGGCAGAGGCAGAGGGAGAAGCAGGCTCCCTGCCAAGCAAGGAGCCCGATGTGGGACTCGATCCCAGGATACGGGATCATGACCCGAGCTGAAGGCAGCTGCTTAACCAACTGAGCCACCCAGGCATCCCAGAATCACTGAATTTTAAAGACTGTATAATATTGATACAAGTGCTTTGTCAAATATATTTGATAAATACTGAAAATATAGCCACTATGGCTTGTCTTTTCATTTTGTAACAACATCGTACAGAGGGCCAAGGTCTTCAGTTTTGGATTAATTTTAATGTGTCTTTTTTTATTGTCTTCTTTTATGGTTTTGCTTTTTATGTCCTCCCTAAGAAATGTTCAGAAGATTCAACCACAAAGCAAAACCCCGAATATTATGTAATATTTAAGTGCCAAATACTTGAGCCTATATTTCTCGGTGTCAATTAAAAGAAAAAAGATATGTGCAGTAGGAACTGTTTAATCTGGCAGTAAGTTAATGCTTTCTTTGTTTCTTCCCAAGTAAAACCATTTTCACAAACAATTTACACTGCTGTAGAGGTCTTTGTTTATTTATATAGGGGATGTTTATGTTTCCAGAAGCGTAAACTTTCATCTTTTCTCATATGTGTCATGATGAACTTGAAGGGTTTTTGAATAGTGGAAGCATTTTGGTACCTTTTTAATCAGCTCAGACTCTAGCATTGCACTGCACATAGCACGTGCATGCTAATTCTCTTTCGGAATGTGGCAGTCAACAGACAGCAACATCCAAGTCAGAATAATGCCAGAACTACAATACACTTCACCACAACCCACACACAAACTGCTGCAATGGCTACCGAGTGGGGTAAATGGCAGGAAAAGCTCCCAGATTTCAATTCTTTATTAGAATAAGATGGCAGTCATTCATATTCAACAATAAAAATATGTTCTCATGGTATCTATCTGGTTCAAGTCTCTAGAAACCTGGCTACATTTCAGGTAGGTGTTTTTCTGAAGTGGAACTGACTCCAAAATCCTTCCTGTTTAGAAGTATTACACTGAATACACTCTCTCTAGAATAAATAAAAATAACACTTCTTCAGCTATGCTGACTCCTTCAATAGCACTTTTGGTTTGATTGCATATTTTTTCTGTTTCTTTGTTTTTGTAGAATACAGTTGGACCACCAAATGGATTCATATGGCTCACATTTGTAAAACTGAAAAATAATGGTTAACACCATTCCATAGCCCCAAAGAGAAGAAAGTTTCTTAAGGGATTTTATTCTTAGTGGTTTTGTTCTCTTCTATGTATCTGAGAAATAACCCATAGAAAACTGAGGTTCCCTCTTCCCTCCAAATAATGGGTAGAAATTTTATATGTGGACCCATATTAGATGATTAGTATAAAATTTAGTAGGACCTGGTTTTTGTAGGGGTAGGAGAATGCCATAATAATGTAATATTTAGAGTGACCATAAATTATTATATCAAACTGATGTTAAAGAATGGTCTTTTTTTCTGAAATAGTTTTCTATAAAATGTTGGGTCCACCATGGATTCTTATAGGATGACTTGAAGCAAAGTTTTTATTGAGGTATCTAATGACCATTCTGGCTTGGCCACCAACTGACGTGGATAAAAAGAGGGCTCGGTTGCTTGAATATTCTTTCTATATGAACTTCGGGGTCATACACTAAGAAGTACAAAATTTGTACCCATAATAAAATTGGTTAGCAATTCATCCATTTTGGTCCCTACATTGGTTATTTTTGCTATTGCCAAGTGCAATCAACATGCACTATTAGTTGTGGAGCCCGAGCATATCCCAGAATATACACACTGTGGCAGTATGTTCTTCCTTTCCTCTGCAGAATCAAGAACCCATAGGAAAAAAAGCAGCCTTTAAAATTCTGCCCTAACTTTTCCTTTTCAGTAATTCCCTTATCCATTCATGACAGACAAATTATTGCAGACATCTTTATATTCTTTAGTTGCCCTGGTGATCCTTCTTGGTTTCTTAGGCTTCCTTTTAAAATCTTGGTATCTCCTAGGCACAATACAAAGAAAATAATTACCTTATTTATCTAGTAATTTCCTGTTCCACTTTGCAAAGTATTTGGAATATTTATTGGTCTTATAAAATAATTAATAACAAAATTAATACATGTTCATTTCAAATTCTGAAACAATAAATGATGTATACAGAAAATATTAACTCTATTTTCCATACCCTGAATACGGAAATGTGAACATTCCTAAACACTAGGGTTTATTGCCCTACAGAACATTAAACAAATGTCTCAAATAAAAATAAATAACTATGTAAACTATTCAGTGTACCTTTCTAATGAACTAAGTTCTTGTTTCTCAGATGCTGTTTGAACAAACTTCACCACATGATTGGTTCTTTCATTAATTTAGTTATTATTAATTAGTTCTTAAATCATTGATGTGACCTTATTTTACACTTGCATGACAGTCGTGTTTTTAATTTTTTAAAATTATGTTTTAACAGTATCATCAGAATTGCATACATGTGTGTACCAAAGGTATGTATAAGAATCTCATAACAAAATTATTTATAATAATTTATAATAACCTGCAGTTAGGAATATTCTATATGCTGTTGTACATGTAGGAGTAGGAAACTTTGAAATAAATGATCAAGTCTTCCTGATGTTCCCTCCACCCAGTCATTAAACTCCAGAGTATTCTAGAGTTGTAACAGTTGCAGAAAATTTCACAATATATGTTGTACATTCCTTCTTCTTTAGGTGGATATTTAGGATATTATTTGTAATAACCAGTAGCTGGAAAGTACCCAAAAGACCACCTTTGGTTATTGTTTCTATTGATTATAAATCAGTTGCATGTCCCCTTGAAGACATTTAGTTGCACTGCAATTGGACAAGAGTTGTAGAATGGCCTAATGGGCAGAAACCAAACATGGTACACACTGGATCGTAAGGGACATATGTTGTCAGTTTTTCTTTTCTTTACACATAAACATTGCTTGACTGATTAATTTTGGTTAACTAAATTTATTTATTTTTAAATTACATTTATTTTTTAATTAACTTTGCTTTTGAATGTTAGAGTGACAACCCTTCCTATTTCTCAAAACCAAATTAAACTTTATCTACTCTTAGATAAAAATAAGAAAACTCCTCCTAAGATGCACTCATTTAATTCCCTTCCCTCATTATGGATATGAGGTCTTGACAAGTTTTTTACTTCTGTACTCTCAGAACAAGACATTTAGAAATATTTCAGTTCTTCATTCATTTTTTCCAACTGGCAAAAAGATTTGATCAAGAGAGTTAAAAAAAAAAAAAAAAGACCCTGCCCCCAAGTCTCCCTGGATGTGTGTGGGGTTTCTCTCTCTATCTCAGACACTGTGGCCACTTCAGCCAGGACACTCTCTTTCATTCTTATTCCATACCCCTCCCTCTGAAGTCCAATATTATCAATGGGATGCAACAGACCTTTGGTACCAGATTTTATAAGCAGTAAAAAATTAGTTACCTTCAGAAAAGCAACGAATGACAGATAACTTCATTTCTATGGCCACTTGGATGAAAACTTCCATTTGGATTTCCCAAAGATAATTCAGACTTGATATGCTAAAAAATTACCCATAATCTTGCTTGACCTCACTCAAATCTGGTCCATTTCCATTGTTCCCATTCTCAAAAAAGACACCATCAAATTATACAAGCTACAAAAACTGATCTCCTTCTTTTTACTCTATATCCAAATCACTACTACGATCTGTTGAATTGTAATTTGTAAGTCATGCATTCTTCATGAGTTATAGGTTGTCCTCAGGGGAATGAAAGTTAGTTATGTGGTGAGAGAACAAAACATTTTTTTAATGTATGAAGAATATATATATATATGGGATCATGACCTGAGCTGAAAGCAGATGCTTAACCAACTGAGCCACTCAGGCACCCCCCAACATCAAGTCTTTCATGACCTTGGCTCCTGTCTACCTTCCAACTTCTAATGCCACTCTGTTCACTAGGCTCAGGCGCACCATACACCCTCTTAATATAGGGATTGTGCTCATGACCTTTTCTTTGCTTCCAGTTCTCCTATGAGCATGAGCACAGGAGTAATTCTCACTTTTGACCCTGAAATCCGGTGGCCTCTTTCAAAGAAACATTTCTTTATCACTCTGTCTTAAGTTCCACTTCCTCCCATCATTCTGTTTCTCTATATCTTGTTCATTTTCACAATTTTTAAAAAAAGATTTTATTTATTTGTCACAGAAAGAGGTAAAGTGAGAGAGAGAGAGCACAAACAGGGAGAGTGGCAGGCAGAAGGAGAAGCAGGTTCCCCACTGAGCAAGGAGACATAGCTGGGACTTGATCCCAGGAGCTGGGATCATGACCTGAGCTGAACTCAGTTAACTGCTGAGGCACCCAAGTATTCCTCATTTTCACAGTTTTGAATTATGTGCTTGTTTTCTTTCAGAAAGTGAAGTTTAGAGAGCTAATAGGGTCTGAATGCCAGGTGGGAAAAATGTGAAATTGGTACAGGAAAGGAATAAAAATGTCCGACTTCCAAATGATACTTGGAAGAAGAGTCATCTTTGAAGATGAAGAAGAGAAATCCAAGAGAGGTTAAAGCAAGATGCTATGGTCTTGTAGCATCCCCCCCCAAAAAAGAGTCATGTACAAGGGTTGAAGCTGAGTGTTACATCCTGGAACATATTGGTCACACCAAGGTACCACTAACCTGTAGTTGAATTATATTCCCAGGTTAAATGTCACTACTTCATCTCTCACAATTGCTCTTATGATTATGATTTTTGAGTTTGGCATTTCATTTTTTCCATCAAATATTCTCTGGAAATGTGGATTTTTCAGTGTAAACAGTTCGTGAAGACAGCAAATCAGAAATAATTCTTGCATTACTGGCCTGATAACAAAAAAATACATATAAGTATACAGGGAGTTTTATCATGGATGTTTTACCTTAGAGATACATTTTAAAAGGATAAAATATTCTTTTTTTTTTAGATTTTATTTATTTATTTGACAGACAGAGACCACAAGTAGGCAGAGAGGCAGGCAGAGAGAGAGGAAGGGAAGCAAGCTCCCCGCTGAGCAGAGAGTCTGATGCGGGGCTAGATCCCGGGACCCTGGGATCACAACCTGAGCCAAAGGCAGAGGTGTTAACCCACTGAGCTACCCAGGCACCCCAAAAAGATAAAATATTCTTATACAAAAGCTTTAGTTTTCATAAGAACTTACATAAACATTTGTTCATGAATTTAATAATAATAATAATAATAATAATAATAATAATAATAATACTATACTACTACTACTAATAATAATAAATTAGTGGAATGAGAATGAGAATAACCTGAATCTAGTGGTATCTTTTCTATATGTTTTATATTTGCATCCTCCATGAATTCAGTGAGAATTAATTGCTTCTTTTACATAAACAACTAGAATTTGAGAAATTCATTCTTGGATAAAATATTTATCATGATGAAACCAGCGAAAGGTAAATAGCGTTTTCTGCAACCCAAATTGAGCTGGTTTAGTCTTTGCTGTATTCACTACCCTTTCTGAGACATTAATATTGCAACGGCAGTCATAACCCTTCATTTTAAAGGAAAGAAGTTGATCTTACAATTCTCAATGCAAATTTTGGAAGTCATGTATCTTTGCCTGGGCACTAAAGCCCCTTGGTCAATTAAAGCTTAAATCCTGTCATGAAAACTAATATTTCTATAGCTTCTCTGAAATAAAACAGCCAAATTATTTTTGGCCTCCCAATGTTTTTTGTGTGTGCTTATTACTAAAAATAAGGTCAAAGATTTAAGAGTTTGGGTTTCATTTTAAATGAGGCTTAAACAGAAGAAACATATATCTTTACCAAAAGCTCAGAAACAACTGGGCCATCACTGTTAAATTAGTTTGAAAACTAGGTTTGAATTTACATACTTGGGAAATCACAACTCATGGAAATACTAAGTGCCAGGGAAAGCTATGACAGGTCCATTTTTCTTTTTTCTTTTCTTTCTTTTCTTTTCTTTCCTTTTCCTTTCTTCCTTTTCTTTACATTTTCTTTTTCACATAAACTTACAAAGTAAGTGATAAGTATTAGTAAAGGACAGTAATGTGGTAAATTAATTTAAAAATTATAGTAGAACATTCTTATCATAGGGGCCTCTGGGTGGCCCAATCTGTTAAGTGCCTGCCTGTGGCTCAGGTCACGATGTCAGGGCCCTCGGATGGAGTCCCACATTGGGCTACCTGCTCAGTGGACAGTCTGCTTCTCCTTCTCCCTGTCCCCTGGTCGTGCTCTCTCTCTTGCTATCTCTCTCTCTCTCTCTCAAATAAATAAATAAAATCTTAATATAAAAGAACATTCTTATCATAGTAGGAAGCTTTTTGCTCTTTTAAAGCATTAATTTTCAATGATTTACTTCTCAAAATGACCCCCCTTTTTTTTTGTCTCGAGTCCTAGTTTATACATTTTGTCTTTCTCTACATTTCTTCTAAACAGAAATAACTGATATGTCTAGAATGCTTGCATTCTATGAATATGAATTCTGAAATGGAAACAAATTTAATCTTCTTAGTGCTGTTTAATTTTGAGACAGTTTGAAACTTTCCAATTGTAGTAACTTCTAGACCTTTCTCTTCTAGACTTTTTGAGTGGCATCCATTAAGAAGGGCTAAGCTTTTCCTTCTATTTTACATATCAGTATAATGAGCTTAGGTGATAAGTTCTTTGAAAATACTTGAAGAGTGACTGAACCCACTGGATTTCTTAAACATCCTGGCTTTGTAACATTTTGGATATGGTACATTTTCAATCCTGTGGATATGTAGTGCTGGCCAGTTAAGTCCACAATCATGTTTTCTCCCTTGTCTGAAAGACTGGGACATACTTCATAAATGTGTACTTATCTTTTTTCTCCTAAAGCTGAGAAATGGTTGTAGAGTAATCCTAAGCTATTTACCCTCTGTTAAGATTTATGTTTTCTAAAAAGGAAAATCATGGTAAATCAAGTCTCATTGTCTTGTAATTTATTTAAATTCACAGACATTTATTTAAGGATAATTGTCATGCTTCATAGAGCCATATCAATCACTGGAAAAAAGGGAGGACTTTGTTATGATGCTTTCCAAAACCAAAATAACATTTATATATTTGGATTCAACTAATTCTGAGAATGAATGGGAACCAAAATAAGTATATAACATAATATAATATATAAATATCTAATAAAATATAAATATATATTTTCATATGTATGGTATATAGGACATTAGAATTGTCTAAAATAAAAGAAAATTTATTATATATAAGCTTTCTGCTGTTGTAGCAAATAGAAACATGACTTAGTATTTTCAGGACATTTTAAAATGTGCCTGGAGTTGTCATCAGTTTTCCAACATTCATGTTTTTCTTTCAAAATATTTATTTTTTCCTGTATATATATATATCGTCCAAAACTATTACAACATATATATATATATATATATCGTCCAAAACTATTACAACAATTCTGTATAATTATATTCACATGACTGTAAAGGATTCTACATTGTTTCCTAACTGCATTGAAGCTTTAACTTGTATCTAAAATAGCACACTGAGGAAAAAAAAAAACAATAAAAATAATTTTGTCTTCTCATTTCCTTTCACAGAACAGTTGGACAGAAATGTTGTGTTATAATTGTATAAATGTTAATGTTTAGAGTCTTTAATATCTCTTGACTTTTCCACTTTATTCTTCAAATTCTGTGTTCTTATAATGCTCATATTTTAAAGTAGGAAAAAAGCTACTACAATGTAACACATACAATTGAAGAAACTCATTTACTCAGGTTGTGAAAGTCATTTGTAGCTTCCAGTTATACCACTCGCATCATTAACAGATAATAAGACACAAACACACTGCATACTTTCCAATCACTTGAACTAGTTTATTTTTTCATTAGTAAAATGCCAATGTGCACCATATCTGCCAACTCCACATCTCTGGAAAATATCTGTCTGAGGCCAACTTCACCTCACAAAACTTTAACAAGAAATTGTAGAGCTTGGCTGCTTTGAAGGACTTCAGTGCTCTCTGGTGTGTTTGTGAATTTTCTGCTTTTGAATTATTTTTTTAAATACAGAACATGGTTATAATAATTAATTTGAATTTAATTATTCAAATAATTAATTATATCAAATTATTCAAATGATTAATACATTTTAGTATAGCACTCATAAATTTCAGAAGATAGATCCTACTACCAACTTATGGATACAAGGGCTGCAACAGAATTTGAAATTGTACCTTTTTCCTCATAATAATGAATAGTAGAGGACCAAAATATAGATTTAAGATGCTTGAAATCAGAGTAACTGCCATCACCATCCTCACAGAAGATCAAGAGACAGGTTTTAAAGTAACAGCAACAATGTAACAAACTGATATACCCTAGTTGGCTAAGATAGTTTTACAGGGAGTTCACCAGTCTAACAATGTGAAATTATCTGATCTTGACATTTCAGTGTCATTTCTCCTAATGGTATTGGTTGGTCCTCTACTTCAGTTTTTTCCAGATGTCTATTTATGTTAAAGAGCACTGCTTTAATTTATAAAAAAGAGATTTAAGAGAAGAATTTAAGGGATGCCCATGTGGCAGTCTTCAGCCCAGGTCATGATTCCAGGGCGCTGGGATTGAGTCCCACATCGGGCTCCCAGCTCAGTGGGGAGCCTGCTTCTCCCTCTGCCTGCTGCTCTCTCTGCTTGTGCTCACTTGCTCTTTGTCTCTCTCTGACAAATAAATAAATAAAATCTTAAAAAAAAAAAGGAATTTAAACCACCTGCCTTAATCCCACTCTTCCTCATGTAATTAGTGCTCAGGAAAAATATAGCTCTGTTTTAATTCGTGAAATATCTTTTCTTTTTAATTCATGAAGTAGCTTGATAGAAGTAATTATCCCTGTCCCTCAAACATGACAAGAGCAGTCATTTTTTTTTTTTCTTTCCTCACCAAAATGAAAATACTGTGTGTGGGCACCTGGGTGGCTTCAGTTAGTTGGGCGTCTGCCTTCCACTAGGGTCATGATCCCAGAGTCCTAGAATCAAGTCCTGCATCAGGCTCCCTACTCAGTGGGGAGTGTTCTTTGGGTTGGTGCTTTCTCTCTCTCTCTCTCAAATTAAGTAAATAAATCTTAAAAAGAAAAGAAATGTGTGTGCGTGTTGTAGGGCTTAAACTTTACATAAGGCAAAAGTTCTCCCATGAAACTGCTGTTTTTCTATAATATAGTATCTTAGCAGCATAAACTTATACTCTTCCCAGGAAAAAATATTCTGAACAATCAGTAGTTTATAGCCCTCATTTTTTGAAAACACTGTATTATTAATGATTCTACAGAAGAGTGTGACCATCTTCATGCTTCTCTGTTTCCTTTTAGTAGTAAATCTCAAAGTATTAACCAGACATATATTCATTCAGCCTTACACTGTTATTTGCCAGCCTCTTCTGCACATTAGTATGGTCATATGACTAAATTCTATCAGTGGCTTAATAAACACAGATACATGAAACTGGGGTGTCATTCTTTATTTTTTTTAAAGATTTTATTTATTTATTTGACAGAGGAAAGATACAGCAAGAGAGGGGAACACAACCAGGGGGAGTGAGAGAGGGAGAAAGCAGGCTTCCCATAGAGCAAGGATCCTGATGTAGGGCTGGATCCAGGACTCTGGATCATGATCTGAGTGGAAGGCAGAGCTTAACGACTGAGCCACCCAGGCAACCCTGGAGTGTCATGTCCTTAAAAGATAGCTTCTTAGTCTGTTTTTTCTTTCCTGCTGGTGGAAGGCCACCCTTGAAGGGTAGACAAATACTACACACTAAGGGAGTGATATGACAATCAAAATGAAGAAACTATGATCCTTGGATGAGGTAGAGACACAGAGAGGTGAATGTTAGATCTAGATAAGTTTAGCTTATATTCCCACTTACACAGTTAACCTTTTTAATTATGAAACAATTCAAACACAAATAAAAGCACAGACACATCCATGTGTGTACCACCCAGAATTAGCAAAATTGAACGTATTATTAAATGAAACACCAAATAATTTATCTTTCTTTCTTTGAAGTACTGGCTGTTTTGAGTTTGGTGTGTACCTTTTCCATCTGGGCTTCTGCAAATGTATTACAAACATATGTATCCAACAAAAATATAGTATTTTTATTGCATTCGAAGGTTTTACATGAAGAATATCTTACTATACAATGGATTCTGTAACTTTTTTCACACACTAGTGTGTTTAATTCATTTACTTTTATTATGTTTATGTATATATTTTAATCTCTTTGCCACCCTTTTATTTGTGTGCGTATTTACTTACCTTGGTTTTCTGTTCTTTTCGCAAATACTGCTTCACCTTCTTCTTGGCAATACTGAGCTTTAATCTTACATGCATCTTTTCTTTACTGATTTGCAAGTTGCATCCCCTGTAATCTGTTTTTTCCAGAGGTTGCCATTTGCAATGACGTGGTTGGAACTAGAGGGTATTATGCTGAGAGGAATAAGTCAATCAGAGAAAGATAATTATCATATGATCTCTCAGATAGAGGAATTTGTGGGGAAGGTGGGGGGTCTGGGGGGTAGGGAAGGGAATAAAACAAGATGGGATCGGGAAGGAGACAAACCATAAGAGACTCTTAATCTCACAAACAAACTGAGGGTTGTTGGTGTGTAAGAGGTAGGGAGAGGGTGGTTGGGTTATGGACATTGGGGGAAGGTATGTACTATGATGAGTTGCTATAAAATGTGTAAGCCTGATGATTCACAGATCTGTACCCCTGGGGCAAATAATATACTATATGTTATAAAAATATTAAAAAAAATAAATAAAAATACATAGCTTGGGATATCCAGATGGCTCAGTTAGTTAAGGCTCTGCCTTTGCTCAGCTCATGATCCGAGGGTTCTGGGACAGAGTCCTACGTCAGACTCCCTGCTCACAGGGAGCCTGTGCTCACTTTCTCTCCCTCTGACAAATAAATAAATAAAATCATTAAAAAAAAATAATAAGAAATGCATGCAGTCATTACTAAATAAACTCTAAGATAAATAAGAAATCTCTATTCTCTTTTAAAAAATGTATTTTCTGTTCTACTCTTGAATAATACGATAGTTAAAACAATTAAGCATATAGTTATTTTTAAAGTTTTTTTTTTTAAGATTTATTTATTTTGAGGGAGAGAAATGAGAGCATGGGAAAGCATAAGTAGATAAAGAGAGACTGAATCTTCAGCAGACTCCCCACGGAGCATGAAACCCCAATGTGGAAGTCAATCCTAGGACAACTGAGATCATGATCTGAGCTGAAAATCAAGAGTCAGACACTTAAGTGCTGAGCCACCCAAGTGGCCCCAGTTTATTATTATATTTTTAATCCACCTTATTCATCTTTTTTTTTAAGTTGTCAATAGTTAAATCATCAAAGACTCCATTGATTTCTTTCTTCAACCATTAATTCTGTAGTCTACATCTTCTTAGTTCAATCCCCTTCTGACTAAGTACGTACATTTGTACTTCTTTCAGTGGCCTAGTGGTAGTCAGGGTCCAGGCCTCAGGAGGGTAGCAAAATGTTTATTATGCAGTTTTCCTCTTAAAATATGTATGCGCACACACACACACCACACACACACACACACACACACACACACAAAGTAAGAGTATAATGTCTCTACCAATTTTTTTTTTAAGATTTTGTTTATTTATTTGATAGACAGAGATCACAAGTAGGCAGAGAGGCAGGCGCAGAGAGAACGGGGGAAGCAGTCTCCCTGCTGAGCAGAGAGCCTGATGCAGGGCTCGATTCCAGGACCCAGGGATCATGACCTGAGCTGAAAGCAGAGGCTTAACCCACTGAGCCACCCAGGCACCCCTCTACCAATGTTTAAAATAACCCCTGAAATCAAACATTTCTCAGGACTGCTAAATGACTGATTTTATTATTATTTTTTATTGAGTAATTATAAGATTTATGGAAAAAGTTGATTTCAGAGAGCTGGATTCATACAAAGAAAATTTATCACAAGTTATATAGAAAAGAACCATTGTTAAGTGTGTTTAAAACCATGGAAATCAATCTCTACTAAGAGGTCCAAAATGGAATATGGGGAAAGAAAGCTAAAACAAATGAATTCGAAAGAAAAATTTTCTGTTTTGTTTTTTTAGACGTTAAGCTAAAATAATATTAAAAAGTGGTATCTAATGGCAATCTTCCACACAGTGCTTTACTTTTATTCTTTTGACTATATCATCCTTTTATTTAGTGTAAATTCTTATTCTCTAAGTTAATCCATACTCTATTTATGGTCTGAAATGCATCAATATGTATTGGGTAATTAATTGTTTTTATTTAATTATTTGTATCTTAAAAGCCTTCTTGTTAATCTACTGCTCTTCATTGGATTGAATTGAAATTAAGCAGTTTTTAGTACAAATTATTTAAAAACCTATTTCTGTTTAGTGGCAATCAACGTCACTTTCAGCTTTAAGGTTACAATCAAGAAAGAGGAAGATTTTATTAATACTTTGGATTAAGGATACAGTGTTATGAATGAATAAACTAAAAAGACAGTTCTCCAAGCATTAAAAGCCACATTTTATAAAGCACACTCAGGTAGATTTATACTGTCACATATATCCATTTATATTATTCAGGCTGGTGAGTTCACTCATTTTTAATTCGTGAACATTCAGAGATTGTTGTATGAATAACATTTATTTTTATTTTTGTTTAAAATAAGTAGGTATCATAGGCAGAAATCTGGGAATCCTTGCTACTCTCCAATGTTTAGCATTGGTGTCTGAATGGTCAATATGTCATGTCCACTCTAGAATTCATGTCAAAACATGTTTTAGAAAATAAATCTGATATGACTTGGACAGTATGCAGTATAACTGGTTAAATATATCAAAAAATAATGGGGCGCCTGGTGGCTCAGTGGGGTTAAGCCTCTGCCTTCGGCTCGGGTCATGATCCCAGGGTCCCTGGGATCGAGCCCCGGTATCGGGCTCTCTGCTTGGCGGGGAGCCTGCTTCCTCCTCTCTCTCTGCTTGCCTCTCTGCCTACTTGTGGTTTCTCTCTGTCAAATAATAAATAAAATCTTAAAAAAAATATATTAACAAAAATTTTATATGTACCATGTCATGAAAAAGGTTTTTAAAGCACTAGACATTTCACATATGGTGATTCCTGAAGCCAGAAATACTGTATTTTTAGTTATTAAGAAATGGAACAAGAGGAGGAGACACAGCTTGGAGACAGTATATGGTAGTAGTTAAATGAATTCTGCTAATGCATTTTTCTCTAACTCTGCATTTCCCAGGGTGAGAATTTTTTAATAACATTTTCAAGGAAAAAGGCATTCTCTCTTAGTTACTTCAAACTGGAAATAGATTAATATAGTAGACCAGTGGATAGTATAGGGGAAGTTTATATAGAACAGAATATCTTATTTTAACCTTCAAGTGTCACATAAAGAGAAATGAAGCAACAGAATTTGTAATGAAACATTTTTAGTCAAATGGCAGAGTACTATGGTTCATCATCCTATTTCTTGTTCTTGGGCACAGAGAGACTACAGTCCCCAGTCTCCCTTGAGTAAATGGTTGGAGTCATGTGGCCAGGTCTGACCAATATTGTGTGGAAGATGTTGAAAATGTTTTCAGGCATAGCTCTAAAAATCTTACTCATGTGATACTCTTTTTTTCCTATCACATAGTAACTTTAGAAGCCACTTGCACCAAATTATACAGCTAAAAAAATGGAAGGAGTCTGGTTCCTGAGTTACTGCTTGAAAAAGGAGAAGTGCTCAGCAAAGCTCAGAGATCCACACACCCATATTGGACTAACCACATGAACAAGAAACAAAATTTTATTATAGTTAGCCAGTGAGATGTTGAAAATGTATATATCCTTTCTTGACTAATTTGGAATATTGCAATTTAATCTATCCCATCCTGACTAATCCAGAAAATAGAAAACAGAAACTAACTATGTGGCAATAGTGAAGAACTAAGTGCCGGTGTTGAGGACTTGCTTCTAGGGGCTAGAAAGGTGGTGATCACTATTATACAGGAAGAACACATTTAGCAGTCCTAAAATATGCAGTTGCTTGGGAGAAAGTCAGGAACATCGTTGGATAAAATGAAGGCAAGAGTGTGTGAGGTTACTACTGACCGCACTTGATAAATTATTACAGGAAAAAGATGAGTTCAGAATTGGCAGATTCATGAGCATAAAGGTAAGAAAATAGGAACAACACAGAGATTTATTCCTTGCAGCATTTAGATCCCAACCTGTAAGGGACAGGATTACAAAGTCTTTGAATGACAAAGTCATGTTATGGTCCTCATGTTGAATAAAGTCACATGAAGAGGGGTGAATGGGTGGCTCAGTGGGTTAAAGCCTCTGCCTTCAGCTCAGGTCATGATCCCAGGGTCCTGGATCGAGCCCCCGCATCGGGCTCTCTGTTTAGTAGGGAGCCTGCTTCCCACCCCCCCACCTGCCTCTCTGCCTACTTGTGATCTCTCTTTCTCTGTCAAATAAAATAAATAAAATCTTTAAAAAAACAAAACAATCTGTTTAAGAACTACTTACAGCAAGTAGTTCAGAAATGTTGGGAGACTATAAATATTCTTGAAAATAATACCCCTAAATTACTAACAGGGGAACTTGTAGGAAGGATGATCCTATTAAATTAGCTCTCAGTAAAACACACATAACAAGATATAATTTTTCTGCGATTTGGAGGGCTAGCATTGATGCATGCAAATACCCAGCAGAAAGCCTGACATATGGGAGTGACTGATAACTGTTAAGTATTAGTGGTAATGCCACTTTATTTTCAGCATGGAGAGAAATTATGAAGAATGTGCTGTGCAGATGGTACAAATATTTGGTCATCCAAAGGGATATGGGGCTCAATTGCTATTAATATCCAACCCTCATAAAATGTGTCATTTGATAATTGTCTTGCCTAAATTTTCACAACTATAGAAAAGAAAGTCCCTAGAGCATAAACGGAAGAGACAGGATATATGTTCAGTAGTTTTGGACTGTGAGATTTCGTCTCACTCTGATACTCTCTGGGGTCTCCACCTCTCTTGGGTCCATTTGCAGGTCTCAGGTATATTACAGGATAGAGTGAATGGAAAGAGAGGACCAAAGTCACACATCAGGCACCTGCTCTGTTGACTCAGAATCTCTTTGGAACTCTAAGAGTTGCTCTCTGTTGTAAATTAGGAAGACTCTGTGTTCCATATCTTAAAATATAAAACTGATTCAGACCCAGAGTTTCACAGCATGTAGTTATTTAGGAAATTGCCTCATGGCTATCATTTTGCTATTATCTTTCTATTACCCATTTTCCCCATTACTTTTCCCTCGCTGATTTCCATTGTGTTTCTTTTCTACCATGATTTCTACCACTTTTACTGTTTAGCATAAAAAATATTTCTTAAAGTAAACTTTGATTAATCTGTTGGCAATATGCCACCTGGATCCACAAAAAAAATTTAAAAATCAAGACAGATTGAGATAGATTTTCTTTAACATTCTGTAGACAAGAGAGGAAATGATCGAAGTATGATTTTAAAAATAATAGATATCAAACTCTTGCAAAACATTTTTTGTCAGCTAATTGTAAATGAATGAGAAACATATGGATTAAGTTTCCATCAAAAACACACACAATTATAATCAAGCAAAATTTGTTTGGCAGAAGTCTTTTTCTATTTTGCCAATTTTAAAATATTTGAAAATAATTTGAATGTTTATTTCAAACATAAAAAGTCATAGGATATTCATTATTATAAACTCAAAAGGAAGAAAAAAACCCTATAAAGTGATTTCTACAAAATAAGCAAATGCAGTTGTAATTCTGATAGCCCCATGGATTATTTCAAATGTAATTACCTGAAGGGAAAGAACATCATGTTCTATAGACCAGAAGCATGTTGGAAAACTCAGGAAAACATCAAGGACCCAAGATGTGAATCTATGCTGTTCACACTCAAATACAAAAAGGATAGAATCTTCCAAATAATTTCAAAATACATTTCATATTACTAATGGTACTTATTGAATTTAATATGAGAATAAAATGTACTGTGTATTCTTGGTTTCAAGTAGTAATTAGCCAATTTGACCTTAGCTCTTATAAAATTAAACAAGATCTAATTGGAATTTGATGAGAAATAGTGGTAAAACACAAGGTGATCATATTAGTCTGAACTTTTTGGTTTAGTCGTAGAAACCCTACTTAACCTATTTAAATGAGAACATTATTATTATTATTATTATTATTATTATTGTTATTTTTAACAGAAAAGGAATACATTGGATCATACAGTTGGGAAGTCCAGATCTCGGACTGATTTTTGTCAAGGCAGGGTTCAGGGGCCTACTTCCTGATCCGTAGTCTCCCTCTCCGTTTTGACCCTTTTCTCAAGCAGTATTCACAAAATGGCTGTGAAAACCTCCTGATTCCTGCGTTTCCAACATCGTAACATTAGGGGAAAGCCACATGTCTCCTTTAGGATCATTCTGGCAAAGGGCTTAAAGCAGTGAAATGGTGTTGTGTGATGGGTTTGTCTGTTTCCATGTGTCAGTCATGCCTGAAATCATGATGACCTGGGGAGGGAGGAGCAGGATCAGTGTCATCCAACATAGACCGAGGACAAAAGCATTAGTTTCTCAATAAATAGGGCTGATGGTTCAAAAAAGAAATAAGAAGGAATATTGAATGAGAAGGTATCTCAAACTCACAGGGAAGAACACTTGATTTTCTTCCAATGCTATTGACAATTTCTATATAATTGCTGGTTTTATTGACTATTCTGATGCGATGGACTGTATTAGTTTTTTTTTTTTCCCCTAAAATCTGACAAAATGAGCAATTTTCAATGTTCCTTGCTTGGCTAACTGCATTTTCCTTGAAAACATTCTAGTGTGTTTCATTTGAACAGGGCTAGGAAAAGTGAACTCTTCCCTCTTGGAACTCTTTCTTTTGTCTTTCTTTCAGATGCTTTTATGATTCCCTTCCCTCTTCCTTTCTCATCAGTCTATCCATAAGGCTGGGCTGGGAAGACCTGACCCTGGGTGGTTGCTTACATAGTTGGCCTCCTGGCTCAGAGGCCTGAGGCTGGGGCAGACAGGCAGAGTTCTCAAAGGAGGAAGATACGGATAAGATGACAGGCCAGTTCTGCTTAGACTTGGAGAGAAATCGTTCCCTGGGTTTCTTTTCTCAACTACTTTCATCAGCAGAGTGGGAAGATTTAAGAGCCTTGGTCAGCCAGCTGGGGGGCAGGTGCAGGAGAAAGGAGCCTAGGAAATAATCTGAACCTCTAAAATATGTGAAGTGAGTTGTAGAATCTTGTGCTGTGCAATGAGATAAAAAACTGACTGCATAGCATTTTGGACACAGCCCTGGTTAGTGATAAAGTCTATCCTCTGTTTATCTTTTCCATCACTCCTATCACAACAGGGCTGGTTGAGGATTCTGAAAGGGTGCTTGTCATTTTTGTATCTCCTTTGATGACAGGAACACTGGTCATAGAAGTTATCTTCTTTGTGGTTTCAAAAAAGAAAGGTCTTCATGGAAAGACCTAGAATATACCAGAAAGGTAATGAGACTTGGTTTCTGTGTCACTTTCTTCCATGAGTGTTATTAACAACACAGAAATTCCTAAGTTCTTTCTTCATTTGCAGCAGGGAGATACCTAATCATGAAACATTAATGCTTTTTAGGCCTTGAGTATTTGCATGCACTTCAGAAGTGAGGCTGCAGGAAAATGATGAAAAATGGAAGCGTAATTTAAATCCCTAATGACAGACAAGCATCAGAATCATCGCTATTATAACCAGGTTAAGAATTTACCTTGGTATTGTTTGAAAACGAATGATCTAAATCATGTACTTGGGAAAAAAAAAAAAGAAACAGTATGTTATTAAAGAAACAAAGAAAAGAAGAAGAGGAAAGAAATAAGAAAGAAAAGGAAGGAAAGGAAAAGAAAGAGAAGAAAACCTTTAAGAGTAAAGAATTTTTGGGGGCGTCTGGATGGCTCAGTCTATGAAGCAACAGACTTTTGATTTCTGCTCAAGTCATGATTTCAGGGTCTTAAGATTGAGCCCCACATCAGAGCTCCACACTCAGCAGGGAGTCTGCTTGAAATCCTCTCCCTATGTCAGTCGCCCTGCTCTCTTTCTCTTTAAAACAGATAAATCTTTAAAAAAAATGAAAGAGTAAGGAGCTTTTTTTTTTTAACTTTAGAGAAATTAGGACATATATTAGCTATTCACTTTGCTTTGTGGCTCCTTGAACACCTTAAAAAAGAAATATTTTTCATGGAGAGAAAAAATTAGGTATGATTTTTTAAAAAATAGAGTCTAAAGGATGTTTTTGGATACTTAGGTCAGATTTTGTAAGAATTATATTTGCTTAATATTATGGAACATAATCCTTGAGCTTGCATTACATTCCACTTTAACAAACCAGGCAGGCAATGTCTTTGTTAATGGTCCTTAAACTATACATGTTTTGCTTTCGTTAGTACCATCTTGTAGAGGGAAGCAGTATTTTTGTAATTCCTATCTTACTTTATGAGTAACTCGGAAAAATAGGTACTTTGCTCACAAGGTGTAGTATAATAGTATTTGTTAGTCACTCATCATCATAGTCACCTCTACCTCATGGAAGACTCACATGTAGAAATATGTCAACGCTGAAGCGTCAGCTCCCCATCTATGTAACATTTATTTTTCTGATATAGTACACAGGTGCATTCACGAGGTAAACAATGACAACAGTACCTGCTAATGTTTCCCAACACTTTTTTTTTTTTTTAAAGATTTTATTTATTTATTTGACAGAGAGAAATCACAAGCAGGCAGAGAGGGCAGGCAGAGAGAGAGGAGGAAGCAGGCTCCTTGCTGAGCAGAAAAGCCTGATGCGGGGCTTGAACCCAGGACCTGGGATCATGACCTGAGCCGAAGGCAGCGGCTTAACCCACTGAGCCACCCAGGTGCCCCTCTCCAACACTTTTTTGTTGAAGTCATGGTGCTACGTGTTTTACATGGCTGAACACATTTAATCCTTAAGGCAACCTAATGAAGTAGATAATTATTATCCACATTTCACCATAAAGACTCTGAGCACAAAATGGCTAAGTAATGGCTGAAGGTCATGTGACAGAAATAAATCTCATCGTTTTCTTTGCTATGCTTTATTTTCTAAAGCTGTTTTGAACATGTATTGAAAGGATGCTTGAGGGGCACCTGGATGAGCTCAGTCATGATTTTGATATCAGCTCAAGTCATGATCTCAGGGTGGCGGGATCAAGCCCCGAATAGGGCTCCATGTTCAGTGGGGAGGTTGCTCTGACTCTCTCCCTCTCTCTCTCTCCCTTATCCCCCTCCACTCCCACATGCACTCTCTCTGAAATTTGAAAAAAAAAAAAATCTTAAAAAAAAAAACAATGCTTGAATGCAGCCATCAAAAGAGATGAAATCTTGCCATTTGCAATGACGTGGATGGAACTAGAGAGTATGCTGAGTGAAATAATCAGAGAAAGACAATTATCACATGATCTCTCTGATAGGAGGAGAGGCAGGTAGGAGGGTGGTGGGGGGTAGGGAAGGAAAAAAATAGACTCTTAATCTCACAAAGTAAACTGAGGGTTGCTGGGGGTTGGGGGGAAGGGATAAGGTGGCTGGGTTATGGACATTGGGGAGGGTTGATTGATGATTCATAGACCTGTTCCTCTCAAGCAAATAATACATTATATGTTAATAGAAATAATTAAAAAAAATGTTTGAGTCTGTGAAATGAAATTACTGTTGTTTACAACAATCTTTGTATGTTAAGCAATCACATGACATAAAATAGAGTAAAATTGCTTTAAGAAGAATAACTTTCTAAAATGGAGAAAAATGGGAAACTGAAACAATATTAAATATTTTCAAAATGTATGCATAACTTGTTTGTCAAGCTTAGTATTGGAAACCATCATTTGATTATGAAGTCATGATTATTCAGCAGACGTTTATTTGACATCTTTCTTCTGGCTGATATTTGGATAAAGCCTGTATATGGAGCCACAGCATATTATTTTAGACAGAGAGGCAATTCCCTCTAAGGAGATGGAATGATTTATGTTCATTTATTTTCTTTTTGTCTCCCACTGCCCCTTTATATTTATGTAGGTTTTCTTTTCTGACATAACTCAAGTAATAAAAAGTTCTCTTGCATGTTATTAAAATACTTTGTTCCATTGTAATAGGAAAGATTTGCCTTGTTTAAAGGTGGGACTTAACCCACTCTCGTTGTTCAGACCTGCTACAGGCAGGGAAGACAACGGTCAAGGTAAAAAGTCAAGTAGCTGATTTTTTTTCTTTTGCTACCTCATAATTCTACTGGTTTTCTCCACTTTTGGCAACAGAGGTTTCTGTCCTCAGAGAGATCAGCATAGAGGGGGGTGAGAGAAGGAGCCACTGTTACCCTCCTTTGACCTAAAAATAGTTTGTGGGTGATGCTTTTTCTTCTGTGGACCCTTTCTTGTCTTAATTTTTCCCTCTTGAATGATGTTCCCTTCTCTGGCTCCTCATTTGCTTCTCTCTCAGCCTCTGAGCATCCGGCAATATTTCTAGATTTTCTTTCCCTAAGCCTGTTTGTCCCTTTGGCAAACTTCTTGAAAACACACACACACACACACACACCCCTTTAGCATTGGCAAACTGGGAGTAGACTTCCCTAATCAGTCACTATCCTTTGGTTCATCCATTAGCATCTATCCTGCCAATATCTCACCCTTTTAGATATTTTAGGCAGAGCCTAACTTCAGATGACCTTGTCTACTAATTACAGGAAACACTTATCAAGCTCCCTCAGTTGTCCTATTGAGATACTTTCTCTAGGTTTGAGATAAGGAAGGATATATCCACCCCAACCCCTTTTCCCTCTAAATAACCATATTAAAAATATATCATTTGCTTTTCTCCAGTTTTCGGGTGAAAAACGTTTGCCCCAAACTTCTTGTAGTAGTCAGAACTTTCTAAGAAAATTTCTCTCAAAATGCAACTCTCTCAAATAGAAGTGAGGGAGCAATTTGTCATCAAGTTTTGGCCAACAGATTGGTAAATTCTGCACAGAGTCTAGGAAGTCTTTTGGAATGTGATACTGCCCATTGGTATTTCAACCAAGTATTTTAGCATCATGTTTTGTGTGTGTGTGTGTGCGTGTGTATGTGTGTATGGGTGTGTATGTCTGGGTAATTTTGGTGATCAAATATCGTGAGGGTCCTGCTCTGATTGGGATTGGGACCGGGCCCTAAATCAATCACAACAGTGTACGCCCTCCAGGGCACACACTTTGGCTGGGAGTAGCACCTTACATCATCAACATCTGCCTCACTGAAAATACAGTAAATATAGCAATAGCATTAATCAGCTTTAACATGAGTTCCTCTTATATGCATAAGTATATGAGAAAGAGTAGATGAAAGAAATCCAGCAATAAAATGACACCAACATTCCCCTCTGATCATTCCTTCTGAAAGCTGACCATACAGAATAGGTATATAAATTTAAGCCAAGTAAAATTCACTTTCTCTTTCTAAAATGGCATTACTGGTCCACATGTGTGTATGTATGTGTGTGTATGTATATGTGTGTGTGTATATATATATATATATATGTATATATATATATATATTTATTTATTTATATATATTCCTGAAAAAAAGGAAATTAAAGACACTGAGTCAAATATACATGGTGTTAGCCAGAATCTTCAGGTCCTTTTTAATGAAAGGACTAGAATCCCAGCTCAAACTAGCTCACCTTAAGAGAACATAAATCATTTACTGTTGATTCGTGGAGGAGTAGCTCTTTACACCTGGCTAGGGGCAGCAGCTCAACTGATGTAATTTGGACCTTTCTGCTCTCCCTGTCACTCATCTTTTCTTTTCTAATCTCCTTGCTGAGTTGGCCTACTTCTCCATATGGATCTCTTGCAGCATTAAAACCCTAAGGCAAGAGGTGGCTCTGATTAGAAATCCTAGGAAGGAACTATTGGTCTGGGTACTCTAATTGGTTGGGTACTCTGGGCAGCAGCAGAGTGCTGGAAAAACTCCAAGCAGTGGAGCACGACAGGAGTTTGCTGAAGAAGGCGGAGACACCCTGCGTAAGTTTGCAAGGACTGCCTTGACAGAGTGCTACAAGCTGAGTGGCTTAAAAAAACAGAAATTTATTGCCTTGTGATTCTGGAGTCTGAAGTCTGATATCAAGAGGTCAGCAGGGTTGGTTCATTCTGAGGCCGTGATGAAAGGGTCTGTTCCAGGTATCTTTCCTTGGCTTATGGGATGACCAGTTTCTCCCTGAATCTCTTCACTTTGTTTGTCTTCTATGTTTGTCTGTTTCTGTGTCCAAATTTCCCCCTTTTTACAAGGACAGCAGTCATATTGGATTAGGGCCTATTCTAATAAACTCATTTTAACTTTTATCTTTGTAAACACCCTACCTTTAAATAAGGTCACATTTTGAAGTGGTTAGGGCTCCAACATATCCTTTTTGGGGGGGGCACAAGTTATCCCATAACACACTGTTCCTTAAATGGGGAAAGGGTCAGAATCAGTCGTGAGGACATGAATTTCAACTACCATATGCCACTATACACACTTAAAGTATATGGAAACTATGCCAATAAAAGCAGTTAAAGAGATTGCCATCAGTCTTCTTTGTCCTTCTCTCTCCATAAGTGTATAGACAATATATTTGAACTTATATTTGAACTTATAAAATATATATCTGAACTTCTTATATTTTTGTATATTTGTATCATTTCTAGGCCTAAGAAATCTTCTGTGCTGATGTTTTCTGTATGGATCTCCTGAAAATTTTGTTTCATTTTATGTTCAATGCTCTCTTTCAGTCTTTTAGAAGAAATATATCCAAAAGTAATGCTTCATTATAATAATTGTATGATAAAATAATCTCACAAAATCCATTTTAATCAAAACTTTTATAAATAAAACAGCAATATGCATTTCTTCCCTGTATCCATGTAAACATTTATTTAAGAGTTTCTAACTTAGGGCTCAACACCTCAATTGAAATATACAATTACTTCAATAAAATCAAGGAGATTTGTTTCACAAAAATCTTACCATGGGGGACGCCTGGGTGGCTCAGTTGGTTAAGCAGCTGCTTTCGGCTCGGGTCATGGTTCCAGCGTCTTGGGATCGAGTCCCGCATCGGGCTCCTTGCTTGGCGGGGAAGCCTGCTTCTCCCTCTACCTCTGCCTGCCATTCCGCCTGCCTGTGCTCACTCTTTCGCTCTCTCACGCTCTCTCACAAATAAATAAATAAAATCTTAAAAAAAAATCTTACCACAGAAATTGAATAATCTCTTGCATAAGTTAGTATGATTATTCTTTCTCACTACCTCCTTAACTGTAAGACCCAGATCTTTATCAATCACAACACACTGAGTTTTGCTTTACTATTAATAGAATGAATGAAGGAAATGACAAGACATCCATCAAATAAAACAAAATAGTATCCTTATCTTTATTTTCCCCAAAAGAGGAAGATAGAAGTCAATTAAGAGGTAATGCAGATGGGACGCCTGGGTAGCTCAATCATTTGTGTCTACCTTCAGCTCAGGTCATGATCCCAGGCTCCTGAAATCGAGCCCCACACCAGTCTTCCTGCTCAGTGGCAGTCTGTTTCTCCCTCTGTCTCTCCCCTGGCTTGTGCTCTCTTTCCCACTTACTCTCTCTCTCAAATAAATAAATAAAAACTTAAAAAAAAAAAAGATAATGCAGAAACACACACAAAAGTCTAAGATCTATTTTCCATTAAAGCAATTCATGATTTATTCTGATGTTTTATTTCTTATAGCATTACTGAGGCATATAATTGATAAAGTTGCAAAATATCTAAAGTACACATCATGATAATTTTATATACAAATGCATTGTGAAAGGATTCCACTCTCTAGTTGGTTAATACATGTTTTTATTTATTTGCTTTTGTATTTTTTATGAATAAGGAACTCTAACAATATGGGCTGGCTTGCAATTTAACCACATTAGAATAAATACATGACATTATTTAAATATAATATAGAGTGGTTTTTTAATTTAATAGTTGTATGTCCACAATTTTTTTTTTTTATTTGTTACTGGAAACTGTCTTTCCAAATAATACTCTTCAGAACAAAGTTCCTTCTGGAGCTGATATAAATTATGTGTTGCCAAAAGATATGCCCCCACAGCAGGCTGTGATGTTGCTCTTACTTCCAGATGTTCACAACATACCTCCTTACATAAAACAGCCCCTAGAGAAATTTGAAAAGCAAATATCCAGGCTCTGGTACTTCCTATTAATAGATTTACACAGATTGAAGTAGATGTCTTCAAATTCCCTTCCTACTCCAAGATTTTACAGTCCTCCTTGTTTTCACTTCACAGTTAAAGACTACACAGAGTCAACAACGTTGTCATACCACAATTAGCATCATTGTCACATCTGGGATTAGTCCCTGTTAGCTTCAAGACGTCTGATATTATCATTCAGGATTTTAAATGTAGCTAGACTTAATTTTCTGGAGTCAGTTTTATCATTTTAAAATGTAAGTGTATTACGCTGTATGAAATATTAAAAATGCATAGCTTACCTCTTTGGGCAAGGCATAAATGTAAGAGATTACGTCTGCCTGTAAAATATTTAATCGGTTCACTCAAAGTAACATATCAAAAACATATGAAAACAGACTTCACAGAGATCTGAGCGCCAGTTTCCAGCTGCACTGTCTTCTGGGGTATCTCACTCTGGGGCAAGACAACTAACATTTTACAGGCCAGATCTTCCCCTCTATACAATGGGAATTATAATAACTAGTCATGGTGTGATGCAAAAAAATTATATACTATAACAGAAAGATACGTGGCTTATAACAGTTTCCTAAATGCTCATTTTTCTTCCTTTTCCCTTCCATTAACAGGAAAAAAATCTTGAAAAAAATCATCTAATAAATAAAAATGCTCAAAACAAGGTGCTTGCATAGACTTCTATTTACTCTGTCACTCTCTGTTATTTTGATTTTTTTTTAAAGGCTTTATTTATTTATTTAAGAGAGAGAGATAGAGAGAGAAATGAGAGAGAGCATAAGAGGAGAGAGGTCAGCAGGAGAAGCAGACTCCCTGCCGAGCAGGGAACCTGATGTGGGACTCGATTCTGGGACTCCAGGATCATGACCTGAGCTGAAGGCTGTTGCTCAACCAACTGAGCCATCCAGGCACCCATATATTTTGATTTTTAATCACAACCACAAAGTCCTGTACAACTCATAGATATTATGGAAGAATAGGTAATAGATAAAATGTGGAAAAAGTAGGTAAGACCCTCAATTAATCACAATGTGTGTTGAAAAAACTTGAATTTGAAAGAAATAAATTTACTATATCATAAAATACAGTGTTGCTATAGCTACATTTGCATTAATTACTGACAAAATATATGGCCTTGATCTGGCATTCTTAATTCATCATAGAAGAACTGACATAGTTTATGACAAATAATTTGATACGCCTCCTGCATATACTCTTGGTTTTTGGATTTACCATTTAGTATCTCAAAATGTTTATGGAAAAAATATGAAATATATCTATACATTTCCCCAAACATGAACAAATTCCAAAAATTTGAAGAAACAAACAACATATTAAAGAAATTTTTAAAAACATTTTCTAAAACATAGAATACTGGAATGATAAATAGTTCATATTATTACTATATTGAACATCTATGAGGCCACATTGCTAAGTATATAATTGTATTAAACATAATGTACTAAAACATCATTTTATAGAAATAAATAGTTTTTAACTATTTAACAGTCTGAACTTGTGTGAAAGAATAAACAGTTATTTTGAATATTTTTCCCGATACTACTGATTTGTGGGACATTCTTTTTTTTTTTTTTTTTTTTTTAAGATTTTATTTATTTATTTGACAGAGAGAGATCACAAGTAGACAGAGAGGCAGGCAGAGAGAGAGAGGGAAGCAGGCTTCTTGCTGAGCAGAGAGCCCGATGCGGGACTCGATCCCAGGACCCCGAGATCATGACCTGAGCCGAAGGCAGCGGCTTAACCCACTGAGCCACCCAGGTGCCATTTGTGGGACATTCTTGAAACATACATTAGGAAAGGTCTACGCAGAAAGGACCTCACTGTGAAAATTAATATATGCAGCTACATCTTGGCCATGATAATATTCAAGGCAGTAATTGACTTAAGACATTAATTTTGGGGATGCCTGGGTGGCTCAGTTGGTTAAGCGGCTGCCTTCTGCTCAGGTCATGATCCCAGTGTCCTAGGATCGAGTCCCATATCAGGCTCCTTGCTCGGCAAGGAGCCTGCTTCTCCCTCTGCCTCTGCCTGCCGCTCTGCCTGTGCTCTCTCTCTCTCTCTCTGACAAATAAATAAAATCTTTAAAAAAAAAGAATTAATTTTGGTATTTAGCACAGGAAAGGATAACTGGAATAAAGTAGTTAGATAACTAGAATAAGGTATTTAGCACAGGCAAGGATAATTAAAATAAAGGGTAACTAGAATGAAAATCATCTTTCCCCTAATAAGAAGTCTATTTGATAATTGAAATTTACAGGTAAATAACTTCTACTTAACATAATTGAGATTTTGTCGATCTCTCATTTTAAAAGTGGGAGAGATGCTGAAAGCTGATAAGAACTTCTAAAGAATAAAGACCAGCTTAATTCTTGTGCTCGTAAAGATGGAGGTATTCAAGATTATTTAAAAATGTGATATTACTCTTTCAGCTTTAAGTAGTATCTTTGAAAAGCAAGTGCTATAATTGGTGCATAATGAAGAATGATTAAAAAAAAAAAAAGAAACAGGTGCCTGAGTTTATATCAACTACTATAAGTTACTATATTAACTTAAAAAAGTAGAAAATTAGTACGTTAAATTATTAAAAATCCATTTCTTCATTAAGATATATCTTTAAAAATAAATTCTCCACTAACTATCTTATTCTCTCCCGTTTTAGTTCAAACATGATTAATAATTTATATGAATTGTTTTTTACAGCTCAACCCCTGTGAAAATTTCATGATAAATTGCCATATTGGGCCAAATTATGTATTATATAACCAAGTATTTTGTTTTAGAAAGACACCAAAAGACACAATTATAATGGGAAACAAAATTGGCCATAGCATCTATCCCTGGAGAATCTTGTTTATATTTTTTCCTCCAAAGATGAATTCTCTCTTTACTGTTTCTTAAGCCAGTTCCCTAATCATGTCAAAATATGTTTCACAATCTTGTGATTTTTCCGTAAAATCATTTGTGTATGTATAACACACACACACACACACACACACACACACACAGATGCTTGTTTGTTTGCACTTTTTTGCCGTCTTAAAAAATATGTACAGACTAACATAAGTTTTCTATAATTATCTGGCAGTGACTTATATTTAAGTAGTTTTTTGTTTTTGTTTTTGTTTTCATTTTTTAGCAGCGTTTCAATGGGGTTTCTTGGTAGGAGCTCAAAACTATTGCACAGCAGTTTCTACTAATAAAAAAAAAAAAAAGAAAAAATAAGATTCTGTTTTAGTCCCTTCGGTCTGCTATAACAAAACACCACAGACTGGGGGACTGATCAATAACAAAATTTAGCTCTGGAGGCTGGAAGTCTGAAAACAGGGTGATAGATGAGGTCGAGGGTGCTCTGTGGAAACACTTCATAAAAGTTCTAATCCCATGGGGTGCCAGGATGGCTCAGTCGGTTATACGCCCAACTCTTGATTTTGGCTCAGGTAATGATCTCAGGGTCGTGAAATGGAATCCATTGTGGGGCTCTGTGCTGGGGGTGGAGCCTGCGTAGGATTCTCTCTCTCTCCCTCTGCCTCTCTGGGACTCTTCCTCTCTCTCAAAACAAAAACAAAACAGAATGTGCTAATCCCATTCACGCGGACTCCACCCTCATGATCTAATTAGCTCTTAACACCTCACCATAGGCATTAGGGTTCAGCACGTGAATCCCGGGGAAACTCAAGTGTTTGGACCAGAGCACACACAAGGATAGAGGGAGACTGATAGCTTTTTAGAGAGATAATGATGGTGGGAAGAGGGGCCCCAGGAAATCTCGGTATGGGAATGGATTCTTGAAAGACATGTTAAAGGATGTGCAGAGGCTCACCAGATAAATGAGGGTAATAAAGGCTGTGTAGAAAGAGCAACTTGAACAATGTTATAGAGCCCAAGCCACGCTCAGGGAAGTACAACTTGGTTTTAGTATTAGAATAAAAGTTGCATTTGGGATGTGTAGCTGGAAATGCAGTCTAGATTATGAAGTTATTTATTTATTAAAAATGCCATTTTTACCAGCATTTTAAAAAGCCTTTAAAAATGGAGAATTGCCTTTATTTTGTAACTCAGGACTTCTATACTTAGAGTTAACTAAATTGAGAGACCCACAGTTCTTGCTTTGCATGGTCCTTATGGTTTTATAGGTCAGAAATCCAATCCCGGTCTCACTGGGCTAATCTTTAACCTAGTCAATAAGTGTTACCAGGACTGCGTTTCTTTCTGGAATCTCTAGGAGAATCTCTTTCCTGGCCTTTTCCAGTTTCTAGAGACCTTTCACATTCCTTGGCTTATGGCACCTGCTTCCATCCTTGAAACCATCAATGGACTGGGTTCCTCTCACATTCCCATCTATCTCTTTGGTTCTGCAACAATAGGAAGACTGGGAGAAGTTTTTTGCTTAAAAAGACTCATGATTACATTGCGCCTACCTGAATAATAATCATCTGCTTATCTCAAGTTTGGTTTTGTTTTTTTTTTTTTTAAAGATTTATTTATTTACTTGAGAGAGAGAGAGACAGACAGAAAGCAGGGAGGAGTGAGAAAGGGAGAGAATCTCAAGCAAAGTCCCTTCTGTGTGTGGAGCCCATTACAATTCTGTGACCCTGAGATTATGATCTGAGCCCAAATGAAGTCTGATATTCAGCCCACTAAGCCACCCAGGCTCCCACTCAAGATTTTTTTTTTTAACCTTAATCACATCTGCAAAATCCCTTTTATCATGGAAGGCAAACTACTTATAGATTCCTGGAAATAGTATATGGACATCACTGGGGGCCCGTTGTTCTGTCTAGCACAGTCCATTCGGTCCCCTAAAGTTTATATCTATCCCTCACGCAAAATTAATTCATGGACTCCAAGTTCCTCAAAAGTCTGACTCATTAAACTATCAACGAAATGTCCCAAATCTCATCCAAGTCTTGTCAGTTCAAAAGTCCTGAATGTTATCATTTAGATAATCTAAATTAGAAATGGTTGAGACTCTGAGTTTAATCTAGCTTGATGTACAATTCCTTTTTATTTGTGGATCTGTGAAAGTAAAGAAACACATTATCTGCTCCTTAAATACAATGGTAGGACAGGCATAGCATAATAGTTATAGAAAAGAGAACATTTAAAATAAGGAGAAACATAAAGGAAAAAGAAAGGCACAGATACCCCAAATTTCTAAATCCAGCTGGGCAAACTCCATTAGTTTCAAGACCCTTTGTCAGGCTCATGTTTCCTCCTCTGAATCATCCTTCCCTTTTCACAAAATATGGCAGGTGTTTGCAGTTGAGGAATTTCAGCAGCTTGTGTCCGGCCAATAGAATTTTAGTTAGCCTTTTTTCATCTCCTACTTAATCCCTTTTAGTAAAAACTGGCATTGTTTCCTACAGTATAAAATCAGCAAGAACTTTGTGGATCTCCCATGTATCTCACAGAAATTCACTCCATTAGACAAGAGACTTTCCCACAGGCATTTTTTCCCATAATTAGTTCTCTTTTGTTGACTTCTCCTGACATCTCCCAAGAAACAACACACTTTAATTTCCTAGAGCTTCTCTGGTTTGTTTGGAGGATCTTCAAGTCACATCCATAATCTCTCCAAAGAGCCTCTTATGTGACTGAGTATTCTGATATTTTTATCTTTTTGAGGTATTAGGAAAAGATAGTCACAATCTTTTTTCAAAGTCAGTTTTTCCTTTAGATCCTACATTCTGATAGCAAATCTCTTAATTTTAGCATCTTTTGCAATCTGGATAGGCTGAGAATGAATCACATCATCACTCCTTGGTTCCTTTTGTTTATTCATTTTGCTTTCAACTTATTTCCCTCCCCTTGCATTTCACTATGAGCAGCAAAAAGAAACCAGGCTGCTGTCTTCATTCCTTTGCTTAAAAATCTCTTCAGCTAAGTCTTTCACATAATTGCAGGGGACAATTCTGCTAAGATTTCTGTCACTATTTAATAAGGTAAATCTTCCAATTTTTAAAAATGTGTTGCTTCTTTCCTACTGAACTTTAATCAGTAGCGCCTACTATGTCCATATTTCTACTGTGATGATTTAGGTATTCTCTACCTCATTTCTATTAATAGGTGTGATGATTTAGGTATTCTCTACTGCAGTCTATTTCTCTATACCATACCCTTCACTTCCTTCTCAGTCTTCACTGGCAGAGTCACTGACATGCGTATTTCTACTAACAGTGTGGTCAAGGCAATCTAAGCTTTTTTTGATAATTCTCTTCAAAATGGAGTCACTAATTCCAAAGACACTTTGACCTCTTTTTAGATATTTATTACAACAGTATATCACCCTCAGTTACTCAAATCTATTTTAATTTTTTATCATTGCCATAACGAATTCCCACATATGTGGTGGCTTTAAAAAAACACAAAAGCATTATCTTATCGCCACCAACATCCTGTTTCTAGCAATGCTTTCTTTTTTTTTTATTTTTTAAATTTAATTTCTTTTCAATGTAACAAAATTTATTGTTTATGCACCACACCCAGTGCTCCATGCAATACATGCCCTCCTTAATACCCACCACCAGGCTCACCCAACCCCCCATCCCCCGCTCCTTCAAAGCCTTCAGATTGTTTTTCAGAGCAATGCTTTCTAAATAGAATGGAGGCTTTCTATTTAGAATTTGGGTAAAATGCTTTTTTATTTAGAAAGAATTGCTCTCTTGATCCCTTAAGGTGCAGTTAACACCCACCTTTTGTAAGGGTCAGAAACAACAGTGATTTTTCTCTTCTCAGAAATCATGTTTTGCTCCCAGACTGCAATATTGAACGCTACTTACTCTGTGTTTTGTTGTGTCATTATTTATCTTTATAATATATCTCAAGTTATCTTGATACAATTAGATATCTAAGGAGAGGAACATTCTTAGCATTTATTACAGTATTTTTATATGGTAGCCATTCGATTCCCTTTGTGAATGGTATTGCAAAACCTGAGAGGCAACAGAATAGTTAAAGGAGGGAAGTTGCCTTTATGAAGATTTTAGAAAGTCAAAATATTTTACTAACATCAAGATGCTTACTCACAATTTATGTATTAACTTGTCATCACTTTCTAATTTTTAAGTGCAGCTATTATTTATAGAATGTTTTAGCTTATAAATGTTTTTAACACGTATCATCTTACTTGATCTTTACACATACACACAAATACTCTTAACACAAAAGAGGAAAATGGAGTCACATGTAGATTTCAGTTGTGTTTGCTGATCTGCACATGGTCAAGAAAGATGTTAGTAGCAAAACAGAAAATAAATCCAATACCTACAATTCTATAATTTTTGTTTTTCCCACTATGCTGTATGTTCTCATTTCATGTAGATTTTATAATAAATTAGTACCCAATGCACATACCGTTTGTATCATTACATTAAGTTTCTTGAGAATTGGGAATGGTACAAGAAGGAACAATTAATTTTGGAGACCTTATTTTTGGTGGAATCAGTGAAAATATGGTAATATTGTATTTGCCAGAGAAAGCCATTATCATGAGAAAGGAGGTTATATCATGAGCAGCTGAGTTAAATCACTGCAGTGAAAGAATGCTAATTTCATTTTTCTAAACATTCAATACACTTTGATGATTTATTATTATAATGCCTTATATTGTTTTTTGAAATCATTATAAAAGCACATGAATAATCATAGACTGTGCCTAATGAATAGTTAAGGTAGTCCCAAGACTTAGAAAGAAGTTATGGTATTGAAAATAAAATATGGAAAATAGATAATTAAATGATGAGTAAGGAATCCTGGTTCATTACTATTTGCAAAATAGCAAAGGAAAAAGTTTGACATTACAACATACCAATCAGAATGCGTATCAGGAAATACTGAAAACTAGAAATTAGAGAAGAAATAATTTAGAGAAACTCCAAATTTCTGCTTTCTTTTGCCTCTACAACAGAAGAGTCCTGCTAATAATCCTGTGATTAATTGTAACCATGTGAGTCACTAAACTCTCTCATGGATTCTATAGTCCTCAGATCTTCTGATTGGAATGCAGATTACATTAGGAACTTTTCTTAGAAGAGAGTGTCCTGGGTGGGCATAAGACACCAAAGCCAATCCCTTGAAATTTTACTTCTTGTAAATTAATACATGTGCATTGACCTTTATAAAATAGTCTCTTAATTAATTTTTTTTCTTAATCAACTTATTGCCTGCAAGCGACAGAAATCATCTCTAGTTGACTTCTGCAGCAAAGTTATTTCTTAGAATCCAATGAAAAAGTGCACAGAATTGGTATGCAGGTGAGGAACCAGATTCATAAAATGGTCAGTAATGAAGGGAATCTACGTAGGAAACTTCTTTCGTATTATTGTATAAGGACCACTTCCACAAAATTTTCAGCCTGGCAGCACTGCCATTATGAATAATTTCTTCACTGCTCAAGGTCTCTGTGTTCCCCATTCCAGCATCAAATGTCTAGGCAGGAGCATCTGATTGGCCAAGCCTATCGGGAGGTGAGGGGAATAAACTGATCTGTAGTGTGCGTAACTCTCTGGATATGGATACTGAACCTGAAAACAAGCTTAGGACATTCTTTCCTCCAAATGCAGTTATCTATAAATATGTTAAACAACTCATCACTCTCTTCATTAACTATTGATTAAAAAAAATATGGAACCGGGGTGCCAGAGTGGGTTAGTGGTTTAAAGCCTCTGCCTTCAGCTCAGGTCATGATCCCAGGGTCCTGGGATCGAGCCCCACATAGGGGCTCTCTGTTTAACAGGGAGCCTGCTTCCTCCTCCTCCTCCTCTCTCTCTCTCTCTCTCTGCCTGCCTCTCTGCCTACTTGTGATCTCTGTCTGTCAAATAAATAAATAAAATATTTTAAAAAAATATGGAACAGAACGTCAAGTGTAAAGTCCTGGGACATGTCCTTTAAAGTCTTTATCAGATGATATGTTTTTTAATGCAATAATTCCATTTATTGAATGACAGATGATATTATGAAAGATTCTGATGGATACATTTTGTAACTACAGATCTGTAATATTTTGTGTAGGTGCTCTCAGCTGGTGGAAAGGTGTCACTATTCCTGCAGGGTTTTAAAATACACACATTTCTTTCATACCCTAGAGGACAGAAAGCCTCCCTCAGAATGATTTATATGGTATGAGAAATGGCTTGGTCCTAGCTCTTTTACTATTCAAATTTATCCATTTATCTGAGTGGTTGTGGTCTTATGATATGTCAAATCCTACCCCAAATTGTGTGATATATAATATATATAATATATAAAATGTAACATAATATATTACATATATTATGATACATAATACTGTAGCAGTACTATGTGGTTATGGGAAGGGTCATCTTTTCACCAGATTAATCTTTCTTTTGTTCACAATCTCCCTGAGAGCTTCTTGGGTAAAATCTGAAACTGTCCCTTATACCAAGAGGGCAGGGAGAAATAGAAGAAAGAGGCAGGCTCTGCTAAATTGCAAGGTGGCAGGTTTAATAAGCAAAGGAATGTACACAGGAGGCTTGTCTTGACGGCTGCAAGACAAATAGATTTCTACACTTGCCTGCCAGAATCTTAAATGTTTATATAGAGGACTTTACTGGGCACAGTCGCATATACTGTGCCCAGTAAAGTCTCATCATTACCTCAAGGATGTATCCTTGGGGCAGCCTCTGAGGGTGGAGAAGGCAAGTGGGACACATGTTCTAAGGATAGAGGAGCCTCTGATTGCTGGGATCCATTCTTGGGTCAGCTGGAGGTTTTTTCCTCTAACACTTTTTGAAACCCCACAGTACTGAGGGTTTTCCCTTAGTTTAGGGCCAGCCAGATACTGTATATTAAATATGATGATTATTTTTCACCTCTAAAAAGAAAAACTTTCATTTAAAAAATCTGTTTTATCTTATTTTTTTATAGAGGTAAATCTCTACAAAAAAATATTTCTTTACTCCTTAATACTACAAGTATAATGATAAATGACAACTGACACTCCAGTTCAGAATTGGAGACTATTAAGGAGCGGTGTGGTCTGTACTAAACAGAAGACCACATGCCTTTCTTGTTCAAAAACCATCACATAGATCTAGTCAGCTGTTGTCATGTAGGCAATGAAGCCCAGTATTGCCAGATATTTCAATTTTTTCAACAGAAGCCAGAAATTTGGGCTTTTTATGTGAAATTTCCCTGTTTTAAATGTTGGTAACATTAAAAAACAACAACAACAACAAAAAAAAAACAGTACAGGATCCAAATAAAACATATCTGTGGGCCAGGCTTAGCTTGCAAGTTGCCAGTCTGCAACCTCTTCTAGAGGCGAAGAGCTGCAGCCCAACTGCTATCTCCATCTGTCTAGTAATTGTTGCTCCCCAGGGACCTGTGGATTTTAAAAGAAACAGAACCTTGATATACCTTTCCTGGCAGCCTCTATCCAGATTCCAGCGGTGGCAAGCCAGCCGATGTACATACTTAGGGGCTCTCACCACATGGACTTTAACCATTAACTTTCCCACCAGACCATGAACTCCTTAAGAGAAGAAAGTCTTTGTTCACGAGCAAATTGTATAGAAGCTGAGGTATGTTAATTACCATGAGAATAAGCCTCACTTTGTCAATAATTCTTCTATAATAACATTTACAACATTTCTTTCCCCTTGTTCTAAGAGATGATCTTCCTGAAACACTGACTTTTTTTTTTTTTTTTTTACTGTAAAGAGTGAAAGATAATTGTTGATCTTTTGGCTAAGCAGTCCTTCTGACTAACTCAGAAGAAAAGTTAATTCTTTACTGTTAAAGGCATAGCATAGTGAAGAACAGACACAACTTATTTTCAAGATCAGTAAATAGTTACTGAGTATCTACTACATGGCCCGAAGTTACAGATGCAGATACAGAAGTAAGCACCTGAGGAACAAGGGCCTGCCCCAAAGCTTCCTTGCATAGAGGAACAAGTATCTGTAAAAATTAGCACAGGGGTGTCCACAGAAAGGTCTTGGCTTCTGATCTTGGTAGGAGTGCCACATGTGCCCCATCTGGAGGATTCTTGGATCTTTGGTTCAAGGCCGTAATGGATGCATCCCAGCTCTGCTCCCCTGGATTTTCTCTGAGGGTGCTCAGAGACAGGATTGAATGTGTACACGTCATTCCCATTTCCCTAAATCTTCCCACTTGTGCCATTTCCATAGATCCTAGTGAAGATCTTGGACCACAAACATTTTAAAGTAAAATTGAAATAAGAAATCAATAAATGCCAAAAGTTACTTGTGCAACATAGGTGTTTGGGTGGTCAAATCCGGAATTATAATTTTTGACTGGTTTTCTTTCAGGAAAACAATTCTTTTTTAAATATATTACTTTATTAAAAATATTTTATGTATTTATCTGCGAGAGAGAGAGAAAGAGAGAGAGAGAGTGCACAAATGGGGAGAGAGGCAGAAGGAGAGGGAGAAGAAGGCTCCCTGCTGAGCAGGGATCTGGATGCAAGGTTGAAATCTAGGATCCTGAGATCATGACCTGAAATGAAGGCAGATGCCTAACCAATTCCCAGGAGCTCTGGAAAAACAATTCTTAAGTTAATGTAATAATAATAATAATGACATTTATGGAGTGGAGACTATATGTATTAGCTATTATTCATGTGCTACTTTGTTAAAGCCTTACCAAAGATGGTCAAGGGATGTTTATATGTGCTGAATACATAAATCTGTTACCTTTTTATTCTTTATCAAAAAATTAAAATAAAATAATAAATACATTATTATTTCACTTAACATTAGAGGAAAATGATCTTCATAGAAGCTTAAATATTTTGCCTAAATTTACCTTGTTAGTTAAATAACCAAGTATGGATTTGAACCCTACCCCCTGAAAAGTCACAAATTTTCTATTACACTACAAAGTCGTAAGACTTACATATCTTTGGGTGAGGAGGCATTCTTTAGCTGAAACAGTTCCAGAAATGGGCTGGACAGTCAAGAGATGTCAATCCATAATCTTCCTAGTGGCTGGATAGTAAGTCTTTTCATCCTCCCCCACCATCCCCCATGGGCTGTCACTTCTTTTTTAAAAATTTTTAAATTTATTATTATTATTTTTTATTTATTTGGCAGAGATCACAAGTAGGCAGAGAGGCAGGCAGAGAGAGAGGGGGAAGCAGGCTCCCTGCTGAGCAGAGAGCCCCATGCGGAGCTCAATCCCAGGACGCTGGGATCATGACCTGAGTTGAAGGCAGAGGCTTTATCCCACTGAGCCATCCAGGCACCACTAAGTCCTTTAATCCTTAAGGGAGGGATCTAGGCAGCCCATCATTATATTCACCACAAGTAAACATTTTGATTTTTTTCTTATGTGACAAGAAGACTAGATATTGATAGTTGCTGTTTGGGTTTGGTTTGGGTTCAGCCATTTAATAATAATGTCAGGACTTCTGCATGCTTCTCTTGGTCTTTTCTTGCTTTATCTTGGTTTGTTTCTCTTGGTCTTTCGAAAAACAGAATTATCTTAATTGACTTAGAGTAATTTTTTGAGGCTGGAAATATTATTGCCTGAAAAGGTTTATTAATAAGAGAGAAGCAGGGAATTGGTATGTTGTAAACAAAAAAACAAAACAAAATAAAACAAAAACAAAAACAAAAACAAAAAAACAAAACAGTATTTTCCACAGGTCATTTTTTTTTTTTAATTTTAATCTTTATTATTGAAGGACAGTTGGCAGACAATGTTACATTAGTTTCAGGGGCACTACTTAGTCATTTTTTAAATTAACATATAATGTATTATTTGTGTCAGGGGTACAGGTCTGTGAATCCTCAGTCTTACACAATTCACAGCACTCACCATAGCATATACCCTCCCCAATGTCCATAACCCAGCCACACTATCCCTCCCCACACCACCCACCAAGCCCTCAGTTTGTTTCCTGAGATTAAGAGTCTCTTATGGGTTGTCTCCATTTTATTCTTTACTTGTAACCACATTGATCCTTAAGCATTGTATGCCTTATGGCCATACCTAGGGCATGGGAACATTTGGGTGAGGAAAGGGATGAGATGAGGCTTGAACAACAGTCCCCTTCAACTGATGCTATTCTCAACTCAATCTGTCTGAATCTGTAATATAACAGAAGATGAAGAATAGAGTGAGGATGGAAAAGAGAATGAGAGTTAGGTGGAAAGTTAGGTGGGAAAACCAACCTTATATGTAATAGGTAACACAAAAAAATGACCAAAGAAATCCCATTCTCTCTAATTAAAAATAAGCTGTGCTTTCATTTATATTAATATCTGTTTGCACCATCAAAAACATTTAGCTTCTTATTAGATGTTTCTCAGTACTGATGTTTATTGGCATTGATATTGGACAAGAATACATCTGTGGTAAATTAGCTTAGGAAGGCTTCTAAATGGGGTCATAGAGTCCTAGTAATTCAGGGTTGGAAGGGCTTTGGAAATCATCTAATGCAAACTCATCATTTTACACACAGGAAACTGAGACCAAAACAAATATAGGTATAAACTTTTGAAAAATCCTTTTTTCTTTCTTCTTTTCCATTAAGCAACAGTTATGGGGTTTACTGGTCTTGAACTTCTCTGTGGGCAAATTTGAACAAAGTGGGATTATCACACACACACAAAAGTTGAAATGCTTCATTTGTATTCAGGGAAACGAAATGTAGATAGTTGAAGTAATTTATATAAGATAGAAGTCTACTTCATGAGCCAAATAAATCAAACATTAGAAGTACCACCTTTTGACAAAGTAATTATTTAACATAATAATTGATATTATTGCTGAATTCACAGAACAATTAACATGTGTCTGAGTCAGCAAAATAAAACTAGATATTTCAGCAAGCATCTATTTAACTTGGTCATGTCCCAGCAGCCCAAATCTAAACACAGATTTCAATGGCAAAAGTTTGTTTAATGGGAAAACCTATCCAAAGAGAAACAATTTGTTTCATCTGCAGTGGGGAAATATCCATCTGCTATTAAGTTAGTACAGAGTTTTGTAAAATTTTCCACTGGTTGGCTGTTGCTTGTCATCCAAGGGAAGGGACTTTTTTGAAAAAAAAAAAAAAAAAAAAAAAGTGGGGGTGGGTCAATTACTTTTAAAAGTGCTACTTTGGCAAAAATCTGCATAAGGATTGGGTAGTTCAATAAGTCAGTGACATTTTTCTGTTATTGGATGTGCTGCATTTGGGAGTATAAAGAGAGTTCCAGCACAAGTGAATTGGAATAGGTGAATAGTATAATCTAAATAGCAAAATCATGGGCCACCTGAGTGGCTCAGTGGGTTAAAGCCTCTGCCTTCAGCTCAGGTCATGATCCCAGGGTCCTGGGATGGAGCCTCACATCAGTCTCTCTGCTCAGCGTGGAGCCTGCTTCCTCCTCTCTCTGCCTGCCTCTCTGCCTCCTTGTGATCTCTGTCAAATAAATTAAAATCTTTAAAAAAAAATAAATAGCAAAATCGCTTGCAACAGTGTCTATTGTCAGATGAACACTTAAGATGTGTGATGCTTTTTTAGATTCATTTTTAGTTTATGTTAATTAGCAAACCATCCAAATTATTACTTTGCTTCTGCAGTCATTATTTCAAAAACATGTTTTAATTCTGATTAAACTTTACATCCTAAAAATTTATGTTTAAGATGGAGCTTTGGAGAGGAATGTTGGTTAGATTCTTTATTTTACAAACAAGGACCAAGGGCAGATAGAGTAAATGACTTTGACAAGCCCACAAAACTAGTTGGTGACAAGATTTTCAATTTTTTCCTTATATTGTGTTAGTCAATACAGACTGGAGGCTCCCTTAGTCTCTGGGCTATAAAATTAGACTATTCATTGAACCAACACCTCATTTGGTTTTTGGTTTTTGGTTTTAGAACAGGGCAGTGTATGAGGGACAGACTAAGCAAGAGTTATTAAGAATTCACATGTAAAAGAGAAAACAGAAATGCGTATAGAGGTTTAGTATAATTATCAGGAGGGCAAATAATATATTTCGATAGACCTTAAAGACTGAACTATATGAAACATAATCCAAGGTTGAAGTTTGTGTTGCTTATTTTGAATTATGAAGGCCTTTCAACATACGTATGTGACATATTGTATATACCTAACATGGTCAGGGCAAGAAAAACTATAGAAATTTAAGATCTGAATAGGACAAATTTTGCTTACAACCTCTGGCACTTAGAAATAAAATTTAATTCAGTGACATGCAAAGATTTGTTGGTAGAAAATGATGGATTGATATAATTAAAATCAATGCATTGTATAGCATATAGTTGGGTTATATTTTGTTGAAGCGATTCTAATATTCTGCTCTATAACAATTCAAATTTCACTTCTCTAACTCTAGTTAGAGGTGAATTAATCATAATAGTAACTAACCATTCAATCAAATAAACATATTCCTCCTCTTACAATTTGTAACTAGAATTCATTTTCAATCATAAAGTCATTGTAGAAATCTTCTATTTCTTTGGCTTGGGAATTTTCAATATAAGATATTAGTGATATTTGTGGCTGATCAATCACTATTTTATGGTGAATTATAATGTAGAATTGTTTTGGCCAAACTTGACAAGTAGGGAACATTAGCATCAAAATTATTTTAAATGCAATATCTCATGATCTTTATTAAGTACGCAGTCTATTAAACTTAGATAGAACTCTGTGAAATGATTGATTATAAAAAAATAACTTCCAATCAAAAGAGAACTAGAAAGTTTCATTTATTCTCATTTTCTTGTCCCTTTTCTTTTCTTCAAATTAGCAAAGCTTAGCATGATTCATCTTTCTGTTGAGATAAAAGTTTAAATCAACAATCTTTTAGTTGAGAATAATAACAATCCTAAAAATATGCCTTCAAATGTTAAGTAAAACTAAGACTTCCAGGGTTGAGACTATCAGGGTCAGGAATAAGGATTTTTAGGATCAAGCATGAATTTCTAGCTGGAAAACAAATAACATTGTTGCATATAAGTAATCGTCATTTGTTCATTAGTGCAAATCTAGAAATATACATTCTTATAATTATAACTTTTCCTTATAAAACAATTAGATCAAAACACTAAAAAAAAATGAAAAAAAGAAAAGAAAAAGAAGATAGGCAAACCAAGAAACAGACTCTTAACTATAGAGAACAAACTGATGGTTTCCAGAGGAGAGGTGGATGGGGGGTAGGGGAAATAGGTAATGGGGATTACCTATGCAATGAACACCCGGTGTTGTATGGTAGTGTTGAATCACTATATTATACACCTGAAACTAATATTACACTGTGTGTTAACTAACCGGAATCTAAAAGAAACTTAAAACAAAGCAAACTACTCTAGTGCTATCCTGTGATATTTTTTCTATTAAATTCCTTCCCTGACTGTGTCTTCTGTAGTGACATGAAGAATCACAAGGGACACTGCGAAGTTTCTGGTCTCTTACATTCTTTATGCTTGGTCTCTACTATCAGTTGAATAAGATACAGATACCTCAAATGACACCCATCCTTGACATTATAATAAATCTTTTTATGTTAAAATAGTTACAAGATAATTTTCCAATATTATAGTTAAAACCTTGAGATTATTTTAATCATAGGTTAGTCATGAAAAGTGATGTTTCTGAAGGCTTGAAGGGTAGCTGGATGGTCCAAGAGAAATACCACCATGTAACAAGCCTTGTGCCAGCATCAGAGCAGGCCAAGATGTTGGATGTGGCACTTGGAAAATAGCTTACATGTTCTTTCTCTATATCACCCAAAGAAAAGTAGAGGAATAAAAGTCTGACAATGACATAAAAATTGAATGGGTGTACCCCTTAATGTAATAATTTCATGCTTGAAACAATTTCTTTAAAGGACACCTCAAGTAGGGGCGCCTGGGTGGCTCAGTGGTAAAATCCTCTGCCTTCAGCTCAGGTCATGATCCCTGGGTCCTGGAATTGAGCCCCTCATTGGGCTTTCTGCTCAGCGGGGAGCCTGCTTCCTCCTCTCTCTCTGCCTGCCTCTCTGCCTACTTGTGATCTCTGTCTGTCAAATAAATAAATAAAATCTTTAAAAAAAAAAAAAGGACACCTCAAGTAAACGCATTTCTATAAAAGCTCTTAAGATTTATTTTAAAAAACGACTGTGATGGAGGCATAATATTCCATTCTGATGGAGATGTAATATTCCATTGTATATATGGATACCCAACCTTTATGTCAACACTAATGGGACTGGAGGAGATCATGCTGAGTGAAATAAGTCAAGAGAGAAAGTCAATTATCATATGGTTTCACTTATTTGTGGAGCATAAGGAATAATATGGAGGACATTAGGAGAAGGAAAGGAAAAGTGAACTGGGATAAATCAGAGGGGAGATGAAGCATGAGAGACTATGGACTCTGAGAAACAAACTGAGGGCTTTGGAAGGAAGAGGGGTAGGGGATGGGTGAGCCTGGTGGTGGGTATTAAGGAGGGCATGTATTGCATGGAGCACTGGGTGTGGTGCATAGACAATGAATCTTGCAACACTAAAAGAATAAAATTAAAAAAAAATGATTGCTTATATTAGAAAAACAACTTAGGCTTACCATGTATTTACACATTATGTTTTTGGTAATATTTAAGTAAGTTACCAATCTTCAATCTTATCAGTAGTTAGTTTGAGAATCACTACATTGGTATTTTCCTGGAAAGATAAAATAATTGGAAATGGAGGTTTTGTGAAGGTCTAGCTAGAGAAAAAAGCTCTAAAGAGATGTATTCTTTGTAAATAAGTGATTTCCAATAAAACAGCAATTTCCAATAAAACAAGTTAACTCAAACATAAACATGTGGGATAATTTATTAAACTCCCTGACATATTCATGCTCTGTGCTTTCTACCTTTTTAGTCCTGGTCAAATTCAGATATTATTGGAGCTTGTTGTTGAATAAATATGGCTACAAATTAGTAAAACAACTATGGTACAACACTAAAATGGAACTAATGAAATATCTTTTTATTAATGGAAATTTATGGTATATTTGGTTTCATGGTTCTTTTTTTCTTTCACCTCACATCTATACTTAACTCTCCCTTTTAAAAACTCCCAATCTGATAAAGATAAAATTAAAAATATTAAGAGGATAAAGGAGAAAAATGAATGGAAGGAATTATAAATTCTAAGGTGAGCTTTACACTGCAAAATAAATGAAAAATTAAAAGTATGTAAGAAAAAATAACATTGTCTTGCAAGTCATTGTGATGGTTCAGTAGTGCCTCCCTCCCTGGCTGTCCCTGCTGCATTCACTGGGGGAAACTCAAGTTCCTCATTTATTCCAGAGCCTCACAAGGTCCAGCAGGGCGGGCTGACAGCCCTGGGAGAAGACTCCTGACCTCATGGCTGTGGGGTTTCTACGCTGTAAGATCAGAATCTGACCTTTCCAACAGCCGTTTCATAGGACAGAAACTTGACTCCAGCTCTTTCTTGACAGCCCATCCCCTGGCATGATCAGGACTAGGGTCCACGTCTTTTAGATGACCAGAATTGAATACCTTAATCATGGTGTTAAATTTAGTTTACATGGAGCTTTGTGAGACAACAACTATTATTCCGACAGGGGGAAGGGCTCAGTCTTGGATGATCTAAAACTTACTCATCAGACATAAATAACCATTATTCCACATTGGATATGAAGATTATCAATTATATATAAACATCTAATAAAAAGATACTCAGTCTCTGTCTCTCTTATCACTTCACTGAATTATTAATGTGGCTGTTTATTAATATCTGGTTTATGTTGCTGGAAGGTACTATGACCCAAAACTGAGAAGTTCTCTTTTTCTCTCTTTCCCTCTCTTTCTTCCTCCCTCCCTTTCTTTCCTCCTTTCTTCCTCCCTCCCTTTTTTCCTTCCTTCCTCCCTTCCTTCCTTCCTTCCATACTTCTTTCCTCCCTTTCTTTCTTTCTTTCTTTCTTTCTCTCTCTCATTATAAAATTAGAAAAAGTTCATCTAAATTAATTTATCTAAAGGTACCTTTTGTTTAAGGAAATGTTTGATTTGTAGAAAATTTGGCTTAAAAATCAAATTTCTGTTAATAATGAAATATCTTTTTATTAATGGAAATTTATGGTATATTTAGTTTATTTAGTTTCATTTATTTCTCTATATGTACCTAAGTCAGATACTAGGTATTTATTGCTTCTCCCTTTTAGATGACCAGTATGACTCCACTATCCTGCCTCTCACGAATAGATATGGACACATGACTGAGTTCATCCAAATAGTATGTGGACCTCCATCCTTGGTTGGTTTTAACATTTTTAAAGTGTTGTTTAAAAAACAAATTAAAAAATCAAAGGAAAATATGTAATGGAGGCTCTTATGTGCCCCACAAAATTTCTCTGGTCCTTTACCAAAAACTTTTGCTGATGTTTATTTTAACATGTAGGAAGATTTTACTGATTAGGTCTAGGGGATGTGTGCATCAAAGGCTGTATGGAGGTATAGATTGAAAGGTGCTTTTGTTATTAAAATGTTTGAACTCACACTTCTCAGATAGCTTACAGTTGTTTATGCTTTGGTTTTGCATGTAGATAATGGATAATTTATTATAGATTATATCTGTTTTTAGTCAAGAGTAGCAACCATTTCCCATCATATTCTATTTTTGGAGGGACAGTAGGCCAGGTATGAAAATTTAAATTTGAGTTTAATAGGCAAGTAATAAGATTGATGATAGGAATTTCATTTCTGGAGGTGGTGAGATCTTAAAAAATGGGCATCATAAAGTTAACAAAAAGAGCAAGTATTTAAGTCATTAAGTAATAGAAAATTTGTGAGTAATCAAAAGTGTAGTTTGCTATGGAAAATTAATTAGAAATATTCGCATTTACCACTCTACCCATTAATAATAATAATAATGTTTTTATTCAGTATTAGGATCAGAAAGCAATTTTGACTTTTCTAGTTCTGAAATATTAAAATGAGGTTTATGATAAACAATTTAATTTGCAGCATGAATAATATGAATAATTCCTTAATAGTTCTGGATAATAAAATTTAGTTGAATACATGGGGAATGTAATACGAGTATTGATTCATCATTTTTCCCCTTACACATGCCCTTTGAGTTAATGTGGTTTTTCATTAAATCAAAATATAATTGACTTATTGCTAATTTTAAGTGTACAGCATAATGATTCAATATATGTATAAACTGAAAAATGATTGCTACAATAATTGAGTTAATATCCATCACTTAAGTTTTAGGAACTTAAATTCAGGGAAAATATGATTACCATAAAAAACATTTTCCATAAAATGTTTTAAAATTGCCTAGCCCCTGTTTCATCAGGTTAAATGGTAGCCAGGACACAGAATTCTAGTATAATTTTTAAAAATGACTAAAAACCTCATGGAGTTCTTTGTAAAATAATTTATTTAATATGGTGTAGCTGTTCAAAACTAGGAATATCTTAGTGTTCTAGTTTTCAGGAATTATATTGAAATTTCTAGGTTGACAAACAAGGAAAGAGAGAAGGAAGGGAAAAGGAAGGAGTATAAGGGAGGAGGGAGAGAAAGAGAAAGAAGGATAGGAAAGGAGAGAAAGACAGAGAAAGAGACACAAAGAGCTAGAGAAAGAAGAAATAACAGTATTACTTTGAAAATAGGGGAGAAACAGATGGTAGTTATGAATGAACCCTGGAAAGTCTTGGGATCCCACAGAGCAAGAAAAGACTTTAAATAAGAATCATCAATGATTCAGCCTGGTGCTGACTTCTGTTAAAGCAAAACGCACCAAGAATTTGAGCTATAGTGTATTGATGTGTTTAGAAGTTTAACTTCATGGTTTGAAAAGGTCTTTTCCAACATTATGTTTCATTCATTATGTGTATATATACATATATACACACACACATACATACATATTTGGCTTTTTCCAAAGTGTCATATAGTTGGAGTCATACAATACATAGCTTTTTCAGATTGGCTTCTTTCACTTAGTAATAGCCATTTAAAGTTCCTCCATGTCTTTTCATAGGTTGGTAGCTCATTTCTTTTCTGCACAGTTTATTTACCATAATTTATTTATTCATTCACCTGCTGAAGGACATTTTTCTTGCTTCTAAGCTTTAGCAATAAAAAACAAAATTGCTATAAGCATCAGCATGCAGGTGTTGTGTGCGTTTGATATTATTTTTATTATTAAATATTAGTTTTTCTGTTCTAGAATTAAAATGGAATCATATGAAATTATTCATTTTGAACAATTTTGTGTCTGGCTTCTTTTGCCCAGCATAATGTTTTCAGTTTCATACATGAATTAGTTGCACATATCAGTAATTTGTTCTTTTCTATAATTAATATTCCATTGCATCGATATATGAAATATATGCAACTTATTTATCTCTTCAGCTATTGATGAATGTTTGGATCATTTCCAGTTTGAGAATATTAGGGGTGAAGATGCTATAAGCTTTTTTGTAGAGGCCTTTTGATGGATACATTTTTATTTCTCTTAAGTAAAGTCCTCATAATGGTATTACTGCATCATACTTTATGGGTATTTTTAACTCTATTAGAAGCCGTTATGTTTTATAAGGTGATTGTGCCATTTTCCACTTCCAACAGAAATATATAGAATTTCCAGGTGCTAAACATCCTCTCCAACAGAAGGGACTTATGATCTATTTACCTATGATTGATCTTCTCAAAATTAGCCATTCTGGTGGTTGTTTGTGGTATGTTTTTATGGTATTTTTTTTTAAGTTTAACTTTACTGAAGTATAATTTTTAAGGAAGTACATCATATTAAGAGTACAGTTTGAGTTTTGCTAAAGGTATATATCAATGTAACAATCACAACCAAGGGGTACCTGGATGCCTCAGTGGGTTAAAGCCTCTACCTTCAGCTCAGGTCATGGTCTCAGGGTCCTGGGATTGAGCCCTGCATTGGGCTCTCTGCTCAGCAGGGAGCCTGCTTCCCCCCTCCCCCCGCCCCGCCTCTCTGCCTACTTGTGATCTCTATCTGTCAAATAAATAAATAAATAAATCTTAAAAAATAAATCACAGCTAAGAAATAGAATATTTCTGTCTCTCCAGAATGTTCCTTTTTGCTCTTTGCAATCTTCTCCATTCCTCAACCCAGTCAACTGCTGTCTAATGCCACTATAGATGGTTTGCCTGTTCTAGGTGTCATATACCTCGAATCATATAATATGTGCTCTTTGTGTCTGAATTCTTTTGCTCAGTATAATACTCTTGAGATTTACCTACATCTTTATGTGTTTCAATAATTCATTCCTTTTCATTTTGAATTAGGATTAAATTCAGGGTTACAATTTGTTTTCCAAAATACATGTTCCATTATATATTTTCACCAGCAGTGTATGAGAGTTCCTGTTGCTCCACATTCTCTTTAACACTTGATACTGTCAGTCCTTTTATTTTAAGCCATTTGAGTATTTATGTAGTGATAGCTCACTGTAGTTGTAATTTCCGTTTTTCTGATGACCAATGATATTGTGCATCTCTACATTTATTTATTTGACTCTGTGTATTTTCTTTTGTGAAATATCTGTTAACATTTTTGACCAATTTTTAAACTGCACTATTTGCTTTCTTTTTATTAATTTTAAGATTTCTTTTAAATTCTTTTTCAGTGGTTATACAGTTATTTCATAATGAGGAAATTGGAAGATTACATTCTAAGTAAAATGATTTAGGGAATATGATTTATAGTAAAAACTTTCAGGTAATATGATTTATAGTAAAAGCTAAACTATCTGAAACATGCATAGAAAAATGATATAGTTAGGGGCCTCTGGGTTGCTCAGTCATTAAGTGTCTGCCTTTGGCTTAGGTCATGATCCCGGGGCGGGCAGGGGGGTTGTCCATGCTCAGTGGGGAGCCAGCTTCTCCTGCTCCCTCTCCCACTGTTTGTGTTCCCTCTCTCATTGTGTCTCTCCTTGTCAAATAAATAAAAAATAAAGAATGAAAGAGAAAGAAAGAAAGAAAAAAAGAAAGGAAGGGAGAGAGATATAGTTAGATTAACATACCTTCTTTTTCTAAAGTTCCCATTGTTAAATGATAAACACGGAGAATAATAATAATAAAAAAAGATACTGCTCAAAAGTGTATGTAATTGAATAAAGTTAGACTTCTTTTTAGTTTTACTGAGGTATAATTGATATAAAAAATCATACACATTTAATGTATGTAACTTGAAGAGTTTGAACAAATGCATAAACCTGTAATACCATTACCACAAGTAAGATACTAAGCTTATCATCTCCAGAATTTCTTTCTGTTCTTTTTTCTTGTCTTGTCATGTACTGTTTGTTCTTTTCTTTTTTCTCTTTCATTTTTTCTTCCTTCCTCTCTTTCTTTCTTTCTTTCTGTTTTTTCTTTCCTTTCTCCTTTCTTCATGCCTTGTAAGAACACTTAACATGACACTTATCCTTTTGAATATATTTTAAAGTGTACAATACCATGTTATTAATTATAGTGACTATGTTTTACAGCAGATCTCTAGGACTTATCTATCTTACATAACAAAAACTTTATTTCCATTGTAAAATAATTCCTCATTTCCCCCCTCTCCCACCTTCTGACAGCCACTGTTTGACTCTGCTTTTATGAATTTGACTATTCAAGATTTCTAACAAAAATGAAATCATATCATATTTATTCTTCCCTGTTTGGCCTATTTCACTTAGCATAATACCCTCAAGGTACATCCATATTGTGGCAAATGGCAGGATTTATAATATTGACCATGTACCCTGCAATCTTCCTAAATTTACTTGAGTTGCAAGCGATGTTTTGTAGATTACTTAAGATTTTCTACATACACACTTACCATCTGCAAACAGATCTGTATCACTTTTATTTATTTACTTATTTTTCCCTTTTTCCACCGGCCAGGTCTTTTAATGCAGTGTTGAGTAAAAATAGTAAGAATGAACGTCATTGCCTTGTTCCTGACTTTAAGCAGTTCAGTCTTTCATCATAAGTGATGTTATCCATAGGTTTTGGATGATTTTTTTTGCGAGGGAGGGATAAACTTTATCAGGTTGAGAAAATTCTGTTCTATCTCTTAACTATCAAAGCAGTCAGTCTCCACAAAAACTTGTATTCTTTATATGTCTGTTTTTATTTTGACTTGTTTGTTTATTGCTAAGTTTCCAATTTTCTTAGTGAGGTTCTTCTTTTGGTTTCACTTGGGGTATCTCATGTAACTGCAGTCAGAAAATGCCAGGCTGGTTCTCTGGAACCACCTCAAAGACAAGCTACCACAACTTATTAGTGTCCATTAGTTAGTGAAATGTTATATTAATTAATATTTTAATATTTAAGTGTTTTTCTTAGCTGTTTTTATAAGAATTTCAGAGAACATCCTTCAAATATGATCTAAACAGCTCCAAGTTTGTAGATTTGCAGTTAACTTTTCGACTTTTATGTATTCCACTGTTTTTTTCTAAAAACACTTAAAAATAAATTACAGAGCACTTGATATTAAAGATTTGTAATTTTACTAGGTTATATTTTGTATATTAAAATAAAATGGTAAAACTGTAGTGTAAAACCAGTAGAAAAATAAGGGAAACACATATCAAATTAATTCATTTACATAAAAACCTCCATGAATTTGAAGGATAAATTCTAAGTCCCAAATAAAAATGAAAGAAAAATTGGAGAATTAAATAAAAAGTGCTTAAGGGTTAATGTAAATGGGTAACAGCATGAATAAGAAAAAAATATGCTCAATTTTTAAATAATGTTATGTTTATAAATATCAAAACAAACAAACTGACAAAAAAAAAAAGACAAGCGGATATTCTAAAACAAAACTCTAGACTTAGCCTTGCACTGAAGAGGGTTTCTGCAGGTGTTTGCCTTCAGGAAATTTGTGCAAAATAGACAGTGTGTCACCAAAGGAACTCTTCTTGTGTATGTAATGGATTTCTAGACAAATAAACACAAGAAAATCGTGTAGATAAACAAGCTAACATAGTTGATGAGTATCGTATTTGCAGAGGTAAAATATGCTACAAAATGTTGTAAATAAAGTCATTTCTTGATTATTTAAAGATGATTATCCAATTGTGAATTAGTCATCCTGGGACCTTGTTCTCCCCTTAACTTTTAGTACTTGCTCATGCTGTTCACATTCTCAGTGCTTCATTCATTATATTTTCTCTTCCCTTCTCCTGATACCTACGTAAGACAGTGATGAATGCAAATCATAATTTTCCAACAAAATCTTCCTTGAGTATATTGGTCCATTGTCAGCTCTCCCTTCTTCTTGGTCTGGTTATTGTCAGTGACTCTACTCACTTTGGATTATCAGCCATCTTGTACCAATACTTCATTGTTATTTTTGTATTGAGATTTTCTCATTGAGATTCTTAATATTAACACGACCAGAGACTAAGCCTTTATCCATTGTGTCTTCCATATTTCAAAGAGTGAAAGCATAAAGATTCTGTAAATATTTGTTAAGTTAAACAGAATGCAATCTAGTATTTTCAGTTTCTCTCTTTTATTACCTAATTTTTCCATACTTTTCACTAACTTCTCAATTGGAAGTCAGTAATGCAAAAATGATTTGCAAAATAATTTGAACATATAATGTAATACTCTGATCTTCCCAGGTTCAGATACTAGGGAATGTAATGTGTGTGCACACACAATGACACATGCACACAGCATGAGCCATACTGAAGATTCTTTACACTGAAAAACAATGAGATACTCTATGTACCACTTAACCAAAGCATATATTGTGTTCATTTAAAACCATTTTGTACTAAAAGTACTGTGTTTTAGATATTCACCAAAATAATAACATCTATTAATAATTCTTAAGAACCTAATTCCATTTGATAGTGCTGTATCATTTTAGTTCCATAAACTCAATGAATTTAGAGATTGAGTGACAGAGAACAGTGAAATCACTTAGGCTTAGCAAGTACCTTTGGGGGAGCAGGGAGCATGTCTGAGGATCCCCACATCCATAGCAGTTAGCTGGGGCTGTACTGAATAAGCACTCCTGCAAATTTCAGGAACCAGTAATCAGTCGTATTTATAGATCTGTTTGAGCACTTGTAAACATGATTAAATGAATTTCTCCACAGTCTTCTTGTGTTACAACAAAGTTATTAATATAATGGATAAAAGCTACCTGAAAAAATACACTTCCTACTCTTCACTTATGCAAAATGTTTCTAGAGAATGAACTTCCAATAACTTTTCGTCTCCGAATGAAAAAAGAAACACCCCACTAAAACCCAAACATTCTTATTAACAATCAATCTTTTTTGTTAAAAATATACAGAGGTGAGGCCAAAAAAGTAGAGACACCAAGTGAAGCAGAACACACTTATAAAGCAAATACAGAGCAACTTTGAACAAACAGTACCATTTTGTGGCAAAGCAACGTCAAACCTACACAATCATTAATGAGGTGCCATGATAGTTTCATGATTCTAGTAGCAACTAATACGGTCAAAAAAGAAAATTTCTGGCAAAGCATCAAGGTTTGAACTTCAGCCATAAGATAGTTGCAGTACTTTGCTGTCAAGCTATGTAACAAGAAACACCCAATAAAAATAAAACTTGGTTCACATGAAGCCAGAAAATTAGCAGTATTAAATGTAGCCTTACACTTGCCATGGAAAAGTATCATTTGCCGTTGTAACTTTCATAGGGTACCTACCATTTATTGTTCACCAGTGACTGGTGCTTGAGTTCAATTTTTGTCTGAGAAGCAGAAATCTGCATTATATAGTAGCAGGTCTCTTGGGTTGCTGAGGGTGGTGAAAAGTCCATGATTGTGAGTATGTGCGTGTGGGGATGGGTGTTTAAGATATATTTTAACAAGAATTTCAAAAACTTGCTTTTGGGGTGGGAATTCAGATTTGGGAGGAATAAAATATTTTTGAATATCTGTTTAATTATGTCTTATATACATTTAGAGAATGAGGAGTCTTCAAAATGTTAGCCTTTTTGTTTCATCTCTCCCTTCTCCAGCACTACATTGTTCTGAAACTCAGGACATTCTAACCTTTCAGTTTGATCTTATTTTCTTTTGAATGGATAGCATGGTACAGGTAAGCTGTAAATTGCTTTATTGCACACTAAATACTTTTTAAAAGCATGGTAGGAACTAGCTATTGCAAGAACTATTATTTATCCTAATTGATCCCAGCTGAGCTTGGAAGGTAGTCTGGCCTAAGAGCCTTCAAAGACTTGCCAAAAGGCTGTCAGATTTGATAACTCACACCACTCTGAACTTGGCTCAGAGGGGTCAGTTACAGAGTGAACACTAAGCTCCCCCTGATATCCAAGCCTGCTGAAAAATGCAGATACACTGCCAGCTGACTTGCAAGCCACTAGATTTTCAACTTTGTTTTAAGAGGCTCATGTGTTCTTGGAACTGGGGATGGGCTGCTCAGCAATAAGAAGACGTTCCCATGTGGAGTTTCAGAGCAGATGTGACTGTCCTTTGTGCTGGGAAGCATCTGTTTCTGTTAAAACATGGTTTGTGCATTGGCCTACATATTTAGGATGAGCTGGGGATATAACAAAACCTTAAATTACGTCTCTTTGATTGAGTAACTGAATGCATCCATGAATTTGTATTTTATTGTTTTATGTTATATTAATCTTTTTCACATAAAATTTATATAGATTATACAAAGACTGTTGTTCTGCATTATCAAAGCTCCAGCTGAATGATCTTGCCAGTTGTTTTATAACGTTAAGTTGAAGCACCATCAAGGAAAGAAAACAATATTTGTCCCTTCATTGTTACAACTTGTTGGCCTAACACAATCCCTGGGCTCATGAAATCCCCCAAAAAATATTTGTTGGGAAAATTAAAAAAATGAAGAAATAATTCTATGAATGAAGAAAATGGACAATGTATTTGAAGGATTTTCTTTTTCTCTTAGTTTCAGTAAAATTCCTCAATTGACGGATGCATTAACTAACCTTATTGTGATTATCATCTCAAAATATATGCCATCACATTACATACCTTAACCTTACACAATGTTATATGTCAATTATATCCCAATAAAGCTGGGGTAAATGAATAAAACTTTTAAAGAAATCAGCTTTATCACTATTGGCTTTTTAAAAGATTTTATTTATTTGACAGAGAGAGAGAGAGAGAGAACAAGCAGGGTGAATGGCAGGCAGAGGGAGAAGGAGAAGCAGACTCCCTGCTGAGCAAAAAGCCCTAGGTGGGGCTTGATCCCAGGACTTTGGGATCATGACCTGAGGAGAAGGCAGACACTTAACCAACTGACCACACAGACACCTCCTCCCTATTGCCATTTTAAAAGAAATTTTTGTAGAAATATATCATTTAAGTTATATATTTCTAGCAGTCTATACAAGTGAAATTTCATATTATTCATGGACAATTTTTAATGTTGCCCAGAAATTGAAAAGGAAAGTTTATATTGAAAGTCTTCTTTTCCTTTTCCATTTTCCAATTTATGGGTGTGTGCAGCTTCTTCATACTTTTACCATGATATCTAAAATCTAGCTTTATGTTACGATGGATTCAAAATGGCCACAAATTCCTTGCCTTTCCTAGTTGAGAGGAGGGGTCTATTTTCCTTCTCTTTGACACAGGTGGGCCCTGTTATTGACTTTGACCAGAAAAATATACCAAAAAGAACATTGTATAAGTTCTAAACAGGCTAAGGAAACTGGTACATTCTCTGCACCTTTGTTGTATGCTCTCCCTTGGAAGCCATCTGCCATATAAGAAGTGTAGGTAACTGCCATTTTGTGAAGAAACCTAGTCTTCCTAATTGGAGAGGAAGAAAGCACACAAGGAAGTAGATGCTAGATGGATGCTAGATGCATGAGTCAACTTTTTGGACTTTCCTGCGTAGTAAAGGGAGAAAACTGATGAAGCCAGTGTGCATTGCAGATACTTCCTGAGACTTCCCAAATTCCTGATCCATGGTCTTATGAGCAGTTAAAGTGATTGTCATTTTAAGCCACTAAGTTTTGTGGTACTTTGTATATACAGTAGTAAATAATAATAATAAACTTGCACCTTCATTATTAAGAATATTACTTCGCTAACTATAATAATTGAAAATATACTAAGTATTCTCATAATATATGCTTTGAGAAAAATGGGAAATACCTCTATATTATACATTTTTCAGCATGAGGCATCGGGAGATAAAGCACTTATTCTAATATTTATTTATAATGTTAACTTTTTAAAATCATAGTCAAAATTAGAACTGATTGAAACTTTGTCATGCCATTATAACACTCAATACTCAAAAATCCAACTTTAGAAAAATGACTCTCAAGATTAGATGTTTACTGGGGTGCCTGAGTAGCTCAGTGGGTTGAGCCTCTGCTTTCAGCTCAGGTTGTGATCTCGGGGTCTCAGGATCAAGCCCTACATCGGGCTGTGTGCTCCACTGGGAGCCTGCTTCCCCTTCTCTCTCTCTCTACCTACTTCTGATCTCTGTCTGTCAAATGGATAAATGAATTCTTTTTTTTTTTTTTAAAGATTTTTTTTTTTTTTTTTTTTGACAGAGAGATCACAAGCAGGCAGAGAGGCAGGCAGAGAGAGAGGAGGAAGCAGGCTCCCCGAGAGAGCAGAGAGCCCGATGCGGGGCTCGATCCCAGGACTCCGAGACCATGACCTGAGCCGAAGGCAGCGGTTCAACCCACTGAGCCACCCAGGCGCCCCTGGATAAATGAATTCTTAAAAAAAAAAAAAAAAAAAGATTAGATGTTTACTAGACTTGATTTTATGAACATTTTTAAACTTGAATATAGTCGCAATGGATTTCAATTGGTTACATTCTCTTTACCATAAAAAAAATACACCAAGTCCCTGGGTTATATGTAAAAAATGTTATTAAGTTATGGAGTTCTCTGTTGCTTAATAGTTGCAAAATACTTTCTATTATTTTGCTTTGTGACTTGCTATAAAATGATTCAACCAACTATCAACTTAACAATTACTATAACACAGATCAGTTAGGCTGAAGTTGTAAGAAATGGTATATCTCACCACACTCCTTTCCTCTCTGTATTAGTTAGTATTTGAGATCAAATATGAGTAGAAACTCAAACAAGAATGAATTAAAAATGACAGATGTTTATTTTCCTCTCAGAAATTTTCAAGCAGCTATGACAACTCTACCCTACAACGCCAAAAGGAGCCCAGTTTCCTCTATCTGGCACACTTTATTACTTCCTAGGATGCTGCACTTAACCTCAGAGTTCATTATGGACAACTAGAGGAGGAAATGTAAAGGGGATGGGATATTCTCTCCTGGAAGGTCATTACCTGGAAAGTGAAAATTCAAAACTATCACCCAAAGCATAACATACCTAAGTAAGTTAGTCGCATGGCCACACCTAGATGCAAGAAGTCTTGAAATATATTCTTTATTCTGGATAACTATTTGTGGAATTAACATTTTGATTATTATGGAAAAAGGGAAGTATGGATATTTACAGACAGTTAATTTTGTTAGATTTTTCAACACCTATTCAATGCTTCATGAGTGTTCAGTTGAGAACTGACCTTTTCTGCCTTCATGGTCAATCCTAATCAAAATGAGGAACCTGAGTGCTAGAGTAACACATGTCCTTGGTAAACACCTCTCTAATTATTTTGTGCCCTCAATCTGACTTTTGCTTCCTCAAATTTCTTCACTGACCCACACAATGCACCAATGTGGCACATTACCTATGTCTGAATGATATCCCAAGATCCATCCCATTCCCCTTAATTAAATTAAATTAAAATAAGCAGATTTCTTTCTTTTAAAGATTTTATTTATTTATTTGACACACAGAGAGAGATCTCAAGTAGGCAGAGAGGCAGGCAGAGAGGGGGGAAGCAGGCTCCCTGCTGAGCATAGAGCCCGATGTGGGGCTTGATCCCAGGACCCTGAAATCATGACCTGAGCCGAAGGCAGAGGCTTAACCCACTGAACCACCCCGGTGCTCCTAAATAAGCAGATTTCTTAAAAGCAAACAAACAAACAAAAAACCAAAAAGCCAAAACAAAAAACTTAACCTATCCTTTAATTACCCATGAATACTATATTGTGTTGAGTGATATTTTGTGGTAACTGGTTAATCTCTTTTTGGAAAAAGTATTTATTTAAAAACCTTAAAGTTAAATAGCCAAGCTAATAATGAAAACTCAGATACTAGATTACACAAGTGGAAGATAGCTTTTCATTAGAAATGGTTTTAACTTTCTTCAAATATTCAATGCAGATGTGTAAAGTGGACCTTGTTAGTAATCCCATACAATAGTATCAGTAATTATCCACTTTTATTTTGAACTATTTTATCTATCATCTATATATTACTTCTATCTATCTATCATCTGTCTATCATCATCATCTCTTTCATCTATCTATATTACTAGCTAAAGCACTAGGAAAAAAGCCAAACCTCAGAACAGAAAGTGTTTCCTTTTCTTTTCTTCCCTTTCCTTTTCTTTTCCTTTCTTTTCTTCTCTTTTTCTTTCTTTCATTTTTATTGAAGTGTAATTAATATATGCTCTTATAGTAGTTTCAGGTGTACAATATAATGATTCAACCCTTCTATATATTACTCAGTGCTCATCACAATTAGTGTACTTTTAATCCCTTTTATCCATTTTCCATATCACCACTCCCCATGTCCCTCTGGCAACCATCAGTTTGTTCTCTGTATTTAAGAGTCCAAAATAGAAAACTTCTATCTGCACTTGTCTATTCTCAAAGTGAACTCCATGAAAAAAGCCATGTCCATTTCTGACCCAATGGGTCCTAGATCAACAAGACCTGGAATAAAACACAAGACCTGGAATAAAACACAGCTTTCCATCCTCACTGTGCAGTAAAGAGGTAAACCCTGTCTCGCGTGGAGCCTGTGAGTAGAACTCTGGCATCACCCTTCTACAGGGTGAAGCAGTTATCATCCTACACAGTGACTTTGGGCAGAATTTTGGCAACCAGCCCACCCCAAGATGAGGAGGCACACCTACCTGGTGAAGCTTGTGAGTGGTACTCTGCTGTCTATCCCTGACCTGCACTAAGGAGAAATGTTCTTCCCCAGTGGACATGTTGATGGAATTCTGAGTTCCACCATCCCCCTGTGGTGGTGTCCCTTACCTCCCTAGTCCATGTTGTGAGGACTGTGGGCAGAGTCCTGCCATCTGAATAACACACAATTGGGGAGACTGGATTCACTGCAGGAGATTTACAAATTAAACTGGCATTTGATAAGCAGTCCACAAAAGTGAGCCAGAACATGTATTTTGTGACTGCAGAAGTTGACCACCTGCTTAAATAAAGATCTCTCTCTCTCTCTCTCTCTCTATATATATATATATATATATGAACTTCAGTCTTTTAATACTCAAATCATCCAAGATATAGTCCAAAGTTCCTCACATACCAAAAACAAGGAAAATCTCAAGTGAGAAAAGATAATCAACAGAATCTAACACTGAGATGATACAAGTATTAAAATGACTGGACAAGGATTCTAAAGAATACACCATAAAAATGTCCTTCATAGTAGTAATATATACAAATGGACAAAAATGAAAACATAGACAATTTCAGACACCTTCAGTAAAGAACAGAAGATACAAAGAGCCAAATGGAAATTTTGGAACTAAAAAAAATGATAATAATCAAAATAAAAATCTAATAGCATGGGCTAAAGAGCAGACTGGAAATGACAGAGGAAAGAATCAGTAACATTGAAGGTAAATTGGTAGACATGATCTATTCTGAACAACACAGAGCAAACTGAAAAACTAAACAAAACAAAACATAAACTGAACTTCAGTGACTTCTGGGACAATAGCAGAAAACCTAACATTTATGTCATTGGAGTCCCAGAATGAGAGGAAAAAGAATGTGGAGCTGAAAACATATTTGACAAAATAATGACTGAAACCTTCCTAAATTCAGTGAGGAACAAATCTACAGATTTTAGAAACTGAGTGAATTCCAAAGAGGATAAACCAAAGAACTTTATGACCAGAAATACTAGAATCAAACCTATGAAAACCAAAATAGCAATTTTATTATTTACCAGTCTAATTTGGCCAGAAATAATGCTAGAAAATAATATTATCTTACAGTATTTAGTATTCTAGAATCCAAGCAGAAAGAGCAAAATCATAGGCACTTTAAGAAACAGCCTAAACACATGATAACTGAAAAAGCTGTATTTTGGGTATTGGTTTATGTTTGACCCAGCTGAACAGAGAAACTATTGCATGAAAAACAATCTCCTTATTTTAAAAATCAGTTTGATATCACCGTAATTATTTACATTTGCTCTTATTTTGTGGTAAAAAATGTTACCTTTATGTCCAACACTCTATATCCACTTTTACTTATTTTTGTTAATCTTTTTTCAGGTGTTACAAATGCTTCTTTTTATAAATGTTTGAAACTCCTCCAACCCCTGGATCCGATTAATTTATATATTTTAATGTTAAATCTTTCTCCTAATTCTATACTAAAAGGTAATTTTATATACACTATAAATCACTTTTTAGGAATTTGTGTCTGTTTTACCAATGTATTTCAATTTATTGATTGTAAAGATTGACATGCGCTAAAACTAGTCATGCTTTTTTAAATAACATGGTGAATAAATCATGGTGAGTATCCAAGAAACAAAAACCTTGAGACCTAGTCAGGAATAATTTCAGAAATAAAGATAATTTATTTTGATAATAATTATTATCAAAAATAACCATATCCTTCATCAAAGGATTCAGTTTTTTCCTAAGATCGTATTTATTTATTTGTCAGAGAGCACTAGCAGGAGGATTGGCAGGCAGAGAAAAAAGCAGGTTCCCCACTGAGCAGGGAGCCCAATGCAGGACTCAATCCAGGTCCCTGGGATCATGACCTGAGTGGAAGGCAAATGCTTAACCAACTGAGCAACCCAGGTGTCCCTTAGCATGACTTTTTAAAAAAATTAAATTAAATTAAATTTTTTTTTCAGTGTCCAAGATTCATTTTTTATGCACCACACACAGTGCTCCATGCAATATGTGCCCTCCTTAATACCCATCACCAGGACCACCCACCCCCCACCCCCACCCCTCCAAAACCCTCAGTTTGTTTTTCAGAGCCACAGTCTCTCATGGTTCCTCTCCCCCTCCAATTTCCCCCAACTCCCTTCTCCTCCTCTTCTCCCAATGTCCTCTGTGTTATTCCTTATGCTCCACAAGTAAGTGAAACCATATGATAATTGACTTTCTCTGCTTGACTTATTTCACTCAGCATCATCTCCCGCAGTTACCTCCATGTTGATACAAAAGTTGGGTGTTCGTCCTTTCTGATGGAGGCATAATACTCCATTGTGTACATGGACCATATCTTTCTTATCCATTCATCTATTGAAGGACAGCTTGGCTCTTTCCACAGTTTGGCGACTGTGGCCATTGCTGCTATGAACATTGAATGACTTTTAAATAGCTCTTTTAAATCCAATAGTTGTCTTCTTTTGCTTGAAAGAGTTGAGTTAAAGTGAAACATGTATCCTATTTTATATTATCTGTTATCTTTTGTAGACATCTAGAGTGGAAATTTCAACATATGCCTGAATGTTTGTATATGTCAGTATCCTGCTTTCCTCTGGTAAATCCAGCAGCCCCAAATAACCTTGTGATTTTAATAAGTGTTTGAGGAAATATTTCACTTTTAAAGCTATGAAAACTTTCATATAGCCAGTGTTGGTTTATCACCTACAATCTGAGATTTTTAGGGAAATATGTTAATTTTCATTCAGTTGTCAACATTACATTTTTTAGCATGTAATTAATTAATTAATTAATGAGAGAGGGAAAAAATATTCAAGTGGGGGGGATGTGCATGGGCAGAGGAAAAGGGAGAGAGAGTTCCAAGCAGGATTCACACTCAGTGTGGAGCCTGATGAGGGGCTTGATCTCATGACCCTAAGATCATGACCTAAGCTGAAATCAAGAGTTAGGCCCTTAGCGAACTGAGCCACATGGGCACCCCACATTACATATTTTGATTGTGTCTCCTGTGCTCAATGTGAATATTTTTAGAAAATTCTTATTAATATTATTAGGTAATCAATTAGTAAAATATAGGCTCTAAAACTTATTTTATTGGCCACATGTTGTGCCAGAATTTCTTCCATATCTTCTTTGTAACTAAAAGTGAGCTTTCTCTGATGGCTGAAATTCTCACTTTTTCCACCTATGTAAAAAAGAGGTGTAAAAAATTACTCACCTATGATTTCACTTATGTGTGGAGTTTAAAAAGGAAAACAAAGACATAAAAAGTAGAAAGAGATTCATAAATATAGAAAATAAACTGACTGCCAGAGGGAAGCGGGTGGGAGTGGGTAAAAATGGGTGAAGGGGAGTGGGAGATTCAGACTTCAAGTTATGGAGTGAGTAAGTCATGGGGATGAAATGCATAGCATAGGGAATATATTAGGTGGTGTTGTGGTAGTGTTCCATGGTGATAGATAATAGCTACACTTGTGGTGCATAGCATAATGTATGAACTTATGGAGTTGCTATGCTATACACCAGAAACTAATGTAACATTGTGTGTCAACGATAATTGAAAAAAAAAAAAAGTATTATTTCTCATGTCCATGATTTTCAGACAACATTGCTTTTTACTGTTCTGTGTTTTTTATAATTTTCTGTGATTTTTGTCATAACATACAGTTTCTTTACATTTTTATAGTAAGTCTGTAACCTCCTAACATTCTCATTTCTGGAGTACTTTCTCCCCTGTTTTTGTCTTCACTCCAGTCCTATTATTAGCTTCATCAACCAATAACATTCTTCTAGCCTACTGGCTTACAGACCTTGAATCCCTATGAAATCAAGGTCTCTCCATCAAATTTGTTACCCACAAGCATAAATGTAACCTTGACTGAAATAATCACATCTCTGTTTCATCTCTCTCTACAATTTCAAAGGCTGAAATTTCTCTGTCTTGGAAATGAACTCACAAGAAGAGTTGTTTTTCTAACATGCTCCATCTCTCTCACTTCATGTCCCTATTAAGACTGTTCTTTTAAAATCTTAATTATAACTTCTACTATCCCTTTATTTAAATCCAAAACCCTCTTCTGGTTTTCTTTTCCTTCAGTGCCAGCCGGGATGCCAAAGACAGCCATATCATTTGCCACATGCACCCTTCAAGGGCACCAAAACTTAGGTCACACCACTGTGCCTGCATTGACAATTTTTAAAAATCATATCCGTTGTCTGTTATTCTACATTTGCTCTCCGAACTGAAGTTGTTGATTAAAAAAATTCAAAACACCAAGTTCTCTTCAATGTAATGTTATTTTCATCATTCCTCACTTGAAAAAATCATTATCATGTTCCTTTCAGTGGGTGTTCCAAACAGATTCAACTAATTGTGAATTCCTCTGTTCCTAGAGGAGGAAATATGCTTCATCCTCAAGAATATTGAAATCACGTGTTATCATGAGCACTGGGTGCTATATACAACTAATGAGTTATTGAACACTACATCAAAAACTAATTATGTACCATATGTTCACTTATTAAGCATAACAGAAAAGAACAGTGAAATTATATGATGAGAATTATTTTACTGTCATTGATCCATTATATAATTATATATTGAGGAAACTGCCATGTGCTGGGTGCTAGAGACAGAAAGATATTAAGGCAAGGTTCATCTGTCTCAAAGTTCATTTCTGAGAGAAGAAACACATAAACAGTAATTTTGATTTCATATGTTAAAGGTTCTTCTTCCTTTGCTAATTCCTCCTCCTCTTCCTCCTTCTTCTTCTTTCTCTTCCTTCTCCTCCTCCATCTCCCTCCCCTTCCTATTCTTCTTCTTCCCCTTCTCCCACTCCTTCTCTTTCTTTTTCATTTTCATCTTCATCTTCATCATCTTCTTTTCCTGTATCCGTATCTTTTTTTTACTTCCTACTTTAGATAAATTAATTTCTCTCTTCTTTCCAATGTTCTTTCCTTAAATATATTCATCTTGCCAGAATATCTCACTTTAAGAAGTTCTTCTCCACTGTCCTTTAAATTATTGCTCTTAGCAGGCAAAAGCTACTCATCTTTCACATATTAGTTTTAGTGTTTCCCTTCTGTGAAAACATCCTGAGACCTCCAGACTCTCAGAATTAATGTGTTTAATTTCACTCACTGTTTGCTCATACTTCTATCACAGTAATTCATAATTGTTTATAGACTAGAAAAAATAATAGTATGAGCATGGAAAATGAGAAATAAGTTTTCTGACAATAATAAGTTTCTGGATGTAAGGTATATGACTTAGAAGGCATGACAAGGCAAATCAGGGAAATGAAGTTCAGTGGTAGATTACTCTGAACTGGGAAGGTCCTGGAGAGCCACAGACCCTTCTGAGCTCTAATCCTATCTGCATTTCTCCACAGGGAAGGTTGCAGACTCATTTCTTATTTTGTCTTTCAATAGTGTGTTTTTGGTAGGGGCAAGGCTGATTTGGACAGTTATTTGATCAAATGTTAAAGAAACAACTTCTGGCAAACTCTGTATTTACAATACATTTGTTATTTGATTCTGATGCAGTTTTCTAATAGGACTGAGCTGGATTGTCTAACATTTATCTCTATCCTATATATGTAGGTAAATCCTTAGCTGGAACCAGTTTTAATAGCCTTCAGAATTTTACATATTCAGAGCTCCCCTTGAGTGAAACTACTTTGATGCAAAGAGTTTAATGTCTGGATTGACAATGATTCTCCTGAAGCTTCATCTACAGGAAATCTGGATTGTGGCAATTACCTCCTTATGGGCTATTTCTCCAGGGATAGATGCCTAAAGAAAGGGGGAAAAAACGTCAATGTTCTTTATTTCAATGCAATTCCAAACTGCGATGTATAGAATATGCTTAGGGGAAATTTCAGCCACATCCTTAATTATGCACCAGCTTTATTTAATGATAGTTAACCTTCATTTTATTTTCCCTATGCTTAATATATTTGAGAACAGAGTTTCTTTAGACCAGATTGAATGTGATCCTTAGCATACGCTATACCACAAATTTGATTATTCACTTAATGGTGGCTGGTGAGATTATGGAAGTAATTTCCTTCCTTCAATTGCATAAGTAAATCTGCCAATGCCAAAGAAGACACACTATCTTGATAAAATGGTCTTTTGGGGTGAAGGGAAGTTTTTATCTAATTATATACAATTGGATTTTATAAAGGTTTAAATCAGCCTTGACTACCACATGTCTGGGCAACAGTCCATCCTATACTGTGAATCACTGAAGACTGCTGGGAAGCAAAATGAGAGTTTTATCCTAGCAACATTATCAAAATTGTGCCATATGATGTTTTCAGATGATGTCAAAGCTATTAAATTGAAATTATCCTCATCTCAGCAATATCCTTTGGGAGTGGGAAGAAAGCACAGCAGCATAGAAATTTCCTTAGGGGGCTCTGAGTTGGTCTATCAGGACTTGAAATGGATACAAGTTTGGAGTTTTTTTTTTTTTTTTTAAGATTGATTTATTTATTTTTCAGAGGAGAGAAGCAGGCAGAGGGAGAATCAGGCTCCCCACTGAGCAGGGAGACCCATACAAGACTCAATCCCAGGACTTCAGGATCATAACATGAGCCTAAGGCAGATGCTTAATGGATTGAGCCACCCAGGTGTCCCCAGGTTTGAAGATGTTATAAAATATGCCACAGCTTCTATTACAGGTTAAATAATAACATTTTTTCTGTATTGGTGACTCACAATATGGTTTACTTGAGTTTGAGTCTTAAGGAAATTCCATCTGCATTTTATATTATCAAGATTTCTCCCTAGGGTTCAAAACTATCTCACAAATCACTAAAAACTGAAAAAAAAATATCCAGGAGAAAGTCTTTTACTACCAAAATTTTTCCTATTCTATTTGGTTTGATAGGCTTCAATTATTATTAAAATATCACCTCCAGTGTACAAGTAAATTTCCATAAACATATAACCTTAAGGCAAATGTTTCCAGGAAAATGTAGTGAAATTAACAATTCTAAGTGTTGTCTAAAATGGGGAGCCCCTGGAACTTTCATACATTGCTTGTGGGAGTATAAAGTTGTGTGATTATTTTTAAAAACATTTTGCCATCCTTATAAAGTTAAACATATATCTACCCAATGACTATGAAAGTTCACTCCTGGGTATTTACCCAAGAGAAATGCAAACTTATGTCCACAAAGAGATTTGAGCAATAATATGCGTAGTAGTGTCATGCAAAATAGCCAAAGACTAGAAATATTCCAAATATTTATCAAAAGAGAGTTACTAAGATTGTGGAACATTGCTCTGTAATGAAAAGAATGAAATACAATCTATACAACAGCAAGAATAAATTTCATAAGCATTATGCGACACAGAGAAAACATCTCTGTGAATGCATCTCACAAAGAGGGTATACACTGTGACTTCATTTCTGTGACATTCTAAAGTACATCAGTGTTTTCCTGGTTTGGGAGGTGACAGAACAGGGACTGACTATAAAGTTTTATTGTGCAGTACATATAATAGTATACAGATTTTTATCCAAATACCTCAAACTATACAATTAAAATGTCCATTTTCTTATTTGTAAATTGTATATATTTTATAGCTATAATATATACATTGATTTATAATATTAGAAAATCAATTAATACTACAATACACCGATCATTCCAATAAGAAAACCCACTTTTCTTGTAAGGAAATCCTTTCAACAGATGTCCAAAGTCAAAAAACTTTTAATATTCTTTTTTTTTAAAGCAAAGCAGAGCAAAATGAAAGGAAAAATGTATAAAGGTAAAACTAGAAAGTTATTTTTTAAAGTATAGTTAAGAATAACTGTATGAAATAAAAAAAGAATAACTGTATGAAATCAATAGACATTGGTATATTTAATTATGAAATCCTAAAGACTTTGTGATTAAGTTAAAAAGGAAAGTAAAAGGAATTCTTTCACTAACAGATAAGATATTCAAGTATTGAGAAGAAATCATCATTTGCAGACATTTTGATTAATCCTAGAAAACTCAAGACAGATAACTAAAGACAGAAATATGAAAAGGGTCCAGTTAGGAGAATAAAAACAAATATGAAAACCGTGACTTCATCTGTCAGTGATGATGAGTTAGAAGAAAGTATCCACACACAAATCAAATATCGAAAATAAGTAAATTCTTATGGAACTCTTAGAAGACCTGTTCAAATATCTATATATCTATAGATATATAGATATATATAGATTCATAGATATGGATATAGATAGATAGATATCTATCTATATCTATATCTATATAACTATATATATAGTTTAAGCTATTAATCGAAGGTCTGAGTATCGTGTCCCATTTTCCTCCTAGATTGATTTGTACCTTTGTGGTAGGCAAGCAGCGAGAAAATGATGTGACAGCTGCAAGGAACAGATTCTGCCAGGAGCAGAAATGAGCTTAAAAAAGGACCCTTACCTCCAGATAGGCACACAGCCTTTGTCACCTTGACTGCAGCCTGAACAGAGAGCCCAGTCACAGTGTGGTACATTTCTGGCATACAGAACGGTGAGCTGCTAAGTTTGTGATCATAAATCACATAGCAATAGAAAACAAATGTGATATTTAACATTTCCAGAGTCCTGAGGAAATATTTTTAATCCTTTTAAAAAATATTTTATTTATTTATTTAACAGAGAAAGAGAGATCACAAGTAGGCAGGGAGGAAGGCAGAGAGAGAGGGGGAAGCAGACTCCCCACTAGCAGAGAGTCTGATGAGGGGCTCGATCCCAGGACCCTGAGACCATGACCTGAGCTGAAGGCAGAGGCTTAACCCACTGAGCCACCCAGGTGCCCTGGAAATATTTTTAATCATAACATAATAAGGTTGTATATCTGGCAGAGTGAACAGCTTTTTAAAAAGTTATGAACATAGGGGTGCCTGGGTGGCTCAGTCTGTTAGGCAGCTGCCTTCATCTGGGGTCATGATCCCAGGGTCCTGGGATGGAGTCCTCCTTGGGCTCCATGCTCAGTGGGGAGTCTTCTTCTCCTTCTCCCTCTGCCCTGTCCTCTGGCTTGTGCTCTGTCTCTGGCTTTCTCTCTCTCTCTCAAATAAATAAATGCAATATTAAAAAAATATGAACATAAGAAAAAAGTTAAAATAGAAATGGCACCTGCAGATATTTTTGCTATAATTAAATGTACTCTATTGTCTTCAGTAATTTAAAGGTGTATTGATAAAGAGATTAGAAAGCCCATTGAAAATTCCTGTTTTTCTGTTTTTTTAAAATGCTACTACACATGCTTATTTATTTTTTTTAAGTTTTTATTTAAATTTCAGTTAGTTCACATACAGTGTAATGCTAGTGTCAGCTGTACAATTTAGTGATTCAACACTGACAACCCCCAGTCCTCAACACAAGTGTATTCTTTAAACTAAATTCTTCTTTTTTTTTTTAAAGTAGGCTCTACATTCAAAGTAGAGCCAAGCATGGGGCTTGAACTTGCAATCAAGACCTGAGCTGAGATCAAGAGTTAGATGCATTAGGTCCTAACTATACAAATATAAATTATAGTTGGATTAAATAAATAAATAAATTCAAATTTTTATTTAAATTCTGGTTAGTTAACATTTAGTGTGGTATTGGTTTCAGAAGAGAATTTAGTGATTTGTCACTTACATGTAACACCCAGTGCTCACCACAAGAAGTGTGGATTAAATGTTCAAAACTGAAACAAAACAAAACAAAACACAATAATCTAAGAGAAAACAAGCTTAGAATTCACAGTGGCCTTCTATATGTAAAACAATGTAAGAAAATAAAAATCTTTCTGTATGGCAAAAACATAAACTATTAAAAAGACTAAAATGGATAGTATTTTCAAGGGATATATTTTTAATATTGAAGGAGCTTGAAGAAATCATTGAAATCAACAGGGAAAAAACGTTGATGGACATAATAGGGTTCTCAGAGCAGTAGTGATGGAAGTGGATAGTTGCATGTTCATGATAAAATAAGTAAAATATACTAGTTTTCATTTATGAAATTGGTAATATTTTAAAAGGTAGTAATGCTAAGACAGGTAGTGTATGCAATTTGAATCAGGAGTGTTAATATGTTCACATTCTTTGATGAAATAATCTAACTTCTAGGAAACTTATCATAGGAAAATAATCAGAAATGTGGAAAATTATTAACCCACAAATTATTTATAGTATTAGTAAGACAGTGGAAATAATCTAAATATTTCACACACAAATAAGTTAGGGAATAACTATATGGCACAATATTCTGTAGAACTGAATAAATTTTAGAAAAAAAATTAATTACACAGGAGAAATGCCCATAGTCTGTTAACTGTTAACTGAAACTCCATATCTATTATGAAATTAGAGCTGAACAAAATTTTACTGGAAAGAATGCCCAGTATATGAATGATTACTTCAGAATTTGAAGACTACAGTGCTTTTATTTATTTAATTTTAATTTTATTTATTGTGTGTGTGTGTGAAGAGAGAGAGGGAGAGAGAGAGAGAATCTTAAGCAGCTCCACACCAGCCCATGAGCCTTGATCTTACAACCCTGAGATCATGACCAGAGCTGAAATCAAGGTGGATGCTTAATCACACAGCCAGCCTGGCACCCCTTGTTTGTTTTTAAGACATATTTTTAAAGTTTTTCTTTCTTTCCTAGGTTTTCTATAGAACACCCTTATTAGCTTTTAATCAGAAACAGATCCACAGAAATTATTATTTTAGGAGTTGTCTGCATCCTCGCTACTGAAAGCGTGATGTGGTCCATAAGATTCCTCCATGGTCAAAGTAGCATTACCCCCACCCTTCTCCACCCCACATTTCCTAACATTTCACAATATTTGTTGGTTTCTTCCATGTGTTTTATTTTAATATTTCTGTGTCTTAATTATTCCCATCTCTAAGCAGAACAAATCCATTTTTAATGAAAAACATATTGGTATTTTGGCCATGGCTTCTAGATAACAGTGGTCTTTGTGTAAGTTTTCTATTTTTTTAAATAACAATGTTGATATTAATAATGAGCCTAATATCTTAATATTCTATTCATTTAGTAACAAATTAAGTGAAATGTCACATTCCCCAAAACTTTATTTTCTCAACTGAAAAAAACCTTATAATTTAAAAAGTCAAAGTGTTCCATTAATTATCTATTATTGCAGATCCACAGTATTAATCTCTGTGTTAAAATTTATGACTCACATTTTTTTCTTTTTTTTTAAAGAGCAGGAAAGGACAAAGGGAGAGGAAGGGAGAGAATCTCAAGCAGACTCTGAACCCAGTGCAGAGCCTGACATGGGGCTCAATCTCACAGCCTGAGACCATGACCTGAGTTGAAATAAAAAATTGGATACTTAACCAACTGAGCCACCCATGTGCCCCATGAGTCAATTTTTTCACTAACATGCTGCATTCTCAGCTTTTGCAGAGAGGTGTTAAAAATGAATTGATCTAATCACAATGACCATAATGTTATGCAATCTAGCATAAATATAATTTCTCAAGATAAATATCTTTCTGCAAGAAAAAAAAGTCTATATAGATGATGTTTCTGATTTTTTTAAGTTGTGAGCATTATGAAGATAATAAATTTCTATTTATTTATTTATTTATTTATTTATTTAATATTGACTATTTAATTGAATTTTATTTTATAGTTTTAAACTCAGAGCTAATTCAGTACTAAAAAGCTATAATTTGCTCATCATGAATATCTTATACACATACTTTACTTCACTGATATATCTTTTAAAAATTTTCTTTAACCTATACAGATTAGTTATGTGTAAAAAGGAGGAGTCATCTTGACATGGCAGGTTTTGAGAATTAAATAAGATTATACATGTTCATCAAAATTTAACTGACTTCAGATGTGGTGATATCTTGCAGTTATTGTTATTATCAGTTCTTATTATTAAGCTATTTTAAAACATGAACAACACAAATTTTGGGGAGTGGGTATAAATACAATTATCATTATTATTTCCAAAAAGATTCTTTTAGAAACTTCTTAAAGAATCTTTCTCTAAATATTACAATATATTTTAAATTTTTATAGTATTTTGAGATTAAAAACACATATTAGTTTCTTGAATATTAATCTTAAAACAATTTATCTACAAGTTACCAATTAACTACAGACTGGATTTTATCAATGTGTAAGTCAAGGGAAAAGAGTAAGTCAATGTCACATTTTGACCTGGTTTCTAGACCCAATTCTTTAATTATCCAAATCATTTAATTTTCTTTGAATTTTAAATTCCTCATCCATATAATGACAGGATGAGAGTTTCTTCTCACTCAAAAATTTCAAAATATCATTTATATCTTTTTAATCTGAATTTAGCTCCTTAAAGTCAAGATTTTTTATATTTTTCAAAACCTATTTTGAAAAGTTTAAAATACATTTGTTAAGTGAAAGAAGCTAAAAAGAAAAGAATATATTCTGTATAATTGCATTCATATGAAATTGTGGAATAGGCAAAAACAATCTATAGTGACAGAAATCTATAGGGACATTTCAGTGGTTCCTTAGGGCAGAAGGTTAGGTGGCTGAATCTGCTATAAAGGGAAAATAAGAACTTTTTGAGTAATGGAAATGATCCGTATCTTGATTTTTCAAAACTTATTGGACTGTATTCTTTTTTTTTTTTTTTTTTACAGCTTTATAAACATATATTTTTATCCCCAAGGGTACAGGTCTGCGAATCGCCAGGTTTACACACTTCACAACACTCACCATAGCACATACCCTCCCCAATATCCATAACCCCACCCCCTCTCCCAACCCCCTCCCCCCATCAACCCTCAGTTTGTTTTGTGAGATTAAGAGTCACTTATGGTTTGTCTCCCTCCCAATCCCATCTTGTTTCATTTACTCTTCTCCTACCCCCTCAACCCCCCATGTTGCATCTCCTCTCCCTCATATCAGGGAGATCATATGATAGTTGTCCTTCTCTGATTGACTTATTTCGCTAAGCATGATACCCTCTAGTTCCATCCATGTCGTCGCAAATGGCAAGATTTCATTTCTTTTGACGGCTGCATAGTATTCCATTGTGTATATATACCACATCTTCTTTATCCATTCGTCTGTAGATGGACATCTAGGTTCTTTCCATAGTTTGGCTATTGTAGACATTGCTGCTATAAACATTCGGGTGCATGTGCCCCTTCGGATCACTACGTTTGTATCTTTAGGGTAAATACCCAGCAGTGCAATTTCAGGGTCATAGGGTAGTTCTATTTTCAACATTTTGAGGAACCTCCATGCTGTTTTCCAGAGTGGTTGCACCAGCTTGCATTCCCACCAACAGTGTAGGAGGGTTCCCCTTTCTCCGCATCCTCGCCAGCATCTGTCATTTCCTGACTTGTTAATTTTAGCCATTCTGACTGGTGTGAGGTGATATCTCATGGTGGTTTGGATTTGTATTTCCCTGATGCCGAGTGATATGGAGCACTTTTTCATGTGTCTGTTGGCCATCTGGATGTCTTCTTTGCAGAAATGTCTGTTCATGTCCTCTGCCCATTTCTTGATTGGATTATTTGTTCTTTGGGTGTTGAGTTTGCTAAGTTTTTTATAGATTTTGGACACTAGCCCTTTATCTGATATGTCATTTGCAAATATCTTCTCCCATTCTGTCAGTTGTCTTTTGGTTTTGTTCACTGTTTCCTTTGCTGTGCAAAAGCTTTTGATCTTGATAAAATCCCAAAGTTCATTTTTGCCCTTGCTTCCCTTGCCTTTGGTGATGTTCCTAGGAAGATGTTGCTGCAGCTGAGGTCGAAGAGGTTGCTGCCTGTGTTCTCCTCGAGGTTTTTGATGGATTCCTTTCTCACATTGAGATCCTTCATCCATTTTGAGTCTATTTTCGTGTGTGGTGTAAGGAAATGATCCAATTTCATTTTTCTGCATGTGGCTGTCCAATTTTCCCAACACCATTTATTGAAGAGGCTGTCTTTGTTCCATTGGACATTCTTTCCTGCTTTGTCAAAGATGAGTTGACCATAGAGTAGAGGGTCCATTTCTGGGCTCTCTATTCTGTTCCATTGATCTATGTGTCTGTTTTTGTGCCAGTACCATGCTGTCTTGATGATGACAGCTTTGTAATAGAGCTTGAAGTCCGGAATTGTGATGCCACCAACTTTGGCTTTCTTTTTCAATATTCCTTTGGCTATTCGAGGTCTTTTCTGGTTCCATATAAATTTTAGGATGATTTGTTCCATTTCTTTGAAAAAAATGGATGGTACTTTGATAGGAATTGCATTAAATGTGTAGATTGCTTTAGGTAGCATAGACATTTTCACAATATTTATTCTTCCAATCCAGGAGCATGGAACATTTTTCCATTTCTTTGTGTCTTCCTCAATTTCTTTCATGAGTACTGTATAGTTTTCTGAGTATAGATTCTTAGTCTCTTTGGTTAGGTTTATTCCTAGGTATCTTATAGTTTTGGGTGCAATTGTAAATGGGATGGACTCCTTAATTTCTCTTTCTTCTGTCTTGTTGTTGGTGTAGAGAAATGCAACTGATTTCTGTGCATTGATTTTATATCCTGACACTTTACTGAATTCCTGTACAAGTTCTAGCAGTTTTGGAATGGAGTCTTTTGGGTTTTCCACATATAGTATCATATCATCTGCAAAGAGGGATAGTTTGACTTCTTCTTTGCCGATTTGGATGCCTTTAATTTCCTTTTGTTGTCTGATTGCTGAGGCTAGGACTTCTAGTACTATGTTGAATAGCAGTGGTGATAACGGACATCCCTGCCGTGTTCCTGACCTTAGCGGAAAAGCTTTCAGTTTTTCTCCATTGAGAATGATAGTTGCGATGGGTTTTTCATAGATGGCTTTGATAATATTGAGGTATGTGCCGTCTATCCCTACACTTTGAAGAGTTTTGATCAGGAAGGGATGCTGTACTTTGTCAAATGCTTTTTCAGCATCTATGGAGAGTATCACATGGTTCTTGTTCTTTCTTTCATTAATGTGTTGTATCACATTGATTGATTTGCGGATGTTGAACCAACCTTGCAGCCCTGGAATAAATCCCACTTGGTCGTGGTGAATAATCCTTTTAATGTACTGTTGAATCCTATTGGCTAGTATTTTGGCGAGAATTTTTGCATCTGTGTTCATCAAGGATATTGGTCTGTAGTTCTCTTTTTTGTTGGGATCCTTGTCTGGTTTTGGGATCAAGGTGATGTTGGCCTCATAAAATGAGTTTGGAAGTTTTCCTTCTATTTCTATTTTTTGGAACAGTTTCAGGAGAATAGGAATTAGTTCTTCTTTAAATGTTTGGTAGAATTCCCCCGGGAAGCCATCTGGCCCTGGGCTTTTGTTTGTTTGGAGATTTTTGATGACTGTTTCAATCTCCTTACTGGTTATGGGTCTGTTCAGGCTTTCTATTTCTTCCTGGTTCAGTTGTGGTAGTTTATATGTCTCTAGGAATGCATCCATTTCTTCCAGATTGTCTGGACTGTATTCTTAAAGTAGATACACTTGTGTGCAAACTATTCCTCAATGAAATTGTCTAAAAAACAAGAAATAAAATACATTTGCATTTTGGAAGTCTTCATAATCTTATTTTAACTCAAAACTCTCAAAAAAACATTTATATCTCTCTAATCTGAATTTAGCTCCATAACGTCAAGGATAATGACCTCAAGTTTTAAAAATATAATTTAAAAATTTTGGAAAGGCTTAAACCACATCTGCATTTTAGAAGTCTATGATCTGAAGAAGATTTTGGAAGAATAGTGCTAACCATTATCAAATATTCCAGAACATACAATGGTTTTCAAATTTTGGTCTGTTTCCTTAGAGGTTTACAGCTCATATCTGTTCTTAGATCTGGTCTCTGTTTCTGTTCTTGGGAAGCTGGAAATGTTGAGATAATATGTTTTTTAGTTGGGAATTTAGTCAAAAGCATTAAAATCCTTCAGCAGAAAAGTTGGTTAAGTTTGTAGAGAAAGCTAGATTAAGTTCACAAAAAGCCTGGCTTGTTCTATCACCTTCCTTCCTGCCTTTTATCCTTCCTTCCTTCCTTTCTTCCTTCCTGTCTATCAACTATCATCTAGTTATCTATCATCTCTCTGTCTGTCTCTGTCTCTGTTTCTGTCTGTCTCATATGGACCCATCTACTTATTATCTACCTCTATCTAGCTATCATCTATCATCTTTCTATCCACCTACTGTCTCTCTTTTATCTCTACTGAACTATCATATTAATAGAGTTTCTAATTTGAGGCACAGCAAGCAAGTCAGTGCATTCTGAGGAGAGTAATTGCATGTATGGCATTCGCATGGGCTTCTTTTCCTTAAAATAAGAATACTGAGATTGATATAGGGGAAATGAGACAAAAGCTTCCTGTCAGGTGTATTGTTGAAAATTAAAATATACTCATGCATAATAATGAAGTTCTAACTGCTACACTAATATTTCATATTTTACTTAAATAAAAAACAACATATTGAATTGCTTTGTGAGTGAATATATTTAGCATAAGCTATAGACCATGGGATACTTACTGGCAGGATGGTAATTATATTTGGACCAGATGGAGTTTCTGGGTGGTCTTCAGAGTGAAGCTCAGTATAAGACCTATTGCAGCAAGGTAATTTGAAGGACTTAATAAAAGGCATGGATCAATACTGTGGTCTATATTACATTGAAAAAATATATATTTTTGTAGAGATGCCTAATATAAACTTTTTTTTCATTCAGAATGGAAAAGTCTTGTTTATAAAATCACTTAATGGATTGCTTGAAAATATTTCAGACTGAAATTAGTCTAATCTGCTTGAAGACTTAGACTGAAATCAAGTTTAATTTACTTAAAAATTCAGTTTTCAGGGGTGCCTGGGTGGCTTAGTGGGTTAATGCCTCTGCCTTCCGCTCAGGTCATGATCTCAGGGTCCTGGGATCGAGCCCCGCATCAGGCTCTCTGCTCAGCGGGGATCCTGCTTCCTCCTCTCTCTCTGCCTGCCTCTTTGCCTACTTGTGATCTTTGTCTGTCAAATAAATAAATAAAATCTTTAAAAAAAATAAAAAAATTCAGTTTTCAATTTTAAGGATAAACCATATGTGTCAGATTTTTACTTAGTTCTTCATGAAAAGGCAGCAAAATCAATGGAACATTTTCTTTCTTTCTTTTTTTTTTTTTTTTTTTTTGAGAGAAAGAGAGAGCATGAGTGTGGGGGGAAGTGCAGAGGGAGAGCAGGAATCTCAAGCAGACTCCATGCTGAGAGCAGAGCCTGGATAGGAGGGGCTCTCATCTCATGATGATGGGATCATGACCTGAGCCAAAATCAAGATCAAGAGTCGGACTTGGGGACTTAACTGACTGAGCCACACATGCACCCTGATGTAACACTCTCCAAACAGATTTGTTTGCTATTACACCTTTTTGCCTTAACACAACTTCTATGAGACCATATCCATATACAAAAAATAAATATTATCAAAGGATATTTATTTTGACAAGTGTAAACTTATACCATAACTTCTTTATTTAAATAACAGTTTACTAAAGATAAATCATCATCATCAGTTTTGTGTATAGATGCTATTTGTGAAAAATGTTTTATTTTTAATTGTTTAAAAGCTTTTATTTATTTAAGAGAGAAAGCAAAAGACAGAGCACAACCAGAGGGGGAAGGGCAGAGGGAGAGGGAGAAGCAGACTCCCCTCTTAGCAGGGAGCCCAACACGGAGCTTGATCCCAGGGCCCTGGGATCATGACCTGAGTCGAAGGCAGATGCTTAACTGACTGAGCCACCCAAGTGTCCCTGTGAAAATGTTTTAAAACTATAAAGAAACAGTGTATTGAATTCTTTAGCTAAAATGTTCCCTTCAATTAGCTTTATCAAAAGACTTTTCTTAAAAATATCAGGATGCTCTTCAATGAATTGCAGTTATAAAGCTTCTCTCAGTATAACACATTCACACTGCACAGAAATATAGCTAATATTCTGCAAGGATAACTGAAACTTCAACAACACCATTACTGAAAAGTAGAACTGGGTCTTCTGGTTCCAAATCCCTTGATCTTTTCACCAAACCATAGGATATATCCTTGGATTCTGTCACATTATTTCAGGTAATTGAAAAGCAAAACGAAACAAAACAACGGTGACAATTCATGTAATCAGAGATAATTTCCAAGTTATATCTTTCTCTGATTAACTTACAAAAGCCTCAAGTTTCCTTCTGACTGTGAGCATATTTGCGACAGCATCATATTCCTCCATATATCTGCTATAAAATGATGAAGCTGTATTTTTTTACATACAATATAAATGATCATATTGTGGTATGTCTGTATGCAATACCTGGCAAGTGTTAGTTGGAACATGAGTTACTCAAGTGTTTTTGAATACTTAATACTATGTGTAAAGATAAGCCATTGGCTTTTGGCTGCATTGTAGCCTTGTCAATACTTACTCTTTGTCTTAGAATTGCACAACTTATTTAGAGGTCCCTGAACCACAGGATTTCGAGTGACAAAAATGAAGATTATAATCTCCCCATTTTTAATTAGATCACAGTTTCAAAAATAACTTTAATAATAATTTAAATAATGACTTTAATAATAATTTATTAATAACTGCTGAAAAAACATATTTGAGACCATATTATACTCCTATAAATCTTGACCCCATGCATGATGAATGTTGTTTTAACATCCTAATGTAAATTTATAGTCCCTGGAAAGTAAGACGTGTTTTATAAAATGTGCTTTATATTTCTGCATTAGAACATTTAACTGTTTGCATATTTATTCTGTAGTATACTTTTCATTGCATATTTTATTTCTTAAATGTATTATGCATAATATATATAAGTGAAATAATGTAAGTAATCTGTCAGGACTGAAAGTCATTTTATCATCATCAACTAATCTAGAATGTCAGATTCACCATGCCCAAAATTTTCTGCCTGATGGGAGCTACTAGACCAAGCAAAATTTAAGGAGAGCTAATTAGCTCCAGGATGGATCTATTAAATGTTAAGTCAAGTTATCAGAATTCTCTTATTCTCCATGCATTTGTGCTGCTTATTTTATATTCTATTTTTGCCAAGAAATGTAGTCAGTGTGAATTAGCTTTTATACAATAACTTCAGTAAAATCTTTGAAAAACATAGTTCTATAAAACAGACTGTTTAAACAAGCTCACATTTTAAAACATGACTCTTAATACAAAGAACAGTATCAAATAGGTGGTCTTAAGCAAAAGTAGAACAATTCACCAGTAAAACAAATTTATCATTCCACTAAGCTAATGGTGAATATTTTAGTAAAGCTAAAGCTATGAAAACATTTGGAAACACATCTACACAGAAAGTGTAGATAACAGAATAGTTTATTTTGAATACATTTTATTATTTTTCTTGCTCAAACTTGATATGGATCTTAACCACCAATTAGGATACAAAGTAATTATGAATTTAATATGTGCTGAAAGACAATGGATTTGAATAAATTTTTATTTATTCATTCAGAAAATATTTATATTGAAGGAATACAGAAAAATTCTATTAACCTAAAAGCCTATTACTTGGTGGTCTATGAAGATAGAAGTGTCATTTGATGGAACAGAAAAAGTTAGGGATTTTTGTTTTTTCCCTGGGCATTTGTAATTACTTGCTATTTTTAATAAGGATAACATATTTGTGTATTTTGTAGTGACTTAATTACACTGTATTTTAAAGCAACAAAAATTCAAAATAAAAATTACATTTTACATTGATCTCTTACTTAAAAACCTCATCTATTAACCTGGTAGAGAGCATGTGTAAATAGAAACAGAAAGATCTGTGCAGCTGTCATGGGAACTCCATCTCTGCCTTGATTCTTCATGATGATGTGCTGGAAAAAGAGGTGGGGGTAGGGGAGCCTTGATTAGTGACATTAGCTTATTTTTGTGGGGCAGATTTTCCTAACATGGTCAATTCCAGGCTACCAATATGATGTCATTGGATACAAAATTCAAAGGAGTTTACACAGGGATGCACAGCTATAATAGAGATAACTTCAAGGACATACAGAATAATAACATGTAGTAGAATAATTAAGAACTGATGGGTTTGGGTATTTGATGTTTTGTTTGTAATATAGTTCACTTATTTCTAATTTATGCAATTTTTAAAAAATAATGCATTTAACAACTCACAAAATTTCTAGAAATTTAACAATTAACTTTTGTAAGCCAGTCCTGGTAGTGTCCAACACACCACTGGTCCTTTGCGTCTTTGCCTCCTATAGTAAATATTGTCCTCAAGGCCCCGTTTATCAGTCAGAGTTAGGACCCTGGTCCTTAGTGAGGCAGAAAACCAAACCAAGCCTTACAAAAAAATATGGCTCAAGGCAGAAGAGTACATGTTACAGTACTTAAAATTGCTATACTGCCATCAGAGCCAGAATAGGTTAAGTGTTTTTCAAAGGAGAATTTAACTTAGATCATAATACAATAAAAACAATCCCTCCAATTTAAAAATAAATAAAGACATGATGTAAATTAATTATTTCTTTAATTATAGCAAGAGGAAATGGATCATTAAATTCTACAAATGAATGTTGTTTTCTGCTGGACCTTCAACTTTGGTGTTAGATTCAAAAGTATTGCTGTCCACCAGCGGTTCTTGGACTTTGGCGTTCATTGGAATGTACTCATTGGATTCATTGGAGTCCATATGCTGGACTCCAGTCTTAGGGTTTTCAGATTTGGTCAATTTGGGACAGGACCTGAGAATTTGTATTTCTAACTCATTCCCAAGTGATGGTGACATAGCTGGATTGTTGAACACAGGTTGAGGGCTACAACTATGGACAATAACATCTATTGAAGAGAAGTATGATCATATGATATAAAATTATAAGGAAATTAATGATATGGAAATTAGCCAGATTCAGAATAATGTGTGTGTGTGTGTGTGTGTGTGTGTTGAGAAACCAATGTAAGGGATTACACAAAACATGGAACTCTATTAGAAGAAAATTACACTGAGTAGGTAGATGAATATTTGCTATATCATTGTTTAAAGAGTTTGCATGTCTTGAACAGAGAGAAAAAGTTGTAATAACTAAATTAAGTTGTACTTACTAAACTTGTGTAAAGTTAAGTGCTTCAGACAAAGTACATTCTATTAACCCCAAAATATAAAACTTTTAGCTTTTTTTTTTTAAGATTTTACTTTTTTAAAAATATTTTATTATTTGACAGAGAGAGACACAGCGAGAGAGCAAACACAAGCAAGGGGAGTGGGAGAGGGAGAAGCAGGCCTCTGGCTGAGCAGGGAGCCTGATGCGGGGCTCCATCCCAGGACCCTGGGATCATGACGCAGAGCCAAAGGCAGATGCTTAACAACAGAGCAACCCAGGTGCCCCTAAAACTTATAGCTTTTAGGTTTGTTTTAATCAAATAATATAAATAATATAAACTGAAAAAGCTTAGAAGCCCTTCAGAAGTGTAGTTATAAAAGTGACATCATAGAGAAAAATATTGGTAATGAGTCTGCTCTTTTCTATTCATTAAGATATTCAACAAGTATTCCTTGATTGCCTACTATGCATCAGAAACTGTTCCAGGCATTGGAAATACAACAATGAAAATTTCCAAAACAGATGAAAATTTTCCTCTCACGGAGATTACCCTCATAAAAGTTATTTTATTTTTGCTCAATAAGAAGCAAAGTGAACAAACAAACATTAACAAAGTTGAAGTTGGCAAAGAAAAGACTAGCAAACCTGAATTTAAGACATAAATCCAGTTTTGAAATCTAAAAACAATAGTGGGAAAATAAGGCAATTCTAAGGTAAGGGATTTCCTCTGGATATACTAATAAGGAAAAGTGAGTCTGATAGTAAATACATCAGGTAAAAATTAAAGCTCTAAGTTTCATCCAAATTTTATGGGAAAAATTTCCTTTATTTCCTTTTTCCTTTAATGTCATAATTTTCCTCCAGTGGTTTTCTTCTAGTGTCTAAATTAGTCATATGTAATGTGACTATGAATATCTCATTTATACATGCAACACATTTTCCAAGGTAACATCTCTAATTAAAGTCAGCAATTTGGAGGTGAGGGTAAAGTTATTCCATGGTTCCTCTCCCACCAAGCAAGAATTTTTTTCCAAGGGTAATGCTCCCATTTTGGTTGGGAGTTAATGAACTAATTCAGTAATAAAACATGATTTTTACATATTTATTTACTGCTTTGCTGATTTTACTCAACAAGCATATTTGGACATCTAATAAATTACCAGGAAAAGGCACAACCCTGAATATTAAAAGATTAGTCAGATCTGATCCTGTTCTCAAATAGCTCCAAGGTGGCTGGAGGAGACATGAAAATGGACAAGCACAATATGGGCAGAAAAGAACCCTGGTAAAATTACACAGTGGAAAATTTTTGGTAACATAAAATGTATACTAAATGGAATAGGCATGGACTCCCAGAGGATATGTTGCTTTCTGCTGAGACTCCAAGGGTGAAGAGAGTTAGCTAAGCGAGGAAAGTCATGGTAAATGGAAATGTGACCATAGAAATATGGAAATGTCAGCAGTATTTGCCTGAATCATATTGGTGACCAAGAAACTTGGGGAAAAGGCATTAAAATATTGGCGTGTGCGGGTGCACATGTGTGTGTGTAGTGTTCTTTCCAGTTTCTGTGTGTCAATAACCCAGGACTTAGTTCGCAGAGAATAAGTCCCTTACTGGGAGTCAGGCACCATCACAGTTGTCAGACATTCAAACATTGATGAGCCATGGTTCTCCTTTCAGTGAATTTACAATTTCATAGGAAATTTACCAAACTTCTCTTTGCTTTAGGGGCACTCAACATATAAGTCATACTGAGTAAAAATTGTAGAATAGTCCATACCAGAAGTCTAAGTACCTTTCACTCCTACATTCTATTTCAATGTTATGAAAACTTGATTTACAATACACAGTAATTAATTCATACATTTATATTTTTTATACATGTCAAGCACTTCCCTATGTACATATTGAGTTTGTCTATTAAATGATTTTTAGTTGACCCTTAGTACACTGTTTTATTTGGATATTATCTGAAAGGAAATTCAAAACAAAACTAACAACCAACCAAATAAAACAAAAACTCTGGTTTTTCTCCAACTATAAAATGTACCAGTGGTCTCTCTGCTTTCTCTCAAATACAAAATCATATGTTGTATGTATTTTAAAAGATATCTCTCAGCTATTGTTTTAGGTTATTTATACCTTCTTCTACATATATTTATCCCATATATATATCTGAGAGGGAGAGGAAGAGATACTCAAGCAGACCGCCCACTGAGCCAGGAGCTCGAGATGGGGCTCAATCCCAGGACCCTGAGTTAATGAGCTGAGCCAAAATAAAAAATCAGCTGCTCAAGTGACTCAGCCACCCAGCACCCCAGTATACCTCCTTTTGTACTAACTCAGATAATGATATGCAAGTAAAAGCATGTGTTCTTTATATTTTTATTTAGTTTACTAAATGTAGACTAAAATAGTAGCAACTAAAGAAAGGTTATTCACCCAGATATATTATGAAATTGTGCATAGAAAACACACAAAGCAATCTAGGGACATAGCTCATCACACATTTCCCCCTTTACAAGTTATATCCTGCTGGTGTGTTGTATTTCATGGAAAAATATGAGTACATTTTAAAATCTTGTTTTCTAAACTAGATCATGTTGTCCTCTAAATTGGAGTTTTTAAAACTTAAATTATTTTTTCTTTGTTAGCAATATTAAAATGAACAACATGTGTGATTTTTGTTAATGAGGTTTTAAATTCAGTGAAGTCAGGAATTATATTCGACATCCTTTATGAAATTTATACTTAACTGTCATAGCAAACAAAGATAGTCCTGGCTACCAGCAGGAAAAGGAGTGAAGCTCTCTTTCTACTTTTTCTAAAGTTCAGTTGTTTACTAACACTTCGGTTACCCAGCAGATTTTAGAAGTAAGATTAGAACCATGCTGATCCCAAGATTTCATGTAAAATTACTTCATGGAAAGTATAGTATGAAAAATAAGTGTATAGAGACAGATGGTTTATAAACATAACTGTCTTGATAGACCAATAAAGGAGCAGGGATGATAATCCATGCCCTTTTGCTTTTACAAACTTTTTTTTTTTTTAATTCTAGTGAAGCAATAGATGTATCACAAGAAAACTTTTAAATTATGCCATTATTTAATTAGTAGTAATATTTCAGGTACATACAGTTGATTGAGAAAGAGCTACCCAGAGCTCCTGATATAGCATGCCCCCAAACACAAGTTATTATGATTTATCATTCATCAGAGGAATTTACCAACAGCACCAACATTTATTATACTCAATAAAATGCCAGCTTTTTAAAACATTTCCTGATATATTATCACATTTATAAGGTAAACCTCCACTTTTAGTTCTAAGTCATCAACTCAATCTTGTACACATCAAATAAATTGATTTACATAAGAATGAATAAAACTCCCTTTTCCTTCTCCTCCTCCTCCCCCTTCCTCTCCTCCTCCTCCTTCTTCTTCTTGTTATTATTATTATTATTATTATTATTTTACTTGTGTGGCTACTGTAAAACCAATTCTCCAAATCTACTAAAATGCATTTAAGCTCATATTGAAGAAAAAACATGTGACAACCTTGCCAGGGAGACAAAATACCTCTCAAGACCCTTTTTCCATTCTCATCCTTAAGTAAACAAGTGAGTAAGAAAATGAGTTTGGATGAAGAATTTTTTCCATTCTGTTTCTAGGCTGGGACTCTTATAGGCTATTTCCTGACACCTCATATTTAAATAAAATGCTTAGGGCACCTGGGTGGCTCAGTTGGTTAAGCAACTGCCTTCAGCTCAAGTCATGATCCTGGAGTCCCAGAATCGAGTCCCACATTTGACTCCCTACTCCACGGAGAGTCTGCTTCTCTCTCTGACCCTGCCCCCTCTCATGCTCTCTCTCTCTTCTCTCATCCTCTCTCTCTCAAATATATAAATAAAAATCTTAAATAGAATATTTGATAATGGGGGCGCCTGGGTGGCTCAGTGGGTTAAGCCGCTGCCTTCGGCTCAGGTCATGATCTCAGGGTCCTGGGATCGAGTCCCGCATCGGGCTCTCTGCTCGGCGGGGAGCCTGCTTCCCTCTCTCTCTCTCTCTCTCTCTGCCTGCCTCTCCGTCTACTTGTGATCTCTCTCTGTCAAATAAATACATAAATAAAATCTTTAAAAAAAAAAGAATATTTGATAATGCTATAAACACGAATGGAAGCAGATCCCCATGTGATTGCTTCTCCTGACATAGCCTGCTTTCCTTCTATCTAGTTTGCGAATAATATACTCTGCATCATCTTCCTCTTCAGACACTGTTGAGTTTTGGTGTACTTGTCTCCTGGAAAGTTTACTTCTAATTTTGTGATGTTTTCTGTTTCTTACTGTCATTGCTAAATTGTTAAATTCTTCCAGTGATTGTGAATTTCACACGGGGGGTTATAGTAGGTCAACAAAAGTTTGATTGAAGAAACATTTGTCTACTTGCCCATTCCTAAGTAGTATGGTGGAGATACTAACATAAATCAGTGTTTATTTCCAGTCCTTTGTATTTATGTTTAATGCTTAAAATATCATCTGTCTTGTTTAAATTGAAATCTTTGGGAATCTTAAATTTAAGTCTTAAAATGAATTTTTGTTTCCTAAAATGGTAGAACAGATTACTGGAGACTTGAATTGTAACAACTTTTGACCTGGTCAAGAACCAAAGTAAGTATTTAAAATTTGCATCTGAGAACTAGTCCTTCAGCTTGATTTTCTTTTGAAATTCTGACCTCATAAGCTGGTTGAAAATGCCCTTCTATGTTCACTGATAGACTAAGTTATACCCCCAGACCCCTTGGCTCCCTCCCTAGTAGAGCCCACTACTTTCCAGAATGAAGTCTGTTTCTCCAGTCTCATATTCCAGTCTTTTCTTGTTCTGTACATTAACCAAAGCCACTGAAAATTAACACTCAAAACCCAATTTTGGCATATTTTCATGACACAATTTTGCTTCTGAGGGTTGTTTTGGGGTCCACATTTTAAACATTGAACTCCATTAGTAAGCAGAAAACCAGATAAAGTTAGAATCTATGTACATCAGATTCAGATGCCCTGGTACAAGACTGCATATAGAAGTGGTGGGTTTTAGGGTTTTTTAGGGTAAGTACCTAAACCAATGAGACAATATTGCTTTGAATGTAACTTATTGTCCATTTCCTTACTTCTCTCTTTTCTTTCTTTTTAATCATGGGGACCTTTGGTGGGAGCACTATATGGTCCTGTTATTAAGGCAATACTACTATTAGAGAAAAATAATATAAATCCTCAAAAATTTAGAATCTGAATATGAAAATGAAATTTGAATTATTCTTATAGCTGTATCTCTTCCTACATCTTACATAACATTCATTGGACACAATGTAAGCTTAATTTCTTAAAAAAAAAACCAAACATTTTAAACCCACAAAATACTTTGAGGTAATAACATACTGTCATTATATTTTGCCAGATTTCAAGAAGAAAGGTAATAATATGAGAAATAAATTTATTTTCACACTGACTCAATGTTTCGCTTTCATTGTGGTATAGGGCTAATGCAATTTTCAAGAATTTTAGATATTTATTTTGTGTGATTTCCCTAGACCAAACTGTATCCTCTTTGAATTTTGGTACTTTATAATGGGAAACAATTTTGCAGCAAATTAAACTGGTTGGATTTTATAGTTCTTGCTTAGAATGTTTCGTTCCCCACCCCCATCATCTCTCTTTCATCAAACAGCAATTACAGTCCACACACCATATTACCTGACTTTTTTCTTTTTAGACTTTCTAGTCACACTGAAAAAAATAATAATTTTCCTCCTAAGTGTTCCAGTATAAGATTTTCCCTGCACAAAGCATCTATGTTCCCTATTACAGTGATTAAAATCAGTTTCATGTAGTGCCAACAGGAGGATTATGTCTCTCCCTCAAAGAACTATTGTAAACACATAATCTCTTTTATTTATATTACTCCTACCGTATAAGGCCTCTTTTATGATATCTCTGATTCTAGGGTCACACTGTCATGTCCTGGATCTTCATAGGTGTATAAGGCCTTTCATCTTGCTCCAATATTTGTTTTAGAAATGGATGAGATTTGATTTTGACTTAGGTAGTCCACACTACAGACAGCAGCAACTGACTTATCGGGATCCAAACACCCTCCCTGCCATCTGTGGGGAGTTGGCACACCCAAATTAGACAACAGGTCAGATTATAAAGTATTCTCTGAGTGCATGGACTTAAAATAAGATCTGAGTTCCCTTCATAGCCTTCATTGCATTAGGAATGTTCCAGAATACACTACCTTCTAGCTCTTTCCCCCATTCCTTATAACCAGTATTTAAGTAAATGCTTTAAAACACTTAAAAAATATATTCTAACAAAACTCCCAGCTTGAGCAGAATACTACAAATAGTGCCCTTTGAGCCACCAGATCTTCTAGTTTACCGATAGGAAGTCTCCTCAGAGAATAATACCATCTCCCAGTGACCCACGAACCAAATTTGTCTTTTAGAGGTTGATGTTCCTATTGCAGAGGTTGGTCTTCTAATTACGTAGAGCCAGGTTTGTGTTATTAAGTTTACCCTTGCCTTAGAAGGACAGGACTACTCAAAATAGAAGCAGACTCTCCTCCTCCATTTATTAGGAATTCTGAAAGGTTAAATAAAGAGGACTTCATATCACAGATCAAATCCAGGTTTTACGGTGTATTAACTTTATGACGTGGGCAATTTCACTACTTAAACTCTCTGGGCTTCAGTTTTCTCATCTTTAAGATAGGGCAAATTATAGCTTACTCCATGATATAAGTATAAGAAGTAAATGCAAGATAGACAATATAAGAATTATATAAGAAGTAATACTTATATACTTAAAAGTATTTATAAGTACTTGTACATATAAGAAGTAAATGTAAGATAGGACAATGTCTGGTAAAAAATAAGCAATCAATGATTATTAGCTATTGTTATCTTTTTAACATCTTTAACTGAAGATTATATAACTGAAGAGTTATTCACTCTTTTTAGCAGGTTGAATAATAATAGAGCTCTCTGGAAAAATAGAGCTCTCTGGAAAAATGATGATGACATGTACTTTGAATAGGGTCCAACCTAGATATATTTTTAATGTATTTATTTTATGTACACAAAATACATATTTTCACAATATAGAAATAAAATATAATCGGTATCCAATATGGTATTGCATTTTCCCATATGACCCTCAAACGTACCTACCAATTCATTACATGTTAAATTATTTACTGATTGGCCCTTAATTATCTTATGTTATGGTTGTATTTTTGCCGGCTTGTTATTTTGTCTTTGACGTCTGTCTTAGTCATATTGAGGGACACTGTTTGGAATTCTTGTGTGGGCTAGGAATGAGTTGTGGTTATTTTTCCTAAGCAAAGAATGTACTATGAATTTTTGCTCTCTGAATTTTCACTACCCAATATAGTTTCAGGATGGGATTATAGATAGCAAGGATTACATTTTCTACCTCATTTACTTTCTCTTAACTATCATTCTCTGTGTTGACTCTTTCACATTCAAGTCCCCAAGGAAATAGGCACCATTCCTTATTTATTTACTACTTTCACAATCAATTCAAGCACTATGACAACTTTGACACCGGACCCTTTACTGACTTGCTTTCTAAGGTTGGCCCATGTCTACTGAGTAGTAGTCTTTCATTAGTCTTATTTTATTTATGGGCATTTGTCATATTTAACATCACTGAACTCTCCTGCTTTTGAGATAATCTTTCCCTCATTCCTCTGATATGAGAATGTTGCTTTTTGTGTGTGTCAGTTGGTAGCTAACGTCATATTCTGTCTTCTTTAAAAATAAATGGTTAGCAATGTTCTCTCCTTGGTTGGTTTTCTTTTAGTAGGTCTCCACTTCTGATAATTTCAACCATGGTTTCACAACCAAGTGCTCCTGAAATGCTAGCTTAAGGTTTTCTTTCTAGTTTTTGGTGTACTTTTAGGATATTTCCAGGATGTCTCATAGGTATCTCAGATGTAAAATAACCAAACTGATCTCATTTGTCCCACAAATAAGCTCTTATTTTTCATGTTCTTACTTGTATTCATGGCATTATCATTCTCTTTGGCACCCAAATTTGAAAACTAAGTCATCCAAATAACTTATTTCCCTTCATTTCTCAAAAATTATCAATCTACACATCCAACCTTTTAAAATATGCTAGCATTTTAATTTTTCCTTTAGTTTGTATCTCTATTTGCATTACCCAAATCAAACCTTAATTGCACTGTCCCAGCTGACTACAATAATATTGCAATGGTTTTTACCAAATCTGAGGACTGATCAGTTAAAGCTAAAAGAAGATGTAATGTATAAAGGGCATACATTTCTTTGAAAATATAGGATTCATTTTGGTAACTTGAAACAGTAGCAGTTAGAGAGGTTTATACAGGTAAGGAATAATATAATCTGAAAGGCAGCTGGGAGTAAAATCTTAAATCCTAGACCCTTGAGAAATACTGGTGAACATGCTTTATTTCCTATGTGTTGGTTTTTGTTTTTTTTTTAATACCCATAGTACCTTGCAAAATGTTTTGCATAATGTAGACTTCTAAGAAATCCTTATTTCAGGAAACAAAGGGAAATATTTCAAGCATATTGAATTACTAAATTGCACATTGATTTATATTTTTAAAAGTATCTAGGATCTAGGAACTTATTTATTTTGTTTTATAGTTAATTTTAAGTATTTAAACAATAATGCAAAATTTAACATTTTTCTTAATCATCATTGATAAGTATCAGATGTCATATATATTTGCTGAATATATTACACACATACACATGTATGTATATATACTGATTCAAAGACAAGTTAATGATTAATAGAGAGACTATCTGATGCCAGAATCTTGCTTTACTTTTGAATTCTTATTTTTTTTTAAAGATTTTATTTATTTGACAGAGAGAGATCACAAGTAGGCAGAGAGAAAGGGGGAAGCAGGCTCCCCGCAGAGCAGAAAGCCTGATTCGGGGCTTGATCCCAGGACTCTGGGATCATGACCTGAGCTGAAGGCAGAGGCTTAACCCACTGAGCCACCCAGGTGCCCCTTGAATTCTTTTTTTTGATCTGCTCTTTTTATAGACCATCCCTTTCTGTATAAATGTGAAGAACCTATTGAGTTAAAAATAGTGACTTCTGGAAAAGAGCTCAAGTCTCATTACTTGGTCATATTATTAATTTTACATGGCTGATACCTTTATAATGCAGTGACTCAATACATGTGGCTTTTTAAATTTTTTCAGAAATTATGAGGTCATACATCATAGATTAATATTATTCTTATGCCCTCCCCTCTACACCCATACACAAATGTCTCTTGCGGTTAGTGATATTAATCCTTTCCTGTGGTTTTGCAGTCTAAGAGAACTTACTGCAGCATGCCTCCTGGTTTAAAAAAAAAAAAAAGGGGCTTATGGTATTCTTTGACTTTCTGTTCCCTTGGCTTTCTGCAGAGGTCAGCATCCATGGGAGGGATTTGCTTTGTTTTTCTAATTTTTGGCAGCTGGGTGAAACAGCATCCAAAAGAGGGGGATGGGAAAACAACAGAGAGAAGATCAGGCCATGCTAATGACAGGTTAACTGATCAGTTAAAGCTAGAGGAAGATGTAATGTATGAAGGGCATACATTTCTTTGAAAATATAGGATTCATTTTGGTGTTTCCATGACAGGTGTTTCCAAGGATCAAGTTCTTAAACAATGTTAGGAGTAAAATGAGATGCATTTTGCAGCTAAATTGTCTCTGATCATAGATGAAAAACATCAGGAATTTGCATACAATAATAGATTTGGTTCACTTTTAAGTATGTTAAGTTGATTTAACAATTTTCAGAAGGCAATTCTGAGTAAAGAGAATGAAAGGTGTGCAAACATGGAATGTTTACACAGAATGATTTCACTTTGGCTTGCTTTGTTACTCTTCCTTTCCTTGGCACATCTCCACTCCCAGTGCGTACACATACACATGTGCACGTGTGTACACATGCATTTGCATGCACACATACTGATAACTTTGTTTAAACTGCTGTGATGACATACAGGTTCATTAATTTGTAATTTAAGATAAAAAAATAAATAGAATTCAAAAAGCACTAGAACACATTGTAAAATAGTTCCATGGGGTGATCTGGAGTTGCAAGACTCCTTAAATTATTAAGAAACTTATCTTGAGTTTATAAAAGTTGGTATAAATGTTAGCATGATAGATTTAAGCAAAGTGAAGTAGAAACTATTAAATATTTCCTCATGGAAGTATTCTTTTTTTAAAAGATTTTATTTATTTATTTGACAGAGAGAAAGAGATAGTGGGAGAGAACATGAACAGGAAAGAGAGGGAGAAGCAGACTCCCCACTGAGCAAGGAGCCCAATGTGGAACTCAATCCCAGGGCCCTGGGATCACGACCTGAGCTGAAGACACTTAACCAACTGAGCCACCCAGTTTCATGAAAGTATTCTTAAGCAAATATACTCCAGGGATGCCCTGCTCAGTGGGAGCCCCTCCTTCTCCCTCTGCCCCTCCCCCTGCTCATGCTCTGTCTCTATTTCTGACAAATAAAACCTTTGAAAAAATCAAATAAGAGCATAAACAAAATGTATAGTAAAATCATGACCCCAAAGATGTTATCCTTCTTACATAAGGTGCCAATGTTGAAGTTTTGGCAAGTTATACATTCTCCCAGAGCTTTTAGGTGGTAGGTAACTTAGCCCATAAGCTTCAAATTACCCAAAGGGCTCTTTCACCAACATGTGAAAATCTATTATCATATAGTGACCCAGAGTGTATCAAGGCCAATCAATATTAGAGAGAGAAGCAGTGACAATGAGAAGAGAGAAGATTACAAGAGTTGACAGTTAAGTAAAGACACAGATCATTTTGACTCACATTTTCCTCCATTCTAGCATATTGAAGAGAACAAGGAGATAGCTTAGAGCAGAGCTTGCCTCACCGAATCCTGGCTTCCTGCACACCAGATCTCAGCTCAAATCCAGGCTGGTTTAGAAGTTGACTTCTACATTGGATTTGAAATTAAATTTTTAAAGATACATATTTTAATAACTAAACATTGGCAAAACATTTTTAAATCTGTTCAAATATCACCAAAGGATGAGAAAGGATGATTGATGAAGCATAGGTAAAGATAGTAATTGAAAAATCAAATCAAATAATTTAGTTAATATCATGTACAATTCTAGTCTCATATAGATGAGGTTGAACTGCTCTGTACTGAAAAAACCCAGAATAGAAGTAGAGTCTTGAAAAATTCCTGAAATGACCTTGTTTTTTACCTCTTTAAAATAAATGTAAGGGGGGATAAATGGGAAACTACTCTCTTTCCTGGACAAAATTAATTAATACTCTCATTAGATCCAAGTTGCATTTGTCAAGCTATTTTTTTTTAAATTTTTAAAGATTTTATTTATTTATTTGACAGAGAGAGATCACAAGTAGGCAGGGAGGCAGGCAAAGAGAGACAGAAAAGCAGGCTCCCTGCGGGGCAGAGAGCCCTCTGCGGGGCTTGATCCCAGGACCCTGAGATCATGACCTGAGCCAAAGGCAGAGGCTTAACCCACTGAGCCACCTAGGCACCCCATGCTATTTTTAACATCAGTTGTGTCTTGGGAACTTGAGTTCTCTATGAGTTTATAGTACATGTGAATTTGTTTTCTGTATAAGCATTGTCTTTCTCTGTTATGTTTAAATTAGCAAGACATAAAGATGAAATGTGGTTTATTATTTCCAAAATTGTAATAAATTCTTATTATTATCTTACCAATTTTTCCTCTTTAAAATATTTTTTGGGAGGAAATGTTATCACAATATTATTGAACTGTTTCTGCTAAGATTTCATACTTAACATTTTCACTAAAGTCTATCTTTATGTAAACTCTGTTAAATAATAACTTTATCAAATATCCTTTTCTACATAACCTGCATAATTTCTTGGTGTATAAATACCATCTGTGGGTGACATTTATATCAACAAGATTTATTATAAATGAGTAACATTTCCCAGGAATAAAAACAATTATTATAAAGACTTTTAGCAGACTAACTTTACTTCACCAAGGAAAGCTTCTTATTAATACAAGAGTTTGGGGGAAATATGTTTCCAAAAAGACTGTTTAGCTCAGTTGACCTAAAATACCTACCAAGAAAACATGAGTTCCCTTTTATCTTTTTTTTTTAAGATTTTATTTATTTATTTGTCAGAGAGAGAGAGAGCACAAGCAGGGGGAGGGTAGGCAGAGGCAGAGAGGGAAGCAGGCTCCCCGCTGAGCAAGGAGTTGGATGCGGGACTCCATCCCAGAACCCTGGGATCATGATCTGAGCTGAAGGCAGCCGGTTAACCAACTGAGCCACCCAGACATCCCTTCTTTTATCTTATATGGGAAAAAGTGGTGACCCCACCAACCTTCCCTTTACTATGTGGCTTTCTTTCTTCTAATTATATGTTTGAAGAAAACTTTCAGTGTTTAAATTACAGCTTTTTATCTATTTGGAATCCAAGTTTCCTGGGGTCTCTGAATTCACACTCTTTACTTCACCAAGATCCTGAGTATATTTGTCTAAATATAAATGTATCTATGCATATAAACAATGCAGTAAACAATCTTGAGTACATTTATGTGGATTTTGAGACCTGCCAACATCAGTAGTTTTCAGGTACCTAGAGGAGTATGGTTTCTACCATTGGGAAGTTGGTCAAGACAACCACTCACATTGATGCTCATCTTGAAATCTGTATTCACAGTACTGCCCTGAATACTCTTATATGTCCCAATCTTCCTATCTCGGGGAGTTAGTTTTTCAATCCCTATGCCCCTGCCATATGTTGGCCATTTCTAGCTGCCACTAAAGATTTTTTAGACTTTGCAATTAAAATTTTCCTTTTGTCAGCCATTTCCTTGTATCCCAGCTCTTCATCTCATTGCGCAGATTTTTCCACTGATTTCAGCTTTTCCTATCTTCTGAGCTCTGGCCCTTGAATGACTGGTTTTCTAGCCTTTTGTTCAGTGGTTAGCTAACCAGGCCTGCAACCCGTTTGGATTTAGGATCTTCTTGGTTAGTGAACTGAATTATCACCGTGTTTTCTTTACTTCAGCTCTAATGAACTTTATTTGAACTACAGTTTTAAGTTCTTCCTTTGACTGCAACTTCTGCCCTTGGAAAAAGACAACCATGACTTGAGGGTTTTGCTTAATCAAAATGTTACTGTACTTGAAAAATGGTCTCACATAAATGAATCTGGCACCCAAGAAGAAACATAATTATACTTTCAATCTGACTTTTGCAGAATTTTAAAAATAAATAAATAAATAAATAAAGGCTATAGCCGTGTTGTTTTTTTATTCAGTCAACCAAATCAAGGCTGCTTTTCTTTTTTTTTTTTTTTTCTTCAAAAGTCTTGAACTCAATAAAATGCACATGATCCTCTCCCAAACAAATCTTTTTTTTTCTTTCTTTCATTCTTTCTCTCTCTCCTCTCTCTCTTTTTAAATTTTAAAGCCCATGGGTATTTTAAGGGAAATTCAACCCACATGTTTCTGATTCATTTACACTTAATTCATTAAAATGTTGTTTTGTAAGAGCTATTTGATGTCCAAGGGCCTTATGAGTCTCTTTGTATGACTTTTTATGCCATTTTTTCCTCAAAAACAGGAAGTGGTATTTTGCTAAGAACTCAAACTCCAAACGGGTTGAATTTCATCTGAATCACTTAAAGCATGCCAAGATGATTGTATCTCTCCTGGGTCATCTTTGCTATGGGAGAGCACCTAAAACAGTTATCTGAATAGATTATGTGTTGTTAACGAAACCCCAAATCTCCCAGCACAATGCCAGAGTCTCCCAAAAGAGGGAGACTTCCAAAGTCAGTCTTCAAGGGGCACATAAAATGAATAAATGTAGCTCAATATTCACATGAATGTAATATTGTTAATTAGGACCGGTTAAGTGTTATAGAAGAGACATCTAACATGTGATAGCCTCAGGATTCCACTAGAGTCTGTTTATGGAAAACAAATGTTCTTCTTTCCCTCGTGTCACCCCAAGAAAAGAACTTTGTATGAAAAGTAGGCAGGAGAGAGAGTGTAACAGACCAAGCAAAAGGAAAGGGTGCATTCACCAACAATAAGATACTCTCCAGTAAAAAGCACTCTCTGTCAAGCTTTCTAAATTGAAGGAAAACCTTTAACAGAGATGTTTAGACAGCAGGCATGCAGTGTTTTCTTTGTGACATAAAAGGGCTGGAATTCTTGTATAATGGGTCTGTACTTCTTGGATGTGCTTCTTTGCCAGCATAGCACTGAAGACCATCTCCAGAACTCCAATTTAAAGGCAGCTTTGCAATCTCTCGGTGAAATCTGGCACCACCGCCACTCTCAAATGTTCTAACCGTTTTAGTTCCCAATGAAGGCAAATCTCATAAAGGAATCCATATACCACTGAGAATAATCCACAGTACTAGTTTGGATCAGGTCTTCTGCAGCCCAATTCAAAATTATTTGAAACCCTAAATTTGTAGAAAATTCACTCTTAAGCAAATGGCCTGTTTTTGTTTTTGTTTTAAGGACTGGATGCAATCCTAGGTAAGGTGAGATTCTTAAAGGATTCTAGTGCTTACATGATCATATAAATGACTTTCCAGGTAGTTTGTTCAGCTTCAATTTTGAGTAGTCTAAAACAGGTATTAGATGATAACAAAATAAAGCCACTAGTCAATTATCATTAGCATTTTGTTGTATGTACAACATTTAAAAACAAAAAGAAAGTATAACCGTAATCCTTGACTATTCACTAGAGACTTAGAAAATTGATTAAAAGGCTCTACTTCTGAAATGTAATTAAAGAGCACTAGCACCATATTTACCATTAAGGACTGAAAGACAAGCTCATGCTGCACATGGAGAAAGCAAGGTAAAATAAGTGCCCTTTGTAGAATTCATTAAGCCACATTAACATGTTAAAGTATCACAGGTGGGAAACAGTGCCTTGGTCAAAGAATATGACCAGATCTCATTCAGTATGGATGTTTATGTAGACATGGTTGTATTTTTTTTAAAGATTTTATTTATTTATTTAACAGAGACAGCAAGAGAGGGAACACAAGCAGGGGGAGTTGGGGAGGGAGAAGCAGGCTTCCTTCTGAGCAGGGAGCTGGATGCGGGGCTCCATCCCAGGACCCTGGGATCATGACCTGAGCAGAAGGCAGATGCTTAACGACTGAGCCACCAAGGCACCCCTTATATGGTTGTATTTTTTACACATACATATGTTTACATTTATATATATATATATGTGTGTGTGTATGTGCATATATGTATATGTGGGTATATATATGTGTGTATATATATATATTTGTATGTATATATGTGTGTCTGCCTCATTTAACAACGTTGTGTAACAAATAACAATTAACTCCAACACTTAGTGGCTAAATCCATATCCTGTTCTTGTTTTTCACAAATTTAAAGTTGGTTGGATAGGTCTGCTGATCTGGGCCAGGCTTGACCAATCTCTGCTGGGTTTGCTCATGACTCTGAGATCAGCTGGTAGTTTGGCTAAGGGCTGGCTGGTCTGGAAGGGCTTCTCTAACATGACTGGGGTCTCTTCCTCATGGTCTCTCAGCCTCTAACAGGCTAGTCTGGCTTGATCTCACATAAGAAAAGAACAGAATCTCCAGAGTGTATTTTCAGGGCTCTGCTTGCATCATACTAATGAACAGCTTCCTGGAATCTCATGGCCAAACCTGGAGTCAGAATGGGAGGAACCTATAAAATTTAAAGCCAAAAGGGATGGGTTCTGAGAAGCTGCTAGTCTGAGATACTGATACAATTGATCATAATTATCTGGAAAAATCCTTCAAGTCTTTCTCAGACTTTTCTGTGTGAGTTAGCATGATAGATGATGCATGTGATTAACATGAATGCATTACATTTCCCACTTTCATAATTAATGTTCTATATATTTTATTCTTTTCCAATCAATAGACAGTAGGATTATTACTCCACTATTCTTCCTCAAGGAGGCTTTCTCTGATTCTCTACATTACAGTTCTTCTTTCTACATGCTCTCTCACTTTTTCTTCCCCTTCCCAAAACCCATCTCTTTATTTGAACTTTATTAAGTGGACATCAATTTTGATAGCTCATTTTTTTTTTTATTGCTGAACAATAACCCATTGTTTGGATTTGCCACAATGTATGTATCTATTCACTTACAGAATGACATCTTGGTTGGTTCCAAGTTTTGGCAATTATGGATAAAGCTGCTATAAATATCCTTGGCAAGTTTTTGTGGGCATATACATTTTCAACTCCTTTGGGTAGATTCCAAGGAGCACTATTTCTGGATCACATAGTAAGAACGTATTTATTTTAGTAAGAAACTGCTGAACTGCCTTTCAAAGTGGCTGTACTAGTTTGCATTCCCACCCGCAATGAGTGAGACTTTCTGTTGCTCCACTTTCTCACCAGCATTTGGTGTTATTAGTGTTCTGTATTTTGGCCATTCTAAAAGGTGTGTAATGGTATCTCATTGTTGTTTTAATTTGTATTTCCTTGATGACACATGATGTGGAGGATCTTTTCACATGCTTAATTTCCACATGCACATCTTTCTTGATTTTTTTTAGTTTTTTTTGTTTTTCCCATTTTATTTATTTTATTTTATTTTAATTTTATTTCTTCTCAATTTTCCAGCATTCATTGTTTATGCACCACACCCAGTGCTCTATGCAATATGTGCCCTCCATAATACCCACCACCAGGCTCACCCAACCCTCCACCTGCCCCCCAAAATCCTCAGTTTGTTTCTCAAAGTCCACAGTCTCTCATGATTCATCTCCCCCTTCAATTCCCCCCAACTCACTTCTCCTCTCCATCTCCCAGTGTCCTCTATTTTATTCCTTATGCTGCACAAGTAAGTGAAACCATATGATAATTGACTCTCTCTGCTTGACTTACTTCACTCAGCAAAATCTCTTCCAGCTCCATCCATGTTGATACAAAAGTTGGGTATTCATCCTTTCTGATGAAGGCATAGTACTCCATTGTATATATGGACAATATCTTCTTTATCCATTCATCTGTTGAAGGGCATCTTGGTTCGTTCCACAATTTGGCAACCATGGCCATTGCTGCTATGAACATTGGGGTACAGATGGCCTTTCTTTTCACATCTGTATTTTTGGGGTAAATACTGAGTATTACAATTTCAGGGTCATAGGGAAGCTCTATTTTTAATTTCTTAAGGAATCTTCACAGTGTTTTCCAAAGTGGCTGCACCAACTTGCACTTCCACAAACAGTGTAAGAGGGTTTCCCTTTCTCCACATCCTCTCCAATACATGTTGTTTACTATCTTGTTAATTTTGGTCATTCTAACTGTTGTAAGGTGGTATCTCTATGTGGTTTTGATTTGAATCTCCCTGATGGTTAATGATGATGAACATTTTTTTCATGTGTCTTTTAGCCATTTGTGTGTCTTCTTTGGAGAAGTGTCTGTTCATCTCTTCTTCCCATTTTTGATATAATTATCTGTTTTTTGTGTGTTGAGTTTCAGGAGTTCTTTATAGATCTTGGATATCAGCCCTTTGTCTGTAGTGTCATTTGAGGAATATCTTCTCCCATCCTGTGGGTTGCCTCTTTGTTTTGTTGACTGTTTCCTTTGCTGTGCAGAAGCTTTTGATCTTGATGAAGTCCCAAAAGTTCATTTTTGCTTTTGTTTCCTTTGCCTATGGAGACATATCTTGAAAGAAGTTGCTGTGGCCTATGTCGAAGAGATTACTGCCTGCCTTCTCCTGTAAGATTTTGATAGGTTCCTGCATCAAATTGAGGTCTTTTATCCATTTTGAGTATATCTTTGTGTATGGTGTAAAGAGAAAGGTTGAGTTTCATTCTTCTCCATGGAGCTGTCCAGTTTTCCCATTTATTGAAGGGACTGCCTTTTTTCCACTGTATATTTTTTCCTGCTTTGCTGAAGATTATTTGACCGTAGAGTTGAGGGTCCATATCTGGGCTCTCTACTCTGTTCCACTGGCCTAAGTGTCTGTTTTTGTGCCAGTACCATCCTGTCTTGGTGATCACAGATTTGTAGTAAAGCTTGAAATCAGGCAACATGATGGCCCCAGTTTTGTTTTTCTTTTTCAACATCTCCTTAGAAATTCGGGGTCTTTTCTGGTTCTATACAAATTTTAGGATTGCTTGTTCCAGCTCTTTGAAAAATGTTGGTGGAATTTTGATCAGGATAGCATTGAAAGTATAGATTGCTCTAGGCAATATAGACATTTTAACAATGTTTATTCTTCCAATCCATGAGCATGGAATGTTCTTCCATCTTTTTGTCTTCTTCAGTTTCTTTCATAAAAGTTCTGTAGTTCCTGAGTACAGATCATTTACCTCTTTAGTTAGTTAGGTTACCTGATTTGTGATCCAGTATGTGGTCTATTCTAGAGAAAGTTTCATAGGCACTTGGGAAGAATGAGTATTCTGTTGTTTTAGAGTGGAATGTTCTGTATATATCTATGAGGTTCATCTGGTCCAAGGTGTCATTCAATGCTCTTGTTTCTTTATTGATTTTCTGCTCTGATGATCTGTCTGTTACTGAGAGTGGCATGTTAAGACCCTCTGCTATTAATGTATTCATATCAATATGACTCTTTATTTTGTCTAACAGTTGTCTTATGTAGTTGGCTGCTCCCATATTGGGGGCATAAATATTTACAATTGTTAGATCCTCTTGGTGGATAGACCCTTTAAGAATGATGTAATGTTCTTCTTTATCTCTGACTACAGTCTTGAGTTTAAAATCTAATTTATCTGATATGTGAAGTGCTACCACAGCTTTCTTTTGAGGCTCATTGATATGAAAGATGCTTCTCCATCCCTTCACTTTCAGTCTGGATGTATCCTTGGGTTCCAAATGGGTCTCTTATAGACAATATATGGACGGGTCCTGTCATTTTATCCAATCTGCAACCTTATGCTGTTTTATGGGAGCATTTAGGCCACTCACATTGAGAGTGATTATTAAAATATATGTTTTTATTGACATCATGTTGCCCATGAAGTTCTTGTTTCTATTGATTGTCTCTGTAAATTTCTGTTCTATGACACTCTGGGGTTCTTTCTTCTTTCACAGAATGCCCCTTAATATTTCTTGTAGTGCCAGCTTGGTGGTCACATACTCATTTAAACCTTGCCCATCTCGGAAGCTTTTTATCTCTTCATCCATTTTGAATATCAGCCTTGCTGGAAAAAGTATTCTTGGCTGCATGTTCTTCTCATTTAGTGCCCTGAATATGTCTTGCCAGTCCTTTCTGGCTTGCCAGGTTTCTGTGGACAGGTCTGATGTTATTGTGATGGGTCTTCCTCTGTATGTAAGGAATCTCTTCCCCCTGGCTGCTCTCAAGGGCTCCTGTCTAAAATTATGATTTGTCATTTATCAGGTGTCTCGAGGTCTTTCTAGATTCTATGATCTTGGGGGGAGATCTTTCTGCCTGTAGGATGTGAACGCTGACTCCATTCCCCAGATTGGGAAAATTTTATGGAGAATTTGATCAACTAATATCTTCTAGTCTTCTTTCTTTCTCCTCCCCTTCAGGGATTCCAATAATTCTGATGTTGGAACATTTCATGGCATCACTTATTTCCCTGATTCTGTTTTCATGGCTTCTAAGCTGTTTGTTCCAGGCTTCCTCCTGATCCTTTTTCTCTACCATTTTGTCCCCAGGTCACGAATTCTATCTTCTGCTTTGGTAACCTTAGCTGTTAGAGAATTTAGATTAGATTGTATCTCATTGATAGCATTTTTAACTTCTTCCCAAGCAACTTTCCCTTCTGCCCTAATAGATTCCATGTTGTCATTAATGGTTTCCTCCAACCTAGCCATTGCCTGGTTAATTGTTACCCTGAATTCCCTTTCCAAGATATTGTTTATGTCCATATCCAATAGCTCTGATGGAGAGGGCGCAGTCTCTGAATTTTTCCTCTGTTGGGTCCTCCTCCTCTCAACTGGTGTCTTCTGCCCCAGTAGAGATTCAGAAGTGTATAATCCTACATCTCAGGCTGATTTCATGGGTTTTCAGAGTGTTCTGGTAAAAAATTAGCTCACTTTAGGGGACAGGTTGAAACAAGGTCTATTACTTCTCTGCCATCTTGCGCACCTCCAGTCTTTCTTGATTTTTAAAACAACTTGTTTCCTTATGGTTGAATTTTAAGGGTTCTTTGTATATTAAGATAACACTCCTTTATCAGATATATCTTTAGAAATTAGTTTCTTCCAAATAGTGGCTTGTCTTTTCATTCTCTTGATGATATCTTCTGCAGGACAGAAATGTTTAATTTTAATGAAGTTCAGCAAATCAATTCTCTCTTTTGTGGATTGTGCCTTTGGTGTTGTATTTGAAAAGCCATTGCCAAACACAAGGTCATTTAGATTTTGTTCTATGGTATCTTCTGTGATTTTTACTGTTTTGCATTTTACAGTTAGGTCTTTGACTCATTTTGAGTTAATGTTTGTGGAGGGTATAAGGTCTGTGTCTAGATTCATGTTTTGCATGTGGATGTCTAGTTCTTCCACCATCATTTATTGCAAAGACTATCTTTGCTTCATTGTATTGCCTTTACTCCTATGTCAAAATCAGTTGACTATATTTACATGGGTCTATTTCTGGGATCTCTATTCTGTTCCATTGATCTATTTGTCTATCCTTTTGCAAAAACCATGCTGTCTTGATTACTATATTCTTTCACATAAGTATTGATATCAGATAGTATCAGCCTTCATAAAGAATTTGTTCTTCTCCTTCAGTGTTTTCTATTCTGGGCCTTTTGCTTCTCATAATCAGTTTGTTAATATCTCCAAGAATACTTTTGGGATTTTAATTGGGATGGCATTAAATCTGTAAGTCAAGCCAGGAAAAACTGACATCTTAACTATATGGAATCTTTGTATTCGTGAACATGGAATATCTCTCCATTTACTTAATTCTTTGATTGCATTCATCACAATTTTGTGGGATTTTCACATTTTAATCTGTTAATGTGGTAAATTTAACTAATAGTATTTAAAATATCTTTGATTTTTTAGATTAAAAATAATTTTATAGTTTTCTTCATATAGATCTTGTACATAATTTTTAGATTTATATGTATTTCATTTTTGGGTGATGGTAATGTAAACTATTGCATTTTTAATTTCAAGTTCCATTTGTTCATTGTTGATGTTAATAAAACAATTGAGTTAGATATATAACTTTGTATCCTGACACATTGCTATAATTACTTATAAGTTCTATGAGTTTTTTTGTTGGTTCTTTCTGATTCTCTACATAGATAATCATGTCATCTGTGAACAAAAACCAGTTTTATTTCTCCTTCCCAATCAGTATAAGTTTTATTTCCCTTTCTTGGGTCACTGTGTCAGCTGCTACTTTCAATGCAATGTTGACAAGGAGTGCTAAAGGTGACATCTTTGTCTTGTTCCTGATCTTAGGAAACTTCTAATTTCTCCCAATTAAGTATGTTATTAGCTGTTAAGTTTTTTGTAGATATTCTTCATCAAGTTGAGAAAGTTCCCTTCTATTCTTAGTGTCCTGAGAAATTTACTTTTCAATAATATATTGTGGTCCAGGTAATTCTCATGATAAAATACTCATTATTTGGAGATTAAGTAATTACTGTATAAAACAGTGGTTTTTAAACCATGGTCCTCAGACCAAAAGCATTAGCCTCTTTAGGCAACTAATAAGAAATGCAATTTCTGGGGCTGTCAGGGACCTACTATCTCAGTCCTGCAATCTATAAATTAACAAGGCCTCTAGGTAATTCTAATGTGTCCTAAAATTTAAACAACTACTGATACAGAAATCTCAATAAGTTTTAATAAATTTAATTATTTCCAAAAACTTAAAGAAAATAAACTGAAAAACAGTTAGAAAAGTAAAAGAGATCTGGGGTGCCTGAGAGGTTCAGTCAGTTGAGCATCAGGCTCTTGATTTGGGCTCAGGTCATGATCCATGGGTTGTGAGATCGATCCCTGCATTGGGCTCTGTGATCAGAAGGGAGCCCATTTGGGATTCTCTCTCTCCCTCTCCCTTCATACCTCCCCCACTCTCTAAAACAAATAAAACAAATCTTAAAAGAAAAAAGAAAAATTAAGAAGTCAGCAAAGTGATTGAGTATATAATTAAAATTTTATGAAACTTTCTTTTATAGTAATAATTCATTGAGAAATAAAATATAGAAGTATATTGTGATAATAATTATATAATAACAATTAATGCTCTATATAATATAATATATAATATATAATAATAAAATGGTATAATAATAATTCCTATAATACAAACCTGAAAAATAGCTTTTATGAATAAAAGTATTGAACTCTGACAGACAATCAGAAAGATACATGGGGTGAAGTGTTTGCAAAATGTGTGAGATAAAATATCAATATAAGTAATGCATAAAATGTATTTCAAACAAAGCAAATGGATAAAATATATGAACAAAATTGATATAAAAAACTAAAAATATATATAAAACTGTTCAACCTTGAACTTAATCATAAAATTTAGTGCAAAAATAAAGTATTTTTACCCAATACATTGACAGAACTGAGAGATCTAAAATTATTTTTTAGAGAGATAGAAAGAGAGAGAGAGAGCGCTTGTGCAAGCAGGGGGAGGAGCAGAGGCAGAAGTTGAGAGAGAATCCCAAGTAGGCTCCAAGCTCAGTGTGGAGGCCAACATGGGGCTCAATCTCATGACCCTGAGATCATGACCTGAGCCCAAATCAAAAGTTGGATGCTCGGTTTTAATTAGGTTACGTGTGCCTTAATTATTAAGCTATAAGGGTTATTTATATATTATAGATGTAAGTCCCTTATCAGATATTTGACCTGTAAAGGTTTCCTCCTCTCTGTAAGCTGTTTTTCCTCATATCATTTGAAGCACATATGTTTCGATTTTGAGAAAGTACAATTTATCTATTATTCTTTTGTTGCTTGGGCTTGTTGTGTCATATCTAAGAAGGGACTGCTTAATCTAAAATCATAAACATTTTCGCCTATATTCTATTTTTTAAAAAATTATAATATTGGCTATTACCATTGTATCTTTGATCCACATTGCATTAACTTTTGTGTAGGATGTGAGATAGCAGTCCAACTTTATTCTTTTATACATAGATTTCCAGTTGTTCCAGAAATGTTTGCTGAAAAGATTATTCTTTCCTCCTTTATTTGTCTTGGCATCCTTGTCAAAAATCAATTGACCATAAATGTGAGGTTTTATTTGTGGACTCAGATCTCTTCCATTATACCAGGACTACACTGTATTTATGACTGTGGTTTTGTATCAAATTTTGAAATCAGGAACTGTGAGTCCTCCAACTTTGTTCTTTTTTGGGATTATTTTGGCTCTTTTGGATCCCTTGAATTTCAATATAAAATTTAGGATTTACTTGTCAATTTCTACAAGTGGGTCATCTGGGATTTTGATAAGATTTATTTTAAATATGTAAACAAATTTGGAAAGTATCACCATTTTCACAATATTAACACCTAATCCATGATCATGGGTTGCCTTTCCATTTTTTTAATGCTCCCCTAGTTTCTTTCAACAATGTTTAGTAGTTTACAGAGTACACATATTTTTTTTTCAGAGTACTCATTTTGCACTATTTTATTAAATTTATTTTTAAGTATTTTATCTTTTGATGCTATAATAAATAGAATTATTTCTTAATTTCATTTTCCAATCATTCGAGTGTATATAAGTGCAATTGATTTATCTACATTATTTTTCTTTCTTTTTTTTTTTTATTTCTTTTCAGTGTACCAGAATTCATTGTTTATGCACCGCACCCAGTGCTCCATGCAATACGTGCCCTCCATAATACCCACCACCAGGCTCACCCAACTTCCCACCCACCAACCCTTCAAAACCCTCAGATTGTTTTTCAGAGTCCATAGTCTCTCATGGTTCACCTCCCCCTCCAATTTCCCTCAACTCACTTCTCCTCTCCATCTCCCCATGTCCTCCTTGTTATTTCTTATGCTCCACAAATAAGTGAAACCATATGATAATTGACTCTTTCTGCTTGACTTATTTCACTCAGCATAATCTCTTCCAGTCCCATCCATGTTGATACAAAAGCTGGGTATTCATCCTTTCTGATGGAGGCATAATACTCCATAGTGTATATGGACCACATCTTCCTTATCATTCATCTATTGAAGGGCATCTTGGTTCTTTCCACAGTTTGGCAACTGTGGCTATTGCTGCCATGAACATTGGGGTACAGATGACCCTTCTTTTCATTACATCTGTATTTTTGGGGTAAATACCCAGTATTGCAATTTCAGGGTCATAGGGAAACTCTAATTTCTTAAGGAATCTCCACACTGTTCTCCAAAGTGGCTGCACCAACTTGTATTCCCACCAACAGTGTAAGAGGGTTCCTCTTTCTCCACATCCTCTCCAACACATGTTGTTTCCTGTCTTATTAATTTTGGCCATTTTAACTTGTTTAAGGTGATATCTCAATGTGGTTTTGATTTGAATCTCCCTGATGGCTAGTGATGATGAACATTTTTTTCATGTATCTGATAGCTATTTGTATGTCTTCATTAGAGAAGTGTCTGTTCATGTCTTCTGCCCATTTTTTGACATGATTATCTGTTTTGTGTGTGTTGATTTTGAGAAATTCTTTATAGATCCTGGATGTCAGCCTTTTGTCTGTACTGCCATTTGCAAATATCTTCTCCCATTCCATGGGTTACCTCTTTGTTTTGTTGACTGTTTCCTTTGCTGTGCAGAAGCTTTTGATCTTGATGAAATCCCAAAAATTCATTTTTGCTTTTGTTTTCTTTGCCTTTGGGGACATATTTTGAAAGAAGTTGCTGTGGCGGATATCGAAGAGGTTACTGCTTATGTTCTTCTCTATGATTCTGATGGATTCCCATTCTGGTGTTGAGGTCTTTTATCCATTTTGGGTCTGACGATCTTGGTGATCTCATTTCTTAATTTTAATATTTTTGGTGGATTATTTAGTATTTTCTTTTATAAGAGATGTCTTCTGAAAATAGAAATTTTACTTCTTTTCCTCTCATTGAAATGGAGGACAGTGAGTTTGTAGCATTTCTTCCCCTGACTTTTTCTGCTGAGTTATCATTTTTTGGCTGTATTAATTCTCTGAGTATCACAGCTCATGTCAGGCAGGTTTGACCCATTGCTATTTTTTATGTGTGCCAGTAATAAGCTCCACTTTTTTTCCTTAGGCCTATGAATGTTAATGGCTTCTTGCTATTCTTAGTCCTAGAAATCCTTACTCATTTCTTCTATTATCACATGTATTACCATTTTTTTTCCTTACAATCTTCTGAGTGATATTGTATTATTTATTTACTTATTTATTTATTATTTTGAGAGAGAGAAAGAGAGAGAGAGAGTGCTCATGAGGGGAATGCAAGGGAGAGGGGCAGAAAGAGAATCTTAAGCAGGCTGCATACCTAGCATGGAGCCTGAGGCAGGGCTCTATCAGGACCCTGAGATTATGACCTGAGATGAAATCAAGAGTCAGATGCTTAACTGACTTAGCCACCCTGGCACCTCAATAACAAACTTTTTGAAAATTACATATTAGGTGTAATTCAAATTAATCTATAAGACTTAATTTCATTTGAGAGAAGAAAATGCTAGGTTTCAGTAACTACCAATGAGTGCTATATAAAAGTAGTTCATATTAACGTATTACTTATGCTTCAGAATCCTTAAGATAGCATTCAATTTTGCAATAGTTTATGGTGAGAGTCATTCTGACTTTCAAAGAAAATCAGGTGTAGAACAATTATTTTTTTCCTTATCATAGTCTCTCAGATGTAGATCAGTCACTGAGTGAGACAGATTTTGGAAAAAGTCAAGTCATTTTAGAGAAATCCATTTGGAGGAAGAATTACAGATTTTAGTTTAAAAATATTGTACTCACATTTCAGTTGACTGTAATTTTCTACTTTTGTTAAAATTCTAATCAGATATTAATTCTAATATCTAGTTAGATATTAACTCTGGTATTAGGTATTAAGGGCAAAGCATTTGAAAATGTATAGGATTTTGTTTTTGAAAAGTGTCCAAATTTTATTATGGCCTCAAACCTAGCATGAGAATATTTTTTCCATATAAGGTAAATATATTCCCTTCTGTTGTTCCTGGGCTATTTCATATAGGAAACTCAGGCCCTCTAGCATTTGTCTGCTTTATGGAATTTACTATATTTTTCCAGTATTCAACTTATAACCAGTTTCATTCCTTCTTCCCCAATCCTTCCCTATAATTCAACCTGCAGAGACATGTAACTGGCCTATGGAATGTTATCTTTCAACATCAGCAGCGATTGTAGATGGATCTGTATCCCTGTTGCTTTGATCTTCCTAAGCCAGAAGAATGCAAATGTCATTATTGGAGATCACTTTGGAAAGATCTTAAATCATGGGTATTTCCATCTCTCTACAGAAACCAGGGAGGTGTGGAGAACACTTAAACTCCCTGGGCCCACATATATTTATCATAAGAAGGTTGCAGGATCTGAGCACCTGTATGGACTTATGCCCATAGATAATGGTAATGAATATAGATCACTTTAAAGCTTCCAAAATATATTCCAGATACATCATTTTATGTATATCCACACTCCCCCCATTAAAGAACAAAACTACAGTTGCAAAACTTTCCTCCAAACTGACACATACCATCACTGTCACTGTTCTAAAAGCAATTGCTAGACAATTTAATAAAAAATTTTCCAAGAGGTGGTACCAAACCTGTTCTGCTGACACTAGTATTTTACCCATTATATAAGACAAAAGGTGGAAGAGAGCAAGAGAATGGGTTTATTTTGAGGGAATATCATTGTGACTGACATTCCACACATCCATCATTATCCATGGGGTAAAGGAAGAGGACATTTCCTCTTTAGAATAAGTCAAATGACAAGGGGAAATTCAGGGAAAGTAACTCACCTCTAAGAACTCAATTTGACCCCTGGACTTCAGTAGACACTGGAATTGTTACTGGTTACTGCACAAATATAAATCAAGCTATGTTTTGTATAATGGCAAAGCGAAAGCACAGATTTCCCAAACACTAGATGTAAGAAGACACTGGGCTTGTGCTACTGTACAAGGGGTTTTGACCAGGATGATCTTTGAGAGGAAATACTATTATAACAAGAAGGAGACACAATCTAGTATTAATGGGCTGCTTCAAAGAAGAGTAGTTGAAAGTCCCCAGAAAGTATCTCTGAGGAAGAAGCTTCAGTAACATTCCAGAAGAGAACAAGTCCACTTTCAATAGCCACCAAGCGCAGAAAGCATCAGTGTCATTTTACCTTATGCATAAGCCTATGTTCACCACTCTAATATCACCTTACCCAGGCTTTATCAAGCAGTGTAGGCAGCAGAGAGGGGAAAGCAAGGGGAAGACAAGGAAAATAAATTACTGGACTCTTCTCCTTTCACTACAGGCTGTTCAAACTATAGGCCTGTGTCAGGAAGGAAAGAAATGTTGAACAAGTAAGTTGTTTCAACTTGGGTTGGATCATTTTATATGCTAAATCATAGCTATTAATTACTGACCATGTAAGTGTCAGGAGTGGTATGTTCTGCTAAAGATTTTCTTTTCTTTAGTAGGACAGAGAGAAAAATAATAAAATTGATTTCTTCTACGAATAGTGAATCCAGGGTATTTTATTTTGATCTTAAAGAAATAATACTTTTACATCTAGGTGTTTAGAGAAATTCACATGAATCCATCTTCTTTGGTGTGTGTGTATATATATATACACACACACACACACATATATATGTGTATATATATATATATATATATATATATGCATTACAAACATGGAGGGCAGCCACATCCTTCTCTTTAAATCACAATTTTTAAAAAATCATATTTGTATGGTCTTATCAATCTGTCTCAAATCAATTGATCTATGCCAAGTATGCCAAATACAAGTGTTAGCTCATTCCAGGTATGCAATCAGATATCACAAAAGCCAAATACATCCAGAGAAAAGGATATGTAATAAAATATGGGACTTTTCTATGAAACACAGCTTGTGGTGTGTTCAAAAAATAAATGGTACTGAAACTGTTAGGGATTTAAATTTTTTAAATTAAATATACGTGATATATATTAAAATTAAAATTTTGTGGAAAATATAATAAAGGGAAACAGAAATAGAAATAAATGAAATAAAAAGACATTATATATATGATCAAGATATGAACACATTATAATAGAGAAAAGTGCTGATTATACCTGAAATATTTAACCTTACTAATTTGTTACAGATTTTTGTCAGAGTCAAAAACTACTGTGGATTGCACCTCTAGCAAGTGTTAGGTACTGGTACAAGTACAGGTACATCTGGTCCTTGTTATTTAAGAGAAAAAAAAAGTAACAGAAATGGATGGATGAGGCATATAAAAAGATAAACATTACAGAGTTCAGTATGTTAGTATTTTTATTTGGTTTAAACTTTAATTTACTTTCCATGTTCTTTTTTTTTTTCTTTCCAGTTCTTTTTTCCCCATTTAATTTTATTTTCAGTGTTACAAAATTCATTTTTTATGCACCACACCCAGTGCTCCATGCAATACGTGCCCTCCATAATACCCATAACCAGGCTTACCCAGCCCTCAACTACCCCTCCCCTCTAAAACCTTCAGTTTGTTTCTCAGAGTCCAATCTCTCATGGTTTGTCTCCCCCTCTGATTTCCCACATTCCATATTCTTTTTAAGTCTGTTAGTCCCTTAAGAGCAAACATACTCTCCCCTTTTAGAGTATCAATCAAAAATATTTACTGAGAAAATATCATAGCCCAGGCTCAATATTCAGGTTGCAATTCTTTCACTATTTGAAATAAGATTTAACTGCAAAGTTTACGTGGAGTTAAAAAGTGACCGAATATTTAAAGTGACTCAAACAATATGCTTTGTTTAGTTCAGGTCTGTTAAATATCAAGAGTGGGGATGCCAGCCTTGCATAAGGTCAGCGCTTAAATCGGTCAGCTATCTCCTACACATAAATAGCAAAGAGGCAAAGATGACATTTTTAACTAAATGGTCTTGTGAAATTGATGCCTGAGTCCTCTGGAAACAAATCCATAAACACACCCACACACACCCACACACACCCATACACACCCACACAACATCTCTCTATCTCTCTCCTCCTGTCTGTCTCACTATCTGTCCTCTCTTATGTGCCTGCATCCACGCAGGCACACACACGCACCTAGTCATTTGTCAGGAAAAAAATTTTTTCTTCAACTAATACTACACACAAATATTTGGGGAAAATAAACATGGAGAAGATAGCCGGGAGTCTGTTTTAGTGGTAGCAAAAAATGCCTATATTACTCTGGTCTTCTTAAATAAGATACTTGGGTGAGAAACAAAGATCATGCTGGAAAAAGTATAATTTTCACCAACCTTCTCCAAGCAAGGGACAAAACAACCACTGTGGGATTCCAGATCCATCAGCAGCCTCTCTTAGAGGTCACTCATCGTGAAACCCTGGATTTAACTAGCGCTGGTCTCTTCCACTTCAAAGACAGCAGGAAAACCCACCTCTTCAAAAAAAGTCTCCTTTGAGCCAAGTGCAGTGTTTTTCTTCTCACTGATCATCTTGGAGGTTAATTCCAGGAGTTCACTATACAGTGATCTTGAACAACAGACTCTCCACATCTAAACGCTTATTGGTTGGCCTTCTCTCATTTAAAAGAAACACAATTATTGTGATTCAAATTATGTTTTTTTTTACAAAATTTTTTTTAAGATTTTATTTATTTGACAGATAGAAATCACAAGTAGGCAGAGAGGCAGGCAGAGAGAGAGGGGAGGAAGCAGGGTCCCCACTGAGCAGAGAGCCCGATGCGGGGCTCAATCCCAGGAGCCTGGGATCATGACCTGAGCCAAAGGCAGAGGCCTTAATCCACTGAGCCACCCAGCCGACCCTTTACATTTTTTTTTTTTTTGCAGAAAAAAACTATATTTCAGGAGATGTAACCATTTAATTTGGTTCATATTGGGTCTAAAAGAGTACCTTTTTGCAATAGAAAAGGAAAAAGTATTTATAAGTGATTGCTGGGTTTCAAAGACTTCTGATCTGTCTGTGTGGCATACATCTTAAGAATCTGTAGTCTGTGTTTTCTAAATGTATCTCCATAAAATATTTATAATCACTTTTCAGATTCTCTTGGAGATGTCTTGGTGTCAGGAATATAATATTTGTCTATTAATTCTTAGTTTTCTCCTGGTTCATTTCCCCTTGTGTATTCTCAGGAAACTTGAATTAAACACTTTATTTTTTGCATTTACACATAGTATAGGTGACTGATAATTCATCATATAATAAGCACTGTACTAATCTTCACCATATGAAATAGATCCTACATTTTACACTATTGTCCAGATGTAGAAACTAGAACGTAGAGTGGGTAGATTGCCCAAGGCCCCACTGCAGGAAAGCTGAAAAGCCAGAATTCTCACTCAGCTGCCTGTTCTCTTAATAGTAACTTATTCTACTCACCTGCCAACAAACTCTTCCTTGTCTATGATCTCCTCTCTGACCATTTGAGCTTGAAAACCTTTGCTGCATCCCAAGACATAGATTGTGTCATTTACTAGAAATGTATCATGTCCCATATAACATTGTCAGGCTTTCAAGTGGGCTAAGGACAAATCCCAAATCTTGTATCATCAAGAATCTAAACCTAGTGACATTCTTATGACTAAATCCTTAATAGTTGCTTTGTTTTATAGGGTTTAGAAGGATCAAAACAGGTGTATATAAAGAGGTTTAAAAATATAATGCTGAATAATAGAGTCATAACTTTTAATATCATTCCTTCATCTTTTGTGCTTGTGTATATACAGAGTATTTATTGTCACATGGAGTTTGAGGAAAATTGAAAGGGTTTATTAATTTTCATCTGTTAATGATTTTACAAATCTGTCAAAAGTAAGTACAGATCATAGGCAAATAGCAAGGTTTCCTAAGCCCCAGTCAGCACAGATTGCTGAAATAATGCAGATTCCTTTGCCTTGATATGTAGAATAAAAAACAGAAATAATTAAGAAAGTAATTTTTTTTTTTTTTTAATTTTGGAAGTGAAGGTCCTCTGTTTCTGTGAAGGACCTTCATTTGATGTTAAGAATAGGGACTCCAGGCCAAGATGTGTTTTCTCCTGGCACTAATCATACTATCCTCAAAATTTCCAATTCTAACCACTAGATGTCATGCAGAGACCACAAAGTAGAATATCTTGGCCCTTTTTCAGATCACTCAGTACCAGTTTTGTAAGCTTCAATATTTAAGGTGGTTTGGGAGAATTCTAAGCACCAGACATTAAGAGATGCAGGCCAGTACAGTTTTATTTCACAGGACGCATAAACCGACTTTGTTTCAAAAACATATAGGATAAAAAGTGCTACCTAATCCATTCCAAAGCCTTATTTCAGGACTTGAATAATTAATGCAAGAGGTTCAAGAGAAAGATTCTACAGTCTCTCTAGAGCAAGTAGTCATGTCCTTCACCCTGACAGGGGAAACCTGGAATTCAAACAGCTGGAAAGACAAAGTTATATAATAGGAAAGAAAAATCCAAGGATTTGGACTCAAAAAGCTTTTGTATTAGATAGCTATGTGCTAATTGAGTAGATCTGGCATAATGCTTATCTTCTGAGAATATTTGTTTTCTGGTCTGTACAATGAAAATAATACCTAGCAGTGTTTGGGAGGATTCAATTAAATACTGTATATCTATCACTTGGAAGAGTTGTCAGCATAATGTGACAAATAAATTTCACCATTATTTTAAGTTAGTGTCATCTTCAAAATGAAAACATGATGTAAAAATATCATAATAGAATTATAAAGCCTGTATAAGAAATTTACACTTTAGAAGAGGAGAATCAAGGATGGTTCACATATTAAAGTCATCAGTGAATTTAATCTTAGAGGAAGATAAGAGTTCCTTGGGAAGAGGAGATTTATTCCACGGGAATGGTATAGGCTTTCCTTGAGAAAGAGAAGCAAGCAAGGTTCTTTTGAAAAATGGTGAGTTTGTTTGTTTATTTGTTTGCTTTTTCAGTGTTCCAAGATTTATTGTTTATGCACCACACCCAGTGTGCTCCATGCAATACGTACCCTACTTAATACCCATCACCAGGCTAACCTATCCCCCCAACACCCCTCCCTTCCAAGACCCTCAGTTTGTTTCTCAGAGTCCATAGTCTCTCATGCTTCATCTCCCCCTCTGCTTTACCCCGACTCACTTTTCCTTTCCTTCTCCTAATGTCCTCCATTTTACTCCTTATGCTCCACAAGTAAATGAAACCATATGATAACTGGCTTTCTCTGCTTGACTTATTTCACTCAACATAATCTCTTCCAGTCCCGTCCATGTTGATACAAAAGTGATAATGAACTTTACAGGCCTTATTAAGATTGAAAGCTTCTGCACAGCAAAAGAAACAGTCAACAAAACAAAGAGGCAACCCTCAGAATGGGAAAAGATATTCACAAATGACACTATAGACAAAGGGCTGATATCCAAGATCTATAAAGAACTCCTCAAACTCAGCACACAAAAAACTTAGTCACATAAAAAAATGCGCAGAAGACATGAACAGACACTTAAGTCTCCAATGAAGACATACAAATGGCTAACAGACACATGAAAAAATATTCATCATCATTAGCCATCAGGGAGATTCAAATCAAAACCACATTGAGATACCACCTTAAACCAGTCAGAATGGCCAAAATGATCGGGACAGGAGATAACAAGTGTTGGAGAGGATGTGGGGAAAGGGGAACCCTCTTACACTGTTGGTGGGAATGTAAGTTGGTGCAGCCCCTTTTGAAAACACTGTGGCGATTCCTTAAAAACATTAAAAATAGAGCTACCCTATGACCCTACAATTGCACTATTGGGCATTTGCCCCAAAGATATAGATGTAGTGAAAAGAAGGGCCATCTGTACCCCAGTGTTCATAGCAGCAGTGGCCACAGTCTCCGAACTGTGAAAAGAGCCAATATGCCCTTCGACAGACAAATGGATAAAGAAGATATGGTCCATAAGTAGAATGGAATATTATGCAAAATTTGTTGTGCCTGAAATAGGAGTTAATGGTGGGTGAGTAGTGATTATGAGGATAGGTGATTATGAGAATAGAGTGATTATGAGAATAGGATTTTTTCATTAGGATGAAAATTACAAAGGTTCATACAAGCCATTTTGAGGAATTTGGACTTTTTTTAGTATTAATGTGGTTTTAAAAAAAACTTTAGGTTAGATGAGTTGCAGAGTTAGATGCATGTTTAATAAAGATGTCCCTGTTGTCAGTGTATAAGTTAAGTTGGTGGGGACTAAATTTAATTGGTTTATAACAGTGGATTGGTGTCTAAAGTAAGACAATGTCAATGTGATAAAGAGATGGAGTAGATTCAAAAGAATCACACAGATCAAAGGTTCTAGGAAACAAAGAAAGTAATTTAAAATACAATTCAGTGTTTTTCCTTGAGAAGTAAGAGAAATATGAACTTATATGGTGAAAAAAAGGAGACTCTACCAGTTTAAGGGTGAACAGGATTTGATGTCTTAATCTGTTAGGTTATTGTCATTATATATCTGGATCTCAGAGAAGAGTTATTGATTTGGGAGTTAGCAACTTATAAATGAGACTGAAGCCACGGAAGGATTAGGTTGTTTAAAAAAGCATTTGAGGGATGCCTGTGTGGCTCAGTTGGTTGAACGACTGCCTTCGGCTCAGGTCATGATCCCGGAATCCCGGGATCGAGTCCCACATCAGGCTCCCAGCTCCATGGGGAGTCTGCTTCTCCCTCTGACCTTCTCCTAGCTCATGCTCTCTCTCACTGTCTCTCTCAAATAAATAAATAAAATCTTAAAAAAAATAAAAAATAAAAAAGCATTTGATTGAAAATAACATCTGGCTTTAGGCACAGGAACATTTTAGAAATTGGTAAGTGGAAGAAGGGAAAGAGTCTGCAAAGAAAACTGAGTGAAGCAAAAAAAAAAAATAATTTCAAGATCATTTTTTGATTATTTAGAATTGGATAAGCCTGTATTAGTGGAAAGAGAGAGTAAGGAAGATGGAAAAAAGGGGAAATTGACCATAACATTACTCAGGGAGGTCAAAAGAGAGGAAGGAGATCCAGCCCAGACAGGGCTGATGGGCAAGATAAAGGAGAAATTGACCATAACATTACTCAGGGAGGTCAAAGGAGATGAGATCCAGCCCAAACAGGGTTGATGGGCAAGATAAAGGATATCTCCTAACATATGATTAAAAATATGGACAATAATAAACCAAAATAAGTATAAGAAGGCAAACAAAGTTTGTGGAAGAAAAAAATCCCACCCACCACCCCCCAAAACAGTTTTGAGTTTTTATAAAATAGAAAATTAAAAAAAAAAAAAAAGAAATCATAGTCTTTATAACTGAGAACTACACCAGACATAAAAATCTCTCTGTAGCACATAATATATATAATATATATATGTAAAACATATATACATATATAAATATATTTAAATTTATATATATATGACTTTTTAAAAAAATAAAATAATAAAGGGTTTTTCCTGTTCATACATTCCTTACTTACATCAATAAATCCTGCAGTTAAGTTTTAAGAGAGGGGACAGTTTTTCTTAATTATAACACTCTGACAATATAGTTTATTCTAAAAAACTTGGTTAACTTTTTCTATGAAAAAATATTTAAAGTAATTTTTAGGTTAAAATAATTTTGAATTTCCATTCTTAAAAATGATATTGATATTACTGTTGTAGAGAATTAAATTGAAATGCTAAATATGACAAAATAACGCATTCTTCTAATTAGTGCATTAAAACATGAAACTTTTAGGTGCTTTACATTTTAATGCATTTAATATGAAGATTTTGCTATCTGTAACATACCATGTAGGGTAGGGTAAGGAATTATTTAAGAATGAAAGAGAAAAGTATGAAGAAAATTAGTATTTTAGAAGTAAAGAGGAATTTTAGGGTAAGCAAATTACTTTTTAAGCCTTCAAACTTAATTTTCTAGACTCTTTCCAAATCATAAACACATTTGATGGCTTTTATAACTCATTGGAGTAACTGAGCTATTTGATAGTATTGTTTACAATGCCCATATTGACCACATATTTCTTAGCAATTTTTTATCCTTCCAAAGGTATATGTTTGCACATTAAATTCCTGTTAATAAAGATTCTTGTGACCACTTCTTAAACAGAGGAAAGGAAGGCAGAGAAAACTGATTTTATTTCTACTCAGAGCTTGATTTCAAATATGCACACCCCAACTACGTAATCCTGTACACAAGGATCTTATTGTTTATTTTCATAGTTGCTGCTTTATTTAAAGTTTTCTCTCTAAAGTTTATATTTGGCAAGGCCAATAATAAAAATAAGCTGGTTTATATTTTTCTTATTCCAAGGTGTGCATGTGTATATATGTGTGTATGTTTTAATTTCTTGTGGCTTATCCAGATGAAGGTATCAGTCTTAGAGACGTGGCAACCCATGTGGGAGTGTTTATATGCAGTGGGGTGGGGAAGATCAACTATGTCCAAATTCTAATTTAGAGTACTTTCACCTTGGTAATGTGAAAACTGTATGACTCTTTTCAACTTCTCTGCTCTCTCCTTTTCTCCTACACTCTTGCTCAGAAAAGCATTTAAGTTCAACTCAGGTGTATTTATTAATAAAATTCCTTCACTTTCAAATTTTTCAAAGTCATTGGAAGCAGAGCCCATGTCCTTATAAATTTCCACAATAAAACATTTACTTTTATAAGCTGTGTGTATGTTGATGTTATTGTCAGGAAGAGAGAGAGAGTGAGAGAGAATGAGTTTTTGGTAACTATGGCAACAGAAATGTTTCAAAAGAAATATGAACTCTTTTTCCTTGAAGAAATGAGATATTTTCCTTGACTAGTACTTAGGGATCCAAGTCTGGAGAAGAAACAGAATTTTTTTTTTTAAGATTCGCTATTTTAGTCTTTTTTTTTTTTAATGGTTCCCCAGTCACATCTGACAAAATAAAAGATTTAATTTGTGGATGCAAAAATAAAATGCTGTTAAAATTTACCAGCATCTAGTCCACATGAGCCAAACAATCATTGATGATTTCCATTTATCTAATATTTAAGCAATAGTAATGCCCAAAAATAGAATTTATTTTTTTTCTTATTTTTTCCTCTAAAAGATACCTGAAAAGTGAATATTCCTATTATAGAGATTTGCTGCAGGAAGTCACTTCAAGTGTAAATTATTCCATAATGATTCAGCTTAATTTCTAAGCCAATAGTTTTAAATAAACTATTTTTACTACAAAGATTCTGAGATATTCTACGACTAGGAATTCTCTAAATCAGACTTATTTTTGTTAGTTATAATTTATGGTTGAGTGTGCGTTATTCACATATGAAGTCTTTGAAAATGATGATAGTAAGTGTGGTCTCCTTTCAGATCCTTTAAGAGGAGATCTCATTGTGGGCTCGGGGAGGGAGGTGAACACACTTGAAGTTTGTGACATCAGGATGATGCCAGTTGCAAGGGAGAACTTAAATAGGACAAAAGAAGAAAACTGAAATAAAAAGGACTTAGAGACAGGACAAAAATATTCCACCAATATAAAATAAGGCATCAAATCTTAGTATGTGTCTGTGTGAATAGAATCCAGAGATAGTGAACACATCCAAGTACAGTCTGGCATCAGTAAATACAGAGGTGAGTTGAGGAAAGTAGATGCTGATGCCAATAACTGGATGGGATTCCTAAGACGTTTTTAAAGGTCTGATATTTTGAACATCTAGTAGAATGTATAAAACATTAAATTCATGAGAATGTTTCATTCACATAAAACATCTATTTTCTATTCATTGTAGATAAACTAAAATTTAATGTATGTAAGTGTAAATCATTGAACACACACAGGTACATACACAGAGATGAACTGCCTTCTAGGTATAGCTTCTGCTTGCAAGAAAGTAAGAACCAAAGTTTATCTTCATAACTCTTCTCCAACTGAATTAAAGCTGATGAAACTCAATGCTATTTGCTATCATGATAGCTTTCTCATACTATTCTGTTATGAAAAAAAAAGCAAAACAACGAATATAAAGGTAGTGTATCATTCTCTCCAATAGGTTGAAGACTGAGTCTTTTCTTTTTTTAAAGGATTTTATTTATTTATTTCAGAGAGAGAGCATGTGTGCACAAGCAGGGTGGGGAGGCAGAGAGAGGGAGAAGCAGACTTCCCACTAGCAGAGAGCCCACACCGTTCTTGATCCCAGGACCCTGAGATCATGACCTGAGCCAAAGGCAGATGCTTAACTAACTGAGCCACCCAGGCACCCCAAGACTGTGTCTTAATGTGTATGTTATCTTCCTCTCATCTTCTTTGTAAGATAGTTTACTTTTCTCTCATCAGCGGAGGATGGATAGATGAGCAGATAGATGGCTAGATAGATCAAAGACAAATAGGACACTGATACTGCAATAGAAACTCTTGAACAAGGTTGGGCTGGCCCACGTAGTGTTTTACTTGGAAATGGTTAAATGCCAATGGTTTTTTCTTTTTTTTTTTTTCTTTTCAAAAGAGAGCAAAGCCATCATAAACACACACATGTGTCATATATAGATATTGTGTGTATATATAGATAATATATATATTTATATATTTACATATATATATACTGATTAGAATTGTTTACACTATTAATAACTGTTTCTTTTTTCCCCTTTCCTGTTCGTTTTGTGTTTCTAATCAAGTCCCTACCACTCTTTGAGTCACATCCATTTTCTAAATCTTTGCCTTAAGTATTGCTTCTTCTTTCAAGAAAGTAAAGATAAAAAAGTTTGTTTCATGCCTTTTCTCCAACTAAATTAAAGGTGATGGAACTCAATGCTATTTGATATCATGATAGTTTTTATATAACTCCCTGGTCTCAGTTAGAAAATAACAAACAATGAAATACAAAAGTGGTATATCATTCCCTCCATTAAGTATAAGATTATGTTATAATGTATATCTTATTTTCTTTCAAGTTTTATTTATAAGGTGATGAGCAAAATCATATGGCATTGTCTTTTTCAGTCTGACTTATTTTGCTTAGCATAATCCCCTCTAGGTTCATCCATGTTGTCTCAAATGGCACAATTTCATCCTTTTTATAGATCTGTAATGTTCCAATGTACAAATCTGTAGCATATCTTCCTTATCCATTACTCTATCAAGGTACACTTAGGTTGCTTCTACATCTTGACTATTGTAAATAATGCTGTAATAAACATAGTGGTGTATATATTTTTTCAAATTGTGTTTTCATTTTCTTTGGGTAAATACCCAGTAATAGAATTATTGGGTCATATCATATTTTTATTTTTAATTTGGAAAATTAACTGGAGGAACCTCCATAGTGTTTTCCACAGTGGCTGCACAAATTTACATTCCCACCAATAGAGTATGAAGTTTCCTTTTTTCCCACATCTTGTCAACACTTGTTATTTCTTTCCTTTTTGACTTTAGCCATTCTAAGAGGTGTATGGTGATATCTCATTGCGGTTTTGATTTGCATTTCATTAATGATTCATGGTGTTTTCATGTGTCTGTTGCCATCTGTATGTCTTCTTTGGGAAAATGTCTATTCAGGTCCCCTGCCTAGTTTTTAACTTGATTGGTGTGAGGAGTTTTAGTGTTGAGTTTTTGTTGTTGTTGTTGTTTTTAATACCAAAAATATCAGAACAGTTCTCATCGTCCTATAGCCTATTTTACACTTTGATTCATCATTATGCCTGTCTTAGAAATAAAGAAACTGAAGAAAAATAGTTTGAATTTCTCATCACATAGTTTATAACTAGCAGAACTAGAATTTTAGAATTCCAGCTGTCTGATTGAAGAGCTGTTGCTCTTCCATACTAAATTCTCACTGACACTGGAGGAAGTTTGTCTTATATATTTAATTGTAGATATGTAATTAATGGTAAAATTAGATCAAAGTAAGCATGACTAAATTTGATAATTTGCCACTGAAAATGTAATTCAGTTCAACTACTATATCCATTTAAATCACATTTTTTAACCTTCTAATGAAATATAAAAACAATAAGATATGAATTATCTTGTCCATTTGAGGGTTGCATGAATAGGAGAAATAGTTGATTGGAGTTAAGCTTGATAATCTATTCAAGAAATAAAACACAAATACTTAATACTAAGCTATTAATGTAAGTGACCATTTGATCAACTTCAATATCTGAATAAAGATGTATTGAGAACCTTAAGATAACTGTTTTTCTTAGGTTGAATGTATAGAAGTAATGGATGCCTCCCTCAAAGCAAATGCAATAATTCTCTTAATGTATATATATATTTCATTCAGGAAAAAGGTATAAGTTTTAAAGAAACTTTATTTTTCACCTAGTTTTAAAGTTATAGAAAAATTGTGAAGATAATACAGAGAATTTGCATTCACACCACATCCAATTTCCTCTATTATTAACCACTTATATCACTGGGTACATTTGTTATAATAGAAGACCCTTATCAACACATTGTTATTAACTAAAATCCATAATTTATTGAGATTTCTTCATTATTTTCCATCTAATTTCCTTTTTCTTTTGACATTACATTTACTTGTCATGTTTTGTTGGGTTCACCCTGGCTATGAGGTTTCTCAGACTTTCCTTGCTTTTGATGACCTTGAAAGTTTTAAAGAATACTTAGGTATTTTTATGGGTTCCCTTTCTATTGAAATTTATTGATGTTATTCTCATGGTTTGACTGGCTATGGATTTTTGCAAGGAATACATAAGAGTTAAAGTGTCATTTTCATTGCATTACATCAAGAGGAAGACCATCAACATGACTTTTCACTATAGATATTGACCCTGAGCACCTGGCTGAGGTCATGTTTTTCAGGTTTCTGTACTACGAGTTATGCTATTACCTCTTCCCATACTGTTCTTTTGGGGAAGAAGTCATTAAGTGTAGCCCACACTTAAGGAATGGGGAGTTATATTAGCAGGTGTTGAAGGAACATCTGGAATTCTTGAAATGGGAGATATATCTTTTCTCCACTAATTTATTTATTTAATTATTTCAATTAAATAATTGAATATGAAATTCAATATGGTCTTATGGATGTTTACTTGAAATATTGCTTTCTAACGCAATACTACTTTATTTGTGGTTCAAATTTGGAGCTTTGGTAACTGGCAGCTGTTTTGTTAGCTTCTGTGAACTTTGCCATACACTTTTCAACATGGATTTTTTGTTTTGCTTTTTTTTTTTTAGTACTTTCTCACTTTCTCTCACTTACTTTCTCTCACTCTGCTTCACTTGTATATTTCCTACCCAAGCTACAGTTTCTTTTATTGGAGAATGGTATTAGAAACCAAGATCAGGTTCCTTGGGGTGTTTACTGCTACTTGAGTGTACTTCTTTGCCCTCTCAGGTTGCAGAACAAAGAAATGTATGTATCTATGCTAACTTATCTATATATACATATCTATAAGTATTCCTACATGTAACATTTGTATTTATAATAAGCTATTCATGAGATCATAGTGATGTCTCCAACCCCAATTCATTACTCCATGAATCAGTCCAGCCTTTTCCCTTTGTATATCTTTAAAGTATCACTAAATAGTGAGAAAACTAGCTCCCAAACTCTACAATCCATTTACTTAGTTGTTCAGTTCCAATATACATATATATCACAGCAGAATTGTTTACCTGCTCCTCCTGCATAGGAAACAATTCTATCAACTAGAATACAGTGCCTACAAGACAAACAGAATTCATTGTTTCCAAAGATCCTTAGGTTAGTATGTTTTCCTCTGCTAACCCCTTCAATAATAATACAAACATATAACACATTTATAATGCAACTAGATTTTTTTTCTGTCATAGTCATATTCCATCCTGGGAGCCTCAGTCCACAAATCAATCAATGTGATACAACACATTAATAAAAGAAAGAACAAGAACCATATGATATTCTCCATAGATGCAGAAAAAGCATTTGACAAAGTACAGCATCCCTTCCTGATCAAAACTCTTCAAAGTGTAGGGATAGAGGACACATACCTCAATATTATTAAAGCCACCTATGAAAAACCCACCGCAAATATCATTCTCAATGGAGAAAAACTGAAAGCTTTTCCGCTAAGGTCAGGAACACGGCAGGGATGTCCATTATCGCCACTGCTATTCAACATAGTACTAGAAGTCCTAGCTTCAGCAATCAGACAACAAAAGGAAATTAAAAGCATCCAAATCGGCAAAGAAGAAGTCAAACTATCACTCTTCGCAGATGATATGATACTATATGTGAAAAACCCAAAAGACTCCACCCCAAAACTGCTAGAACTTGTACAGGAATTCAGTAAAGTGTCAGGATATAAAATCAATGCACAGAAATCAGTTGCATTTCTCTACACCAACAACAAGACAGAAGAAAGAGAAATTAAGGAGTCCATCCCATTTACAATTGCACCCAAAACTATAAGATACCTAGGAATAAACCTAACCAAAGAGACTAAGAATCTATACTCAGAAAACTATAAAGTACTCATGAAAGAAATTGAGGAAGACACAAAGAAATGGAAAAATGTTCCATGCTCCTGGATTGGAAGAATAAATATTGTGAAAATGTCTATGCTACCTAAAGCAATCTACACATTTAATGCAATTCCTATCAAAGTACCATCCATTTTTTTCAAAGAAATGGAACAAATAATCCTAAAATTTATATGGAACCAGAAAAGACCTCGAATAGCCAAAGGAATATTGAAAAAGAAAGCCAAAGTTGGTGGCATCACAATTCCGGACTTCAAGCTCTATTACAAAGCTGTCATCATCAAGACAGCATGGTACTGGCACAAAAACAGACACATAGATCAATGGAACAGAATAGAGAGCCCAGAAATAGACCCTCAACTCTATGGTCAACTCATCTTCGACAAAGCAGGAAAGAATGTCCAATGGAAAAAAGACAGCCTCTTCAATAAATGGTGTTGGGAAAATTGGACAGCCACATGCAGAAAAATGAAATTGGATCATTTCCTTATACCACACATGAAAATAGACTCAAAATGGATGAAGGATCTCAATGTGAGAAAGGAATCCATCAAAATACAGAATATTTTTTTACCACCCTAAATATCTTCTGTGATCCTCCTATTCATCCCTCTCCCTCCTAACCCACCCCTGGCAATCACTAATATTTTTGCTGTCTCCATAGTGTTCCTCTTTCCAAGATGTTATGTAGTTGGAATCACAACAGTATGTTTGTCAGCCTTTTCAGATTGGCTTCTTTAGTTTAGGAATATATATTTAAGAGCTCTCCATATCTTTTCATGACTTGATAGCTCCTTTCTTTTTAGCATTGAATACTACTCTATTGTCCGGCTGTACTACAGTTATTTACCCATTCTCATACTGTAGGACCCCTTGGTTGTTTCTAAGTTTTGGCAATTATTAATAAAACCTCTATAAATATCTGTGTGCAAGTTTTTGTGTAGACATGTTTTTAACTTATTTGAGCAATTACCCAGGAAGATAAGTGCTGGTATGTGTATGTTTAGTTTTGTTAGAAACTGACAAAGCATCTTCCAAAGTGGCTGTACTAGACCCACCAGCAGTGAACAAAAGCTCCTATTGCTTTGTATCTTCTCCAGGACTTGGTATCATTAGTGTTCTGTACTTTGTCTACTTCAGTAGGTGTATAACACCACCAATCTTTTTGGGAGTGTATAGTTTTGGGGTTTTTTGGGATATAATATAATTGGGATCATACAATATATAGTCTTTTCAGACCGGCTTCTTTCACTTAACAATATTCCTCTGAATTTCCTCCATTTTTTCAAGGCATGATGGCTCCTTTCTTTTTTATTGTTGAAATCTTATTCCACTGTATAGATGTGCCACAGATTATCCTTTTACCTACTGGAGGCATTTTAGTTGTTTCTATTAGAGTTTCTATTAGAGTCTAAAGACACTTTTTACTTGTGGTATACAGTTGTTGTTTTTTTAATTTTTCTATTTTCCTTTAATCCCTTCTTATAGTTTCCAGCATTCTGCTTACATTGCCCATGTTTTCTGCAGGTTGTTTACTCTGTCCATTAACTCTTCACATATTAATCATAGTTACTTAAAATCTCCTATATAATAATTCCAAAATCTGTATAATATTTGATTCTTGTCCTGATTCTTGTTTTGTCTCCTCAGACTGGAATTCTTCTTACCTTTACAATTTCTTATATTTTTTTAAAGCCAGGGTGATGTACTGCATAACAGGAAGTTTGAAGTTTTATCTGATTAAGATTTAGTCTTCATTTAATGCTTTCTTTAGCTATAGGTGCAAAGGTCTCCAGTTCCTCTTGTGACTTTATCTTGTATCTCTTGTTTCTTGAAGTTGCTACTAAGGAACCGTCCTCCTGCAAAGTCTGTGTCTTCCAGTTCTTTCAACTATAATTTGCTGTAATTTTACTGGAGACTTATTTTTCTGGGTGTCAGTTATAGGAGAGAGGAAGCTCTTCATAATCTTATGATGCATCTTAGTCATCCTAGTGAGCCAAGTCTAAGTTCTTGGTCTCTGACTTTATTACAGATTCATATTTGTTTCTCCCTTTTTGGTGAGACAGGATGAGTAAATGGGGGGTGGAGATGGACAAATGTCGTTTTCCTAGATGGAAAAAATCTTTGGGTAGAGTCTTTTTTTTCTGGAGAGTAGGCTTTTTCTATGGTAAATGTTCTGGGTACTTTTCAAAATGGTTACTTTTACCCTTTTTTAAAGCTACCAAGGAACTTTTCTTGACCCTTCAATGTGAGAACAGAGTGGAGTTCCTGGACATAAATCCCATGAAACCCATCTCCTTAAGACTGTGGCTTTCAGTAGTTTCTCACTCATCCAGGACCCAAACTTCAGCCATTCATCAAAATGATTATTTAGATGTTCCTACTAGTTTATGTCTTCTGCTACTTCTGCTCCAAGTAAGCAAATGTCTGCTGGTGATTCTCTGCATTTGTCTGTCTCCTCAAATGTCAGGGTGAGTTTTTCTTGCGACCTCAATTTTCTGATGGGTCCTAGAAAAGTCATTTATTTTTGGCTCGTTTAGCTTTTTTTATTGTTATAATGGTGGAAGTGAGAAAAATTAAATGTCTCAGAATACACACCATACTAGCATTGATAGAATTTATTGGGCATAAATATAGCAAACAATTAGTGTATAGCCTGTATACACTACACTGTAGTGACTTAAGTGATTTGAAAATGAACTTTACAATGAGACCTTTCATTGTTTATATTTTTCTCTATTACACGGTGAATAATTCTGGGACAGACTTTTGACCTAGCTTCATTTGTCAGGCAATTCTATGCTGTTAGGAGTTTTTTTTTTTTTTTTTTTAATTTTTTTATTTTTTCAGCATAACAATATTCATTATTTTTGCACCACACCCAGTGCTCCATGCAATCCGTGCCCTCTACAATACCCACCACCTGGTGCCCCCAACCTCCCACCCCCCACCCCTTCAAAATTCTCAGATCGTTTTTTCAAAGTCCATAGTCTCTCATGGTTCACCTCCCCTTCCAATTTCCCTCAACTCCCTTCTCCTCTCCATCTCCCCTTGTCCTCCATGCTATTTGTTATGCTCCACAAATAAGTGAAACCATATGATAATTGACTCTCTCTGCTTGACTTATTTCACTCAGCATAATCTCTTCCAGTCCCGTCCATGTTGCTACAAAACTTGGGTATTCATCCTTTCTTTTTTCTTTTTTTTTTTTTTTTTTACAGATTTATAAACATATATTTTTATCCCCAGGGGTACAGGTCTGCGAATCGCCAGGTTTACAAACTTCACAACACTCACCATAGCACATACCCTCCCCAATATCCATAACCCCACCACCCTCACCCAACCCCCTCCCCCCATCAACCCTCAGTTTGTTTTGTGAGATTAAGAGTCACTTATGGTTTGTCTCCCTCCCAATCCCATCTTGTTTCATTTACTCTTCTCCTACCCCCTCAACCCCCCATGTTGCATCTCCTCTCCCTCATATCAGGGAGATCATATGATAGTTGTCTTTCTCCGATTGACTTATTTCGCTAAGCATGATACCCTCTAGTTCCATCCACGTCGTCGCAAATGGCAAGATTTCATTTCTTTTGATGGCTGCATAGTATTCCATTGTGTATATATACCACATCTTCTTTATCCATTCGTCTGTAGATGGACATCTAGGTTCTTTCCATAGTTTGGCTATTGTAGACATTGCTGCTATAAACATTCGGGTGCACGTGCCCCTTCAGATCCCTACGTTTGTATCTTTAGGGTAAATACCCAGTAGTGCAATTGCTGGGTCATAGGGTAGTTCTATTTTCAACATTTTGAGGAACCTCCATGCTGTTTTCCAGAGTGGTTGCACCAGCTTGCATTCCCACCAACATTGTAGGAGGGTTCCCCTTTCTCCGCATCCTCGCCAGCATCTGTCATTTCCTGACTTGTTAATTTTAGCCATTCTGACTGGTGTGAGGTGATATCTCATGGTGGTTTGGATTTGTATTTCCCTGATGCCGAGTGATGTGATGAGCACTTTTTCATGTGTCTGTTGGCCATCTGGATGTCTTCTTTGCAGAAATGTCTGTTCATGTCCTCTGCCCATTTCTTGATTGGATTATTTGTTCTTTGGGTGTTGAGTTTGCTAAGTTCTTTATAGATTTTGGACACTAGCCCTTTATCTGATATGTCATTTGCAAATATCTTCTCCCATTCTGTCAGTTGTCTTTGGTTTTGTTAACTGTTTCCTTTGCTGTGCAAAAGCTTTTGATCTTGATAAATTCCCAAAAGTTCATTTTTGCCCTTGGTTCCCTTGCCTTTGGTGATGTTCCTAGGAAGATGTTGCTGCGGCTGAGGTCGAAGAGGTTGCTGCCTGTGTTCTCCTCGAGGATTTTGATGGATTCCTTTCTCACATTGAGATCCTTCATCCATTTTGAGTCTATTTTCGTGTGTGGTGTAAGGAAATGATCCAATTTCATTTTTCTGCATGTGGCTGTCCAATTTTCCCAACACCATTTATTGAAGAGGCTGTCTTTTTTCCATTGGACATTCTTTCCTGCTTTGTCGAAGATGAGTTGACCATAGAGTTGAGGGTCTATTTCTGGGCTCTCTATTCTGTTCCATTGATCTATGTGTCTGTTTTTGTGCCAGTACCATGCTGTCTTGATGATGACAGCTTTGTAATAGAGCTTGAAGTCCGGAATTGTGATGCCACCAACTTTGGCTTTCTTTTTCAATATTCCTTTGGCTATTCGAGGTCTTTTCTGGTTCCATATAAATTTTAGGATTATTTGTTCCATTTCTTTGAAAAAAATGGATGGTACTTTGATAGGAATTGCATTAAATGTGTAGATTGCTTTAGGTAGCATAGACATTTTCACAATATTTATTCTTCCAATCCAGGAGCATGGAACATTTTTCCATTTCTTTGTGTCTTCCTCAATTTCTTTCATGAGTACTGTATAGTTTTCTGAGTATAGATTCTTAGTCTCTTTGGTTAGGTTTATTCCTAGGTATCTTATAGTTTTGGGTGCAATTGTAAATGGGATGGACTCCTTAATTTCTCTTTCTTCTGTCTTGTTGTTGGTGTAGAGAAATGCAACTGATTTCTGTGCATTGATTTTATATCCTGACACTTTACTGAATTCCTGTACAAGTTCTAGCAGTTTTGGGGTGGAGTCTTTTGGGTTTTCCACATATAGTATCATATCATCTGCAAAGAGTGATAGTTTGACTTCTTCTTTGCCAATTTAGATGCCTTTAATTTCCTTTTGTTGTCTGATTGCTGAGGCTAGGACTTCTAGTACTATGTTGAATAGCAGTGGCGATAATGGACATCCCTGCCGTGTTCCTGACCTTAGCGGAAAAGCTTTCAGTTTTTCTCCATTGAGAATGATATTTGCGGTGGGTTTTTCATAGATGGCTTTGATAATATTGAGGTATGTGCCGTCTACCCCTACACTTTGAAGAGTTTTGATCAGGAAGGGATGCTGTACTTTGTCAAATGCTTTTTCAGCATCTATGGAGAGTATCATATGGTTCTTGTTCTTTCTTTTATTCATGTGTTGTCTCACATTGATTGATTTGCGGATGTTGAACCAACCTTGCAGCCCTGGAATAAATCCCACTTGGTCGTGGTGAATAATCCTTTTAATGTACTGTTGAATCCTATTGGCTAGTATTTTGGCGAGAATTTTTGCATCTGTGTTCATCAAGGATATTGGTCTGTAGTTCTCTTTTTTGTTGGGATCCTTGTCTGGTTTTGGGATCAAGGTGATGCTGGCCTCATAAAATGAGTTTGGAAGTTTTCCTTCCATTTCTATTTTTTGGAACAGTTTCAGGAGAATAGGAATTAGTTCTTCTTTAAATGTTTGGTAGAATTCCCCCGGGAAGCCGTCTGGCCCTGGGCTTTTGTTTGTTTGGAGATTTTTGATGACTGTTTCAATCTCCTTACTGGTTATGGGTCTGTTCAGGCTTTCTATTTCTTCCTGGTTCAGTTGTGGTAGTTTATATGTCTCTAGGAATGCATCCATTTCTTCCAGATTGTCAAATTTGTTGGCGTAGAGTTGCTCATAGTATGTTCTTATAATTGTCTGTATTTCTTTGGTGTTCGTTGTGATCTCTCCTCTTTCATTCATGATTTTATTTATTTGGGTCCTTTCTCTTTTCTTTTTGATAAGTCTGGCCAGGGGTTTATCAATCTTATTAATTCTTTCAAAGAACCAGCTCCTAGTTTCGTTGATTTGTTCTATTGTTTTTTTGGTTTCTATTTCATTGATTTCTGCTCTAATCTTTATGATTTCTCTTCTCCTGCTGGGTTTAGGGTTTCTTTCTTGTTCTTTCTCCAGCTCCTTTAGGTGTAGGGTTAGGTTGTGTACCTGAGACCTTTCTTGTTTCTTGAGAAAGGCTTGTACCGCTATATATTTTCCTCTCAGGACTGCCTTTGTTGTGTCCCACAGATTCTGAACCGTTGTGTTTTCATTATCATTTGTTTCCATAAATTTTTTCAATTCTTCTTTAATTTCCTGGTTGACCCATTCATTCTTTAGAAGGATGCTGTTTAGTCTCCATGTATTTGGGTTCTTTCCAAATTTCCTCTTGTGATTGAGTTCTAGCTTTAGAGCATTGTGGTCTGAAAATATGCAGGGAATGATCCCAATCTTTTGATACCGGTTGAGACTTGATTTAGGACCAAGAATGTGATCTATTCTGGAGAATGTTCCATGTGCACTAGAGAAGAAGGTGTATTCTGTTGCTTTGGGATGAAATGTTCTGAATATATCTGTGATGTCCATCTGGTCCAGTGTGTCATTCAAGGCCTTGATTTCCTTGTTGATCTTTTGCTTGGATGATCTGTCCATTTCAGCGAGGGGAGTGTTAAAATCCCCTACTATTATTGTATTCTTGTCGATGTGTTTCTTTGATTTTGTTATTAATTGGTTTATATAGTTGGCTGCTCCTACGTTAGGGGCATAGATATTTAAAATTGTTAGATCTTCTTGTTGGACATTTCCTTTGAGTATGATATAGTGTCCTTCCTCATCTCTTATTATAGTCTTTGGCTTAAAATCTAATTGATCTGATATAAGGACTGCCACTCCTGCTTTCTTCTGATGTCCATTAGCATGGTAAATTCTTTTCCACCCCCTCACTTTAAACCTGGAGGTGTCTTCGGGTTTAAGATGAGTTTCTTGTAGGCAACATATAGATGGGTTTTGTTTTTTTATCCATTCTGATACCTTGTGTCTTTTGATTGGGGCATTTAGCCCATTAACATTCAGGGTAAGTATTGAGAGATATGAATTTAGTGCCATTGTATTCCCTGTAAGGTGACTGTTATTGTATATTGTCTCTGTTTCTTTCTGATCTACTACTTTGAGGGTCTCTCTTTGCTTAGAGGACCCCTTTCAATATTTCCTATAGAGCTGGTTTGGTATTTGCAAATTCTTTCAGTTTTTGTTTGTCCTAGAAGCTTTTAATCTCTCCTTCTATTTTCAATGATAGCCTAGCTGGATATAGTATTCTTGGCTGCATGTTTTCTCATTTAGTACTCTGAATATATCATGCCAGCTTTTTCTGGCCTGCCAGGTCTCTGTGGATAAGTCTGCTGCCAATCTAATATTTTTACCATTGTATGTTACAGACTTCTTTCCAGGGCTGCCTTCAGGATCTTTTCTTTGTCACTAAGACTTGTAAATTTTACTATTAGGTGACGGGGTGTGGACCTATTCTTATTGATTTTGAGGGGGGTTCTCTGAACCTCCTGGATTTTGATGCTTGTTCCCTTTGCCATATTGGGGAAATTCTCTCCAATAATTCTCTCCAATATACCTTCTGCTCCCCTCTCTGTTTCCTCTTCTTCTGGAATCCCAATTATTCTAATGTTGTTTCATCTTATGGTGTCACTTATCTCTCGAATTCTCCCCTCGTGGTCCAGTAGCTGTTTGTCCCTCTTTTGCTCAGCTTCTTTGTTCTCTGTCATTTGGTCTTCTATATCGCTAATTCTTTCTTCTGCCTCATTTATCCTAGCAGTGAGAGCCTCCATTTTTGATTGCACCTCATTAATAGCTTTTTTGATTTCAACTTGGTTAGATTTTAGTTCTTTTATTTCTCCAGAAAGGGCTTTTATATCTCCCGAGAGGGTTGCTTTAATATCTTCCATGCCTTTTTCAAGCCCGGCTAGAACCTTGAGAATCGTCATTCTGAACTCTAGATCTGACATATTACCAATGTCTGTATTGATTAGGTCCCTAGCCTTTGGTACTGCCTCTTGTTCTTTTTTTTGTTGTGAATTTTTCCGCCTTGTCATTTTGTCCAGATAAAAGTTTATGAAGGAGCAAGTAAAATACTAAAAGGGTGGCAACAACCCCAGGAAAATATGCTTTAGCCAAATCAGAAGAGATCCCAAATTGTGAGGGGGGAGAAAAGGGATAAAAAGGGGTTCAGAAAGAAAGAAAAAAAAAAGAAACTATTAAAAAAAAGAAAGCCGATAAAGAAAAAATATAAAAAGAGGAAAAAAATATATATATATTAGATAAACTTGCAGAAAGTGGTTGATTTTCTGTTTCTGGAATTGCTGTTCTTCTTCTCTTCAATCTCCCGTTGGATTTGTAGGTGTTTGCAATCTTTAGATAAGCTATTTAGCTGATCTCCCGCTACCCGAAGTTGTCTCAGCCTGCTACTTCTCCGCCATCTTGACTCCTCGAGTTTTGGGGTTTTTTAATGCATTTTTAAGTATATAGTTTGATAAATATTCCTGAGGCAGTGGAGATAAAGGACTTAGTAGTGGGAAAAAAAAACTCTTATAAGGAAGTTAATAATTAAACTTATTTTTATGTGTGTTGTTATAGCATTGATATTTCTTCATGCTATCCATGGTCCAGAGATTAAATTTCTCAAGCCAAGACACTGATTCTTCAGTTGAGACTTTTCCCTATGTCACAGGCTTGTAGGCAACTAGAATGTGGCTAGAATACCCACTGTCACTCCTCAAATGAAGTCTTAAGGACAAGTCTAACAGGTCTTACGTTAATTGGAAGAAGTATCAACAAAAATGTGCACATCCTATGCCAGGGCAAGTGAAATGCCTTATAAAAGACCACATTAAACATGAGACAAACATGGAAAGTATGCAAAAACACTAGAGCAGAAATAAAGACAGGCATAAAACAGAAAGGATGGAAGAATTCATTTTAGAAGAAAATATAACTCAAAGAGAAAAACAGAAGAAAATTTCTCACATTTATTTCATGTTAAAGACAATGTAATTGTCTTTAGGCCAATTAGGGAACTCTTAAAATATGAGATGATTAAGTGTGAATGAGCTGAAAGGAGAGAATGTAAAGTTAAGTGAGTAGAGGACCAAAGTGACACCGTTACACAGATGACTAAATAGAAACCATAGGAACAGTTTAGATAGTGGGGAAAATAAAATTAGTAATAGAAGAAATCTATGAAAGAGTATCAGTGAAATAATGGGGTAGAAGCAAAGAAATCAAAGACATTGAAGTTCATGTCATATAGGAAATATTGATTTAAAATAAAGGTAAAGTTTACACTGAAGTGAAAACCCAACAAATGGAACTAAAACATAATTATATAATAGTAGAAAATATTTCTGAAATTAAAAATAGCACCCACAAATGAAAAGCATAATGGTTTCAAGAAATTCATTTAGAGGTAACGATTTCATGACATTCTGGTAAAGTGATTGAATTTCAAGGATAAAGAAAGAATTCATTAGGTATTCAAGAAATTACAAAGGGAATAAATCTGGTTGACCTCAAAATCCCTCCATGAAAAAATTAAGTACCAGAAGATAATAGAACAATGTTTACAAAATTTTAAGGGAAAAGCGTGTCTTAATAATATTATAACCAGGGAAGTTATTATCCAAGTACAAAATGACAATACTGGCATACCTGATCATGAAAAAACTCAGAGAATATGTTAGTCCTGATGCCATCTTAGAATTAAACTATGTAAGAGATCATTATAAAGAACTGAACAGTGAACCTTGAATCCATGTATACAAAAAAAGAATAAATATGTATATTACACATAAAATGTATATTTATTTATGTATAAAATAGAGATAAATCTTTTTAGAGGGTAAATGAATCAATCCATCAATAAAAGTAATATATTAAAAAGAATAAAACTTACTTTTAGATTAATATTCCCTACAGTCTTCGAGTTTCCCTAATACATAGTATAGAACATAGGGGAGTTAAAAAATTCTGTTAGGAATTTAAAATTTTTGTGAAAAATATAGTAATTCTTTATAATCTGAAGGAAGGAAAATTTAGCAATAGAAAGTACCTAATTTTATGAAATATAGAACATCAGTGGAATTCATTAGCATACTTGTGTTTTAGGAAAAATCTGGTATAACGATTCTAAGGTTCTTAGATGGTTTAGAAAAAAAACAGTAGCAAAGCCCTTAAGAATACTTAAAACTGTGTGGTTAGCATCTTACCCACAGGGTTATGCATTAATTCAGTTGTTATTTATTTGGAGCACAAAGATGCAAGGTTCTCTGCTAAACCTTTTGACATTTTCTGTTTTCCAAAACCTGAAATTCATGTTGTACTATAAGACTTTCACCTATAGGGTTTCAAGCCAAGGTATCCTATTCAGTTCTTTAAAGTTCTCACAGGTATCATGTACTGTGAAATTCCCATGAAGTCTAAATACTTTTTGGTGTAGTGATTTGGCCAAATAGCGAAAAAGGTGGAATGTGGGTTGTACTTCGATGCATTGTTGGGTTTGGAGAGGCAGAGGTGAGGGTGAAACTATTATAAATTTGAAAACAGTATAGTAAAGGCACAATGGAAAATAAAAGTAAGTTAGTTAAAGTGCTACAGCAAGGAGTTCATGAAAGAAGAAGTAGAATGTAATAGTGGAAAAGTGGGTTGAATTGCGTCCAATTTTCAAGGGTCTTCAATGCCTATACATAGTTTGGATTTTTTTAGTACTGGAGCATAGTCACTGCAGATTTTAAGTGTGTATAAAGACTCAAAGGAAGATAATGGTTTTGTGAAGATTTATCTACTAGCACTGGGTGAAGTTCATAAATAAATGTCTTTATTATTTAATTCAGAGTCCAGATATAACCATGCCCATGAAGAGAGAGTTGTTTTCCACCATTCACTGGGTTTCCTAAAAAGAAACACTCTTAAATTTTCATTTTCTTTATGAGGCACAATAGTGTTTAAATTTAATCATCATACTATTGAGTACTTTTCTGATCTTTTCCATTCCCTTTATAACTCAAAAGTTCTTTTCCATCACTAGAGTAGTTGAGTATTCATTTACACATGTTCTATGTTCCTGATAATATCTAGTTGTGCTTAGTACTCTAATCTATCAAGAATATATTTTGTTATATGTTTTTTATTTTTACTTTATTTTATTTTTTTAAAAAATTTGTTAAATGTCTTTATTTTTTATTTTTCTTTATTATTTACTTTTTAAAGATTTTATTTATTTTATTTTTATTTTTAAAGATTTTATTTTTATTTTTAAGGATTTTAAAATAAAACTTATTTTATTTTATCTTTATTTTTAAAGATTTTATTTATTTATTTATTTATTTATTTGACAGAGAGAGAGAGAAAGCGAGAAAGGTAACACAAGCAGAAGGAGTAGGAGAAGAAGATCCCAGGACCCTGGGATCATGACCTGAGCTGAAGGCAGATACTTAAGGACTGAGCCACCCAGATTCCCGTTAACTGTTTTTAAACAAGGATATATTTATGTAGCTTTTGTAACATACTTACTGAAAATGCCTATTTTTCTACGTATACTTGTGATTTATCTTTATTATTATTATTTTTAGAAAGAGGTAAGTTCTAAGTATTTATTATCCTTGTTTTAAATATAATTTAATTATATATTTGCATGACTTGGTTTTTAATAATGACTGTGTTTCTCAACTGGCTTGAAATAAAATTCCATCAATTTTTTAATAGTTGGCTCTACTGAGAGTTTACAAGTCAGTTCCAACATACACTGCCCCTAAACTAGTAGGAGCTTTAGGATTAGGTGTTCACTTTATGACACTGGTCAAAGAGAGACAGAACTGGAGGTGATGCTGGGTTTTTTACTGCCTTTTTTTTTTTTTTTCTTTTGGAACATTTGGGAAGAAGCAGGGAAGGAATCCTTGGGCTGACTGCTAACTAGGTTCACTTAAATTTAGGTATGCTTTGGTCTTCTCTCTTCCTTATCTGCAAAGAGTCTTAGAAATTGAGGGATTGACTCAAAGGAACAGAAAGGGAAAAAAAGAAGCAGGAAAGGTTGCAGTGCAAAAGAAACAGAGCCAAAGGTCTGGACAGGACAAGAAGGAGCTGAGGTTGAAAGCCTCTGCCTCTCTGGCCCTCTGTTCTCATCCTTTGACTGGAGAAAACAGAGTGGGTTGACGAAGAGATGCTCTTCATTGATATAACCAGCTAAACTGGTAGTCGGCTGGGGCAGAGCTCCCTTATCTGTCCCGGATCCCCTCTTCTCTCTCCTGGGTGTTCGTGACTCACCTCCAGGGGAGAAGAGCATCCTGAGTAGGGCTGGCAAGGAGAGACAGGACAGAAAAATAGTGTTAGAATCAAAAGGTATCAGGGTGACATAGAAAACACAGGGTTACCAGATCATCCAAATAAAATGTTCATTAGGACAAAAGAGAGGATGTTTCACCATATGGGCCCCTCTGCCCTTGCCAGGAATGGGAAGGGGCATAAAGCTTCTGTTAAATGTTTCCTATTGTGGCCTTTGTGCCTCCATCATCTCCTAGAAGTTGTCCTTAGTTTCCTTCACACTCCACTCCTGGTAGAATTTTTCTGCTTCAATTCTTTAATTTTTTTCTTCTACTATTTTCTGTTTCTCTATCAGGTGATTTTGAGTTACCTCCTTGGACTGAAGAATAAACATTCATCCTACATCTTCATACTTGTTAGTCTTATCCACCAAAGTCATAATCTCTGTATCTGTAAGATGTGCATGTTGTTTTGTTCTGTTTAGCTGTTCTACCTGCAGGTCTTCAATCTTTGCCTTCTGTTGAATGTCAATAACTTTTGTCTTGAAGCTTTGTGAAGGCCTCCTTCAGCTTCATATCCATGGGAGCCACCATCTTGGCTCACTCTGTGTACTTGCACAGTGGGAGAAAGCCAGAAAGGATCATTTTTATTATTTATTATAAATTTTATATGGGAAGATCTATTTCCAATACTTACTTTTTTCCCAACTATCTGATTGATGCTTTTGTGTTGTATCTTCTCTCTACCTACCCACCATGCCCTGGACTATAATTACCAGTTTCCTTGTTTGTATGCTTAATACCTTTCTACTCATCGTGAGATTCCTGAACCAGTAGTATCAGCATCTCCTGTGGACTTATTAGAAAAATTGACTCTTAAAGTCCAGTCTGACCAACTCAATTAAAATCTACATTTTATAAAATTTCCCGTATAATTTGAATGAATATTAAAATTTGAGAAGAGCTGCCTTACTACATTACAACTCTTTGAGAGAAGAAATTAAGTATCTTCTTCATCATACTTATCTTCATCCCTTTGGACAATGACTGGTATATAGTATTTGCTCAGTAAGTATTGAGTGAATAAATTAACTAGGTATTTTAATAATATATATAATAAGGTATCTGTGCATTATTACTTAGAAACATAAAATTCTAATGAAGTAGGGAAAATTTTGAGAAGCTATGTGAGTATATGTGAATACTTATATTAAAAAAAAGGAGGTACAGATTTTGACTTGCTCTTATTTTTGGAAAATTTTGTGCAAAATAATTCTTGGGCATGTATATTTACCATAGCACCAAATTCAACCTGACTACAAATAAAACTTGTGAATAAGACTTTTATTTTGTACAAGACATGGAGATTTATGGAAACCTAACATCAGGAACCTATACTTGAGCCATCTACCTCTCTGAAGAGGCCTTTTTCTCTATATTCTCATGGTCAATTTCTTATTTCTTTTGTGCCACTTATAGATTAATGTCTATCTTTCTGTCTGTTATAATGTTTTCTCTTCAAGGATTTGAAACAAGTAATCTTGAAACTTCAGCTTGATAATATACATGTCTTTTTTCCTCTCTCTTCCTTGCTTTCTGCCTCTCGATTTCTTTCTTCCTCTCTCTTTCTTTCTTTCTTTCTTTCTTTCTTTCTTTCTTTCTTTCTTTTTTTCTTTCCTTTCTCCATTTTAGAGAGAGAGAGAGAGAGCTGGAGTTGGGGGGGGGGCAGTGGCAGAGAGAAAGGGAGAGAGGGGAGAGAGAAAATCTTAAGCAGGCTCCACACTCAATGGGAAGCCCTGAGATGATGACCTGATCTGAAATCAAGAGTTGGACACTTAACCAACGGAGCCACCCAGGCCCCCCTGATTTATTTCACTCTTACTAGAAAAAGAAAACTATTCATTTCATAAATATCTTAAAGGTACTTATAAATATTTCATTTTCCCAGCTGGTAGTAGTTATACTATTATAAGACACAGTTTGACTACTCAATTTCTCATTGTAAACAAAACATCAAATCTCACCACATTCATTTTATTGTTATGATCATTGCAACAGTCATAAAAACTAAGAAACACAAAAATATGTACACAGAAGTTCAACAATTACAAAGACTTTACACATATTTCATCACTGGATCTCCAAAACAAATCTTTCAGGTCAGATATCATTTTTTAAATTATTTCAATGATATGTAAATGTAGAGATTGGGGTGGTTAAATGACTAATAAGTTGAATTGAGAAGAAATTTTCAATTTCTGACTCTAAAATTCAGAATATTTCATTGCATAATGTGATACATCATATGGTGCCTAAACTAGAAGGTTAAAAGATTCCTTCACAGAAGGAGTTCTGAAACAACAAAAGAGAAAAGAAATAATGCCTGGTTTCTCTGAAGATTTTATTATGTGTTACAAAATAATTACAATAAATATATTTTAAGATAAATTGCCAACTTATTAATAAATCATCTGCTGAATCATTAGTTTTCTTATGTGAGCTCATGTATTAAGAACACTGTGCATAAGATTTAATTTTAGCTTTATTTAAATAATTGATAGAAATATTAACTGTCTTCATACTTAGATATGTGCTTATGAAAAATTCCAGACAAGATCTTTATTGGATTTTTAGATATGGAGCCAATGTGGCAGTAGATCTGGGGTGGGTTATAGAGTTCACCACTTCATTGAATGTATGTCAAAATTTTACGAGGTCTTCCATCTTCAGAACAGTCTTACAAAAGAGGAATATAGTTTATTCTGCTACCAGCATAAAAGCGACCAAGCCAACCCAGGATACATTTGCCCTTTGCAAAGAATCCATTCCCCATTTATCTATTTCAGTGTACCATCTAGCAAGTATTACCAGTGCTCAATAAGGGCATTAAACTGAAAGCATCATGGCAACATAAATTGATTCCTTATGTGGGAAAAAAAATCCTCAACCTGCTACTGGACAATTAAATATCTCAGTTTTCATGTTATTTCCTTGGAAACTGAAATACATTTAATCAAGTCCTGGTTAATTGTTCAACATGACAAAAATTTCTACTGTATCATTTTGTCATTGAATGAATAATTACTCAAACAATGAGCAATAAATAGCACTGTGGTAAGATCATTATCTAAATTGAGAAATATTCAGCTTCAAATAATTGAATGCTATACAACTGAAAGTGGAACTTAATTAAAGAACACAAAGTACACTTGCAAGTAGGGTGGTGCCATAATTGGTTCAGCAGCTCAGTGGTACGATCTGTATGCTGGGTACTTTCTTTCTGCATTCTGCTGTACTCAACAAATCATCCATAATTCCAACATAGCTTCCGTAATTTCCAGCATTGTTGAAAAATGATCATGACTACATCCTCTGAAAGAGAAGGAGAGAATTTCCTCCTCTGAGTTTGCTTTTATTAAAGAAGAAAGCTTTTCCACATACTCAGCCCTCCTTCTGAACACATTCATATTTCTTACTTTTTAAGAGCAAATAATTTTGCTTACATGACAGTAATTTATGATCACAAAACAATGCAGTTTAGAACATTACTATAATATGCTAAAGAAAATATAGTTTATTCCTGGATCTCATATCTAATGTCTTACAACACACTGTTTCAGCAAGTAATTTATGAAGTGGTAAAATAAAGATAACCTCCCAAAGTATATAAGGTGCTTGTGAAGAATTAATGGTTAGTAAAAGAATGCCAACATAATTTTTCTTTCCCTGAGTGTATTTATACTGCTAATTTGAATAGCACTTACGTAGAAATATTAATGATGCAAGAGGCAGTTTTTAAGTAGCCAAAGTGTCCATCAATAGATGAATGGATAACAATATGGTATATATATATATATATATATATATATATATATATATATGGAATATTATTTAGCCATAAAAAGAGAATGATCTCTTGCCATTTGCAATGATGTGGATAGAACTAGAGATCATAATGCTTAGTAAAATAAGTCATCCAGAGAAAGACAAATTCATAGGATTTTATCATACATGGAATTTGAGAAAGAAAACGAATGAGCAAAGCAAAAAGAGAGAGAGAGAAGCAAAGAAATACTCTTAACTATAGAGAACAAACTGATGATTACCAGAGGGGAGGTGGATGGGGAAATAGGTGAAATAGGTGGTGGGGATTAAGGAGTGCACTTGTCATGATGAGCACTGGGGGATGTATGGAATTGTTGAATTACTATATTGTGCACCTAAAACTAATGCAACATTGTATCTTAACTATACAGAAATTAAAATAAAAAAGAGGCCGTTTTTATGTAATAATTTTGAGCATAATATTAGAATTATGACTAATTTACTTTCCTCTGTGTAGTAGTTTCTTATTGCTTCTATAACGAATTTCCCTGAACTTGGTGGCTTTTTTTTTTAAAGATGTATTTATTTATTTTACAGATCACAAGCAGGCAAAGAGGCAGGCAAAGAGAGAGAGAGAGAGGGAAGCAGGTTCCCTGCTGAACAGAAAGCCTGATGTGGGGCTCGATCCCAGGACCCTGACACCATGACCCGAACTGAAAGCAGAGGCTTTAACCCACTGAGCCACCCACGCACCCCAGCTTGGTGGCTTGGACAGCAGAAATTCACTCTTTCACAGTTCTAGAAGGTAGAGGTCCCTTTGGAGGTTCTAGAGGAGAATTTGTTCTATACATTTTCTAGCTTCTGGTGGCAACTGGCATTTCTTGGCTTGTCGTGCATCATTGTAGACTCTCCCTCCACAGTCATGTTGCTTTCTCTTCTGTGTGATTTGTGTGATAAAAGGAGAGCAAAGTGAAGGAATAGAGCTTAGATGTAAGGAAGTGTATGTAGGCTTGACTAAGATGAAGACATTGTTTATTTTGCTCACTGACATGACTCAGGCACTTAGAATGGGATCAAGCATTGTATAAGCATGAGATAAATATTTGTTGAACGAATGAATGAAATCTAATGTCTTGAAATATAAGTTGGTCTTGGAGGCATATGAAAGTAGGAGAAGATAGAGAGAGGGAGTGAATAATAGTAAGATTAATGGATTGTAAGTGTCAGAGACTTAAAGGATACTTAAATATTTAGATATGAGTGAGCTACTTAACATTTTTGAGGGTTTTATTTTCCTCAAAAATAAAATTACAATATACAGTTATATGGAATTACCACAAAACTTAAGAAAAATGCTTAACACAGTGCCCAGCACATAGTGAGCACTCTCTGCATATTCTCTCTCATTGTTATATAGAGGGTGGGATGCACATTATTTTCATTTTAATTCCTTGGCTTAAAAAAAAAAAACAAAACTTGTTTGCACCATATATGCCTGGATACTCCTATACATTATTGCCAGAAAAGTACTTTTATGATTAAAATAAAAGACAACTTATTAAATTGAGAGGAAAAATTTTTAGTTAAATACAGGGACTTAAGTTTAGAGGCTCCCAGGAAAATCAGAGATCTTTCATTATTTAAAGCCCATATTGGCATAAAATGATTCTCTAAAACGTTAGCATCCTAAAATGCATAAAACCTTTCTAGAAGTTTCTTTCTTAGGTTATATATTTTATCAACCTGTGTCTACAAACATTATGAACTAGAGCCAAGCATCGTGGTTAAGGGCATCAGCTTTAGTAGAGTGGATTAGTTTCCATGTAACTAATACAGATCTCTCTGAGAGATATGCAGACTGATTAGGGTTGTACAAATACATAAGGAGGCTGTGTTTTTCAGTTTCTCCTGCTCACTTGCCATATCTCCATCATTCACTTTTAATTAAAAGATTAGTGAATAGTTTTGGAAAAAAAAAAGAGAGAGAGAGAGAGAGAGGAAGTTCCTGTCTACTTCTATGGTTTCAGATAGTGTGGTTATTCAAAGCAAGAATTTCTTGCCAGAAAGACTTGGATAAAATAGAGATCTCATCTTTTCATACATGTATTTTTTCCTTGATGGGTATATTGAAGTTATAGATCATAGAACCATGGTGAACTTTGTTCTGTATTTACTCTTTTAAGGTAGGCATCATTTTTTTCCCCCCTGTGTATTTGATCTCTCTCTCCCTCTCTCTCTCTCTCTTTTTTGGTATGTTTATATTTAATATCACATTCTTGATTGCAATCGAGTTAGGTTTAAATGTTGAATCTCTAAGTTAAAGTGGGTCAGACTTGCTCACCCTATTTCCTAACCATATCCAATATTCTTCAATACTCTCTTGATCTTCTTTATTCAGGTTAGCTAATTACTGAACTCAGTTGAATAGATAAGGAAAAAAATACTTAGCTTCTAAGGCTAGGAATATATGAAAATTTTGCGATGACTTGGAAAGAGCACTGAATTATGACATGGGACTTGGGTCTTTATTGTAATTCTGCAGCTAACACATTTTGGGCTTTTATTTCCTTATATTTTATATGAGAAGTTAATCTTGAAGCTTTCCAATGGTCCCTCCTATGTGAATATTCTACTGGGGTCACATGAATATGAGATAATTACTGAATTGATCTATGAATTTTTGCAGGTGTCATAGATGCTAAAGAAGGTGGGAAAGAAAGCTAAGGCCAGGTATGAATGTGTGTGTGTGTGTGTGTGTGTGTGTGTGTGTGTGTGAAAACTTGGGAAAGGGACAAAGGGAAAATCTTAAGCCAACCCAGGGGCATTGCTTACATTCTAGGCAAGAGGTAAATCCTGGAAGATTTCAGACTCATCTTTGTCAAGAGACAGCTGAGGAGAGTGGAGAAGGATTTTTTTCACTCAGGAATGAGACCTATACAATTCTGTTGGTGGCCTCTATTCCTGCCTCATTCTTCATGTTCCATCCACAGAGCCTTGAAGACAAAGGCAAGGTGGAGGCATATCTCAGCCATGCCTCAAGTGACACTTGCCTTAAATGACACAAAAAGAAAATAATTTCAATTAAGTAATTTTTATTTCAATTAAGTAAATTTACACTTTGCTCACTTTTTGTGGCAAACTGATATAAACTTTAAGTAGTCCTAGTTTGAAGAAGCCATTTCAAAAATCCCTTTTAAGAAAAAGAATCTATGTTATTATTTTACATGCATTCAGATAAAAATATTTTGCATTGTATTTAATAATTCTTATCCTAAAGAAGATAGAAAAATGACTTGCATACCAAGTATATTTGAAGGTCACTGATTTTATTCTAATGATAAATTCTGGAATAAATAAGCCAAAACTATATATATATATACGTGTGTGTGTGTGTGTGTGTGTAAGATGCCAAGAGTTTTTCTTTTTTTTTAAGCCAAGGAACTAAGAAGAGAGTAATACATACCCCCCTCTATGTAGCAATGACAGAATGTGCGGAGAGTCCTCATTATGTGCTGGCCACTATGCTAAACACTTTTCTTAAGTTGTTACAGTGATTCAGTGTCATTGTATATCACAATTTTATTTTTGAGGAAAACCCCTCAAAAATGTTAAGTACCTCACTCACATTTAAATATTTAATTTAAATATCCCCTATAAGTATATATAGATATATTAACACACTCACACACACACACACACACACACACACACAGGAGAGACACAGAGAGAGAGAGAGAGAGAGAGAAAAGAGGGCCTTAATGAAGAGAAAGGTATCTCCTGCTCCTGTAATAATAGCATAGGGAAAGAAATCATGTCAGAATAGCTGGATAACCTTCTTCTACACAGTTTTTCAGTCTGACTGAGACTCTGCCATCTTTAACATGTGTCTTCCTAGGTCATTCTGTTTGTTATCTTGGATCCATTAAGCTATAGGGAGAAAGAGCATCAAAGAGCACCTGCGTGACATTTTTATGGACCAGGTTCAGAAGTGATTAATACCACTTTTGCATAACTGTCCATTAGCTAGAAATCAGTCTTGTGGATGCACCTAACTGTAAGTGCCTGAGAAATACGATTAAGCCATGTGCCCAGGAAGAAGAAATGAGGATTTGGGTGACTTATTAGCAGCCTCTGTATGAGTGTTACATAGATAATTCTCATTATGCAAAGAAAACAAATGTCAGTGATTTATTAGGACAACTTTTATACTAACAATTTTTCAAGGTCACTGATATTCAATAATCTAAGTAGGTTAGTGATCTGACATGGTTACTAATAAAAGTAAAATATAGCAAATCATATAAACAATTTGGTATAGTAGAATTTTTGTTATGAATACTTATTGATACCTGTTTTATGATTGTTATTATATTGGAATCATAATGATAATAGGGTTTTAATTTAATCAATTGGATATTTTAAATAAACAGATAATTTACATATACAATATACATCATGTTATGTGTATAATGAAATTTAATCCTTTTGGAAATTTTCTTTACCTCTTCTATTTAGGTGGTAAATGTATCTGATGCAAAAAAAAGTGCTGTTATTTTTATGAATAATATTCACATATTTTTATTGATGAATAGCATGTTTATTTTATACAAAAAATACTCTTCATTATTTATTTGTTTGACAGAGATCACAAGTAAGCAGAGAGGCAGGCAGAGAGAGAGAAGCAGGCCCTCTGCTGAGCAGAGGGCCCGATGTGGGACTCAATCCCAGGACCCTGAGATCATGACCCAAACTGAAGGCAGAGACTTAACGCCACTGAGCCAGCAAGGCGCCTCCCCCAAAAACTCTTTAAATGAGAAAATCAGGTTCTAAACAGGAATCATGAATCACACAGACAATCTGAAGACACAAATTACTCTTTTTCATATTAACACCACCTTCATATTGTTCATATATATTCCTAATTATACACTGATGACAGTAATTTCTATTTCTATCTTTTTTGAAAAAGTACAATATATCAAATGTAGATGGTTTCTGTATCCTGGAGAGAAACAGAGAAATTCAAAACTAGGAAACTACATGCATTTAATATCACAACTTTCAATGAAGTAGAAAATGCTAGTATTTTATTGAATATTAGTTAAATAATTTTTAGAAAGTTAAGAAATACAAACATTAAGTTATACCAATTAGGAGGAGTTTAATGATTTGCTTGTTAAAAACTCATCTGTTATTAAGGAATTTTGAGCTTTTGATCAATCTGGAACACAATGAAACAGAAAAAGGAGATAGTAGATAATATATCTCTACTGACAGCTAATAACAAATATTAAACCATATCGGTATGGTATCTGAATTTTTTTACTTCTGCGATCTAACCTAATGTTGAAAAACACATATTACTAAAATATTCACACACACTTTTGGGATTTTGATAAAAATTAACATAATTTATTATCTTCCTTTGATTTTATGTCATCTTAATTTTTTCTGATATGAATAGCCCTTTCAAAAAATGGTAAAAAGTGCATTTATCTGCAATAAAATTTATAGTGATGCTAATGTTTAAAAAAGTTCCCTTTGCCTTATACTAGTATTATTAAATTAGGCATCAAATATATATTTTAATATTTTGGATAAAGGACTTTTTCAATGATGAAATGGGCATTTAAAGCAATGAATGGTAGCATCAACAAGGAAAGAATTGCAAGAAATTCTATCTGCCATTAAAAATCTGTAGAACAGAGGCACCTGGGTGGTTCAGTTAGGTAAGCGTCTTGGTTTTGGCTCAGGTCATGATCTCAGTGTTGTGGGATCAAGCCCCATGTTGGGCTCAGTGATCATTACAAAGTCTACTTGAGATTCTCTCTCTCTCTCTCCTTCTGTCCCTTCCCTTACTCAAGCTCTCTCTCTCTCTAAAATAAATAAAATCTTAAAAAAACAAAGCTTGCTTATAAAAAAAAAACTATAGAGCTGATTTATATAATTCCTTGTTTGCCATTTAATTAGTAATCAAAGACCCTAGAGTTTTATTTGAATTTTGCAAAGACACACATTTGAATGAGAAATTGCAATATTCTTATAAGAAGTTATAGGAATTAGTTTAAGATATGCATAGGAACTGCCAAGCTTCTACATCTTGATTTGATTTTGTGGTACTCTATGTCTTGTCCATGTTTTGTGGAGAAAATCATATGCTCTGCAAATTTGAGATTTTATAAAGTTCTCTGGATCTCTTCTAAATGTCCAAAGCCTACTATTCTAGGTTTTTATATTCTGGGTAATCTCATACATTATGAAATATTTAACCTTTTTAAAAAAATAATTTATTTATCTGAGAGAGAGGTAGAGTACAAGCTGGGGGAGAGGCAGCAGGAGACAGAGAGGAAAAGAATCTCAAGCAGACACCCAGCTGAGCACAGAGCCCAACCTGGGGCTTGATCCCCCAATCCTGAGATCATGACCTGAGCTGAAATTGAGAGTCAGATGTTTAACCCACTAGGCCACCCAGGTGCCACTGATATAGTTAAACTTTAACAGAATTTGAAATGATGCAAAAATTGTGGCAGCAAAGGAATATATTAAAAAAGTTTGTTTGTAATGGGATATATAGTGCAGAGCTATGTAACTAGAAAACTATGTGTGTCGGAGTATGCTTATTACTGTATATAATATATAGTATCCTTAAGGTCAAATTATGCTGTCATTGAGTAAGTTTCAATGTGGTAGATACAGAAGTTCCTATCAAGCTTTCTATGTTTCATCTTTTCTTTCTTAGGAATGAAGAAGCTGTTGCTATTTTATACTTTCCACAAAATATGTTACACTGATAATGCTCTTGCCTAAGGTAACAAAATCTCTTAAAGGATTATGACTCTTAACAGACCAAAAGCAAATAAAAGGCAAAAATATCTGGGGAAGATAACCAATTTCTGTCCTTAAAAAAATACTTAGGATAGTGGTGTTATTTTATAGATAAAAACATTTTTCAAATGAATTTTAAATTGCATGTTGAAGCCAGAATATTCTACATAGTGACCTGTTCAATCACTGACCTACTTCACTGAATCTTATACACCCCAAATCTAACTCAAATTTTGTCCTGTTCATTTTCTACCACATTGTTTCCTACCTCTGAGTTGCTGATTCATATTATTCAGCTATCCAGGTTTAGGTACCATTTTCTAGGGATATATAACTTTTCAGGAATAGTATACAATGATCATTAATTCAAACCTGCTAATAATACATATTTGACCATATGCTTCAATCTTAGTAATTTGACCTCTGCCCTGCATGAAACCAGATTTACTTCAATGGCTTTTTTCCAAGAAGAATCCCCATTTCCCTTGGTGCCTGCATTCCTTCCTTGGTATTTTGACTCTTCTTCCTCTGGTCAGTTCCCCTACCTGAAGCTAGGCTCCTGTCCCTCAGCTGTGGTGTTGGCTAGAACTCTGCTCCCAGAATTCAGGAACCCATTTTTGTTACTTGTTCGGTTTATGACCAGTACCATTTTCTCCATTCCCCTACTTTTATGCATAGCTGTTGGGAAGACACCTTTTCTCCCTGAACTTTTGGATGTTAGTTCTTTTGGGGATCTTTATTACCTGTATTTCATTTTAAACCAACAATATTTATTCTTAACAAGTACAGCAGGGGATTACCACTTTTCTACCTAACATCAGATCCTAAGGTGTCCCTGAGATGAATCAATATGTGACAATAAGCAAACATACAGCTTGAGTACCATGGAGACCCTTGGAGGAAGGAGAACAAATCAGCTTAAGTGAGTGGTTCCCAGAAATTAACAAGAGGCTTTCTTTCACTAACTGTAGTCTCTGCCCAAACTAAGGCTTACAGGTGATAGTGGTGGGCCAGGGGTCTCAGTTAGAATGACAAAAATCGACAAGACAAGAAACAACAAATGTTGGAGAGGGTGTGGAGAAAGGGGAACACTGTTACATGGTGGGAATGCAAGTTGGTGCAGCCATTTTGGAAACAGTGTGGAGGTTCCTCAAAAAGTTAGAAATAGAGCTATCCTATGACCTAGCAATTGTACTACTGGGTATTTATTCCAAAGATACGATGTAGTGAAAAGAAGGATCACATGGAATCCAATGTTTATAGCAGCAATGTCCACAATAACCCAGCTATGGAAGGAACTGAGATGCCCTTCAACAGCCAAATGCATGAAGAAGATGTGATCTCTATATACAATGGAATATTACTCAGCCATCAGAAAGGATGAATACCCAACATTTGGGTCAACATGGTTGGAACTAGAGGAGATTATGCCAAGTGAAATAAGTCAAGTGGAGAAAGACAATTATCATATGGTTTCACTTATATGTGGAACATAAGGAATAGCATGGAGCACATTAGGAGAAGGAAGGGAAAAGTGAAGGGGGGAAATCAGAGGGGGAGATGAACCATGAGAGACTATGGACTGTGGGAAACAAACTGAGGGTTTCAGAGGGGAAGGTGGGGGGGGTGAGTTAACCCAATGATGGGTATTAAGGAGGGCACGTATTGCATGGAGCACTGGGTGTTATATGCAAACAATAAATCATGGAACACTACCTCAAAAACTAATGATAACTATATGGTGGCTAACATAACATGATAAAATAAAAAAAAATAATAAAATTTTAAAAATCAAGCCAAAATGTTATGTATTTTTTATTAGGTTATGTTAGTCACCATACAGTATTTCATTAATTTTTTGATGCTGTGTTCCATGATTCATTGTTTGTGTATAACACCCTATGCTCATTCCAATACATGCTGTATTGCAAAAATCTTACCTGGAAACTCCTCACACCCTATCTCAGATTTCAATCTTCTCAGTACCAATTAAGTCTATCAGAGGTTTTACTTAAGAAGCTATCAAGGTCCCTATACAGTAATAAAATGTTTTCAGAAATACTTTTCCTTTTGTAAAAAAAAAATTAAAATAAATGGCATAAGAAAAAAAGTTGTGTAAGGGAGACCCAATCATTTTGTGAGCTCAGTGAAGGAAAAACACTTTAATATTTGCTTAAGTATCGTATATTTGGGGACGAGAGAGAATCTGAGGCATCATTCAAAGAACTAAAGATCAGGCACTGTATGGAATTTTCCTCACATTTTATTCTGCTCTCCTGCCTATAATGCATTCAAATACATAAGTCTATGGATGCTAGGAATTTCCCTCTGATATTCAGATTTATGATTCACCAGGAAGAAATTGTAATGTTGCCTTCCAAATATTACAAAAAAAAAAAAAAAAAAAGAACCCATCATTATGTGCTTGAGTTCCTCATCCAGCAGGGCTCTGGATTTCTTGATTGTAAAGTTGTATTATTTTAGAAACAGTGCTCCCTCCTTCCAAAATAAGCATAATTCTATGTGCTATGTATGGTGTCATCCTCAGTTGTGACTTACTATAGCCCTACTCCATGCTGAACTGGATCATAAGATACAATGACATTCAAGGATATAGGGCCTTAATAATAATCTCAGATCCTTTTGATTTGCAAAATGGGATTGCCCTTCTTTATTACCAGGTATGACTGTTATTTTTATGTATCAACTTGGTTAGGCTGCGGTATCCAGACACTTGGTCAAACATTATTCTAGATGTTTCTTGATGGTATTTTTACATATGATTAACACATAAATCAGTAGATTTTGAGTAAAGCAGATTGTAGTTTGTAATATGAGTAGACCCCATTCAGTCAGCTGAAGGCCTTAATAAAAAAAGACTGGCCTCCTCCAAAGGAGAGAAAATTCTGCTGAAGACAGCTTTCAAACTCACATTGAAGGATCAACTCTTCCCTGGATCTCATACCTGCCAGCCTGCCCTGCAGATTTTGGACTTACCAGGCTCTGCAATTGTGTGAGCCAATTACTTAAAATAAATTTCTCTCTTTCTCTCTCAGATATGTAGGTTCTCTTCTCTGGAGAACCCAGGCAAACATTTTAGCTGTTTCATAAATGTAAATGGTTCTAAATGGCTCTTCTAGCCAAAATTATCACCACTCAGTGGGTATAGTTTTTCTCAGCCTCTTAGAGGTACACTCAATTTTCTTGTTTTATTGTAGAGAGTGATGTATTAATTTCTTTGCACTCATTATCAACTTGCTGTGAATCAGTTGGTAATCAAACTTGGCTTAAGAAAAGTTGACTGGAGGGTTGGTTCAATTGCCATGGAGTGATTAGAAAAATTTAGATATACAAAATAAGAGGAAGAGGACCTCTTACGACATATCCAGGTAATAGACTGCGGATGAAAAGGACTAAAGAGAGAGGTCCTGTTTTGCTCAAGTGAGCCTCACTGGGGTATTAACCAAAACAACGATAGCAACAGTAGCCCTCAAACAAAAACAAAAACAAATTAAAACAAACAAAATTTTAAAAAAGCAAGTAAAACCTTGACTAAAATTTTAAAAGAACATGGGAAAGTTGGATAAATTTTGTGTAGTAATCCGTAGTCCAGAGCAATGTCTATTGAGAAAGTAATAAACATAAAATCATAAAATTTCCATGTAAGGCAATTGCAGTATAAAGAAAAAGTACTATCAATCCCAAGGTCTAGACATGGATTCTGATTCAATAAACTTAGGCAAGCTAGTTACTGTTAAGTTGCTCCCACCGGCGATGGTAAGGAAAGAGGCTATGAGGCAAATGGATCTGAGAGATGAACTTTATCGCAAGCACCCTCGGGCGAGGTTCCGCGAGTCACAGAAAGAGAGAGAGAGGAATAGTGAGTAGGGGAAGTCACGCTGGGAGTTAGTGAGGTCCTTTTATTGGGTTAAGTTAGGGCATAGCCTTGTGCCCAGGCGGGGAAAGTGTATCGGACCAGAATAAGGCATGGGCTCGAGTCCATATATGGCAAGGTATGTGGTAATTAGAGGGCATGGGGTGGGGGAAGTCCGTGATGGGCAGTTCTCAATTGGGAAGTTCCTGGGTGGAGAGTTTCAGTCTCCTGGTGGTGACCTAGAGGCTTCAGTGAGGATGGCGGCAAAGTCTGCCATCTTGGAGAAGATCCGCCATTTTGGAGCCCGGTTTCCCAGCTGACCCATCAGTTACTTATTCGATTTTCAGTTTTCTTATTTGTTTCCTGCTAATATTAAGGTCTTGAGATTTTAAGGAAATTTGGCATGGAAAATATTCATTAGTTCCTGAACTTAGCTGTACAGTAGGCCTTAAAACGACTACAGAGATCTTTTAAAGTGTGGTCTCTTGGACTCTACCCCAGATATGCTAAATTAAAATTTCTGAGTTGTGAAAATCCAAACCTATCCCTGGAGAAATGTCTTTAGGCGATTCTGGTATAGTTGATGAAGGGATCTGTCTTTATGAGTCACTAAGCTCTAAAGTGTCTTGTCCATTGCATGACCTAGAGAAAATGCCCAAAGAAGGATAACCTTAATGAGTAGTATGAATAATTGGGTTTTATGCCTTCCTTATGTTCTTATTCCCATTCCTATTGGCTGGAATTCAAGTGGGTTTATTGTTCCCACAGCAAAGTCAGCACTGACTGATACAGATCAGAACTGAAAAGACAGTGGTTTCTGCCATGTGCAAAAATCTGTCCAGCTCCATGATTTTAGAATTCAGCTGGAAAATATGACCAGCCACAGTCATATTTTTTAAGTCAATTATTAAGTGATAGCTAATTTTCCTCGTTTACTACATACTTTTTTTTTTCTTCCCAGTGAATTTCTTTAAATCCTAGTAGCTAAATAAAACACCTGATTATTATTACATGTAATGGTTCTCTAAGTCAAGAAAGAATTCAGAGATGAAATTAAACTAAGACCCAGATTGTTTGATACATGAATTTTTTCAAAGCATGAATGGAAAACTAAGATATATTGAATTTTACTATATAAAATGAGTTTTACTTTGTATATTGTCAATATATTTTTTATATATAAAACTATTTTTATATATAAAATGTTTATATATTTATATATATTTATATATAAGTTTTATATATAAAACTATTTTTATTGATTGGTCCTCTAGAGAAGAATATTTTATGTGAAATGCATATGTAACAAAAAGACAATGAAAGATATGTCATTATTTTTTATTAACAGGAGAAAACAATGCTACCATTCAACTGAAGTAGCCCATCATGAGCTTGGCAGTGATCACCATCTTGCTAATATCGAACTGTTCACTATTTTTGATCACTGTTTCAATCCAGTTTCTGTATTATTGATTCCATACTTCTTCTGAAAACATATTACTTTCTCAGCTTTCCTTAAATAGTAGCTGACTTCCACTTATGGCTCTGCCAGCTTCTCCTGTGGGTCCTTTGCTCCTCCTCATATGACTTTTCCATTCTGTGTCTTTTCAGTCCACATTCCATCCATCATTGAGTTCAGTTACTGTGATGGCATATGGCTTATACACACCAACCCATTAGCTCTCTTGTCTAACTCTCAGATTTACCATTGTGGTATTCTTTAACCAATTTCCCAGGCTGAATAAATTAAAGCCATCCTTGATCTTTTACTCTCCTTTATTTTGTAGATCCATTCTGTCATGTAATCCCTTCATTTCAATTTTTGGAAATATTGTAAATTCACAACTTCCTTTCAATTTTCACATCTCTGTTATTAAGCCAAATTTATATCAAGTTTTTCCTGGATTGTTAGAGGAGTTCTTGTCTGATTTTTGTTGAATCCAGGTGACCTCCACAACACAAACCAACTTGCAAATTTTTCCAAATTAATTTTTGGACATCTGTTAAATTATCCAATGAATGTGTAGTAAATTCCTTCTACCCCAGAATTCTTTATTCGACATTATATGACATACAAAGCCAAAGTCTAGAGCAAAAGACCTGACTTTCAAGTAGTGTATTGTTTATTAATGGGGTAATACAAGTGTACAAATAGCTAGAAAACAAAATGAAACACATAAAATTGCATAAGAAATGTTTAGACATTGATGTCTAGACAAGTTATCAAGGAAGGGAAGGAGATGTCAATATCTATAAATTTTTAGAATATGTATTGCATTTAAATAGGCAGATAAAATAAATGTTCAGTGTATAAAAAAGCAAGTAAAAGCTAATGTAAAAGCAAGTAAAGCTAATGTAGGAATTGCATGCAGTATTTTGAAAGTCTTTAATAAGTTCACCCTGGGATGGAAATGGGGTAGAAATAGAGGATCCAGATCAAAAACAATGATTGAGTCCAGACCATTGATTAAACATAAAGAGATTGATAAGTATGCGTATAGGTAAATATAAACATATAGATTTGCAGAGGGAAACAGAAGAAGGTGTATAGGCATTACATAAAAGAATAGGTAAATGATTGGGGAAGGTATGTGCTATGGTGAGTGCTGTGAAGTGTAAACCTGGTGATTCACAGACCTGTACCCCTGGGGCTAATATACATTATATATTAATAAAAAAATTAAAAAATTAAAAAAAAGCTAAATGGATATATGGAATGATAGATATATAGCTAAAGATCATTATGTGCAAACATGCAGAAATTTAAAAGCTTCCAAGAGAGGCTTTTAAAGGGAAAGGCTTTTAAAGGCTTTTAAAAGGAAACTACTTTGAATAATTTTTGTTATTCTGATTATATTAGGTTGCAATGTTACCTACTGATGTTTTATAAAAGGGTAAAGACTGATGATTTGCCCAGAAATTAAATTCAGGGCAAAATTTTCAAGGGGTATCTTCTTTTTAGGTGATAGGAACAAGGTAAGGATGAATCTAGACATTTTTTATTTGTAGGTGAGTTCTTAAGAAGTTGAGAGAATTTTCTACAGGGCACTTGCAGTTCATAGACTGAAGTCAAAGACTAAAGACAGTATCATGAAATTTATTTTTCTGTACCTTAGTTTTCTTTTCTTAAGTTGCAGTATGATTGTATTTCGTATTTTAAAAGTCACAATATAGAAAAGTGTAAAATTTGTATTTTTCCTTGGTAAATATTTAACTGTTTCAGTGCAGTGATTGTAGGGATTAAGAGTCTGTTTGAAAGAGAGAACCCATTCCTGCTTTAGTAGTAATTTCTAGATAAGAAGTAGAGGTAAACATTTTTTATTAGTTTTATCCATTCAAACCCTTACAGAGGTCCATTGTGGAGACTTAGGATGGATACCAATCTTCAAATTTAAATAAGATTTTTGCATTTTCTGAGTTTTGTGTGAACTGTTAAAAAGACAACTTAAAAAAAAGACAAACCCCTTTCATTCATTTGTTGATAAAAATCTAGTCTCATTTGGGTGTTTTTAGCCATGATGTTTATAGTCAAAATCATTTTCTCATGAAAAAAAAAAAAATTAAGTTCAGTAATGCTGAATTCCATCAAGTTGAGAGTTAGGCTCAAGTTCCTTAAGTGATATTGATTAAGAATAATATTTATCATGATAAATGTCCAACTAATGAATACCTAATACTTTTTACCCACTATGATCATATATTGGCCCCCCAATAAATAACACATTCTTTTCCAGCCCCTCAGCAGTAACCAAAATGTAGGGAAAGGGAGGATTATGGCAAGAATAGTTCAAGTAAAATAGCTCATTAGGAGATACTTATTGAACCTGCATATTGTGCTTCCAATAATTGAGAACATGCTTAGGGCAAGGCAGGTAACATTGTATGAACTTTTAGCTTTCATTGAACTCTTATACTTCATTTGACTGGTATTGCTAGAAAATACTTTTAGAGTCTTTGTAGTTCATACTCTCAAAAACATAATGATGGATTCCAGTAGACCTTCTAAATGATTTTCTACTTCTCTGTCTATACCAAGTCTCAAAGCAGAGTCAGCAGTGCAATTTCTTCCAAATATCCCAAATTAATATTGCCTATATAGAAAAATTCCTTCAAATGATTTATTCTTACCATTAATTTTAAGAATTGAATAGATCTAGCAAATGATTAATGTTCTCACCTTCCAACCATTTTAGGGCAATGTTTGCACATGGCTAAACAAATAGAACTTTGCAGAGCATAATAAAATATGCGTCTGCTCTTTGCTTTCTTGATTGATTTGGATCGCTGAACAATCATTAAGCTGAAGTCTCCCTTAAAGGGTAGAAAGGGCTGCTGGCAGGGAGCCACTTTGGCAGGCTCTTCCGTGTTGTGGTCTGTTTGGTTCATCTGCAGAGACAAGGATTAAGATAGAATTATAGGAAATCCTATTGAGGTAAAGACCTACTGGATAAGAACAGGGAAAATTAATTTAAGCTTCTCTACTCCTTCAACATTACCTTTTAAAATACTAGGTTACAGTGTGTTCATTTCACTTGTAATTCTGACACAAGATACTAATGGGAATGACATTTGAAAAGGGACTGACTTGTGTGTATAAACTGTCTCAGGTATGTCCTAAAATACCTTTCGTCGTGGGCCTTAAATAGATAGCATTTTCCAGGTTGTGAGCAGAGATTGGAAACTATTAAACTCCAAGCTTGTAAGGATAAGCATGTACAATCTCTAGCTCTTGGAGACTAAAGAGTTCTGGAGTTCTAAAATGTTGATTTATAGAATTAAATATTAACCCAGCACTATTATGGATATCATAATTTTGTTGTGGTTCCTTAAACAGACACGGAGCCTTAAAAAGGCATCACTATTGTTCAAATCCTTTAAGAAGCCCATACAACGACACCAACTTTAAGAAGGGTAGAGAAGAGTGTAGCTTAAAAGCATGCCTGGAATAGTGAATTGGATCCTTGAAGCCCACGGCCCCTGCACGTTGGGCAGCCATACACGGGAAGCCCCCTGACTGAACCGTAATTCTAACGCACACACCAGTAATGTGGTCCTCGTGCAGTTGATAACACAGCCCGTTTCGTATATGAGGTTATAGAAGCTGAGAGAATTTAAATGACTTCTCCAAAATCATAGTCATTCAGTAGTGGAACTAGGAGATGAATTAAAACCCTTCAAATCTGCTCTTGTTGAGGTCTTTTCTAGCAGTATCAGCTAAACGTATAGCTCAGTTTGCTCTCAGGGATTGAAAACAGAAAAAAGGAAGGGAAATAAAAAAGCAGGAAGGAGAGAAACAGCTCTTGGAGTTTAGGCAGAAATACCTCTGATGCCCTGAAATGAAGTCAAGGGTCCAGATTCCAAGACCGCAGATATGTGGCATGCATGAAACGGCCTCTGGCCAGACAACCGTGTCCCCATCCAGGGAAGACTCTGTTCTGGTGCTAGGAGGATCAAGTTGGGGATGGGGCGCAAATGGCTGGTGTGCCCAATAAAATGAAAAGGCCCCCATCTTGTTGGCTCACCTCATTTACTATTTTAACCAAACTTTTGGAAGCCACAGCTAATGAAGGCATCCAAAAAAACGTTTGAATAGCTGCTGTATGAAACAGGCTGGAAAATGAGGATGGAAAGACTAACAGAAAGAATGATACCATAGGTCTGTGTATCCTTCATGCTCAGATCACCAGAACTTCCAGGGAAGATGGAACATTCTCAAGAACAATTTTCCTGTAGTCTTTTTTTCCAAGTGTCTCTATATTTTGATAGGGCCTAACTATTTTTGCAACTAATGGGGAAATAAGCCACAGAAAGTGGGGGGCAGAGGAGAAAAAGTCAGAATTGATACTTTAAATATGTCCTCTTTGCTTCAGTAAACGCTGTGTTTAATTAACTCAAAATGACTTCAGGTTTGGCCAGGAAGAACCTGGCTCTTTTGTACTTACTGATCATTTCTAATTCATTTCTCTCTTTCTCTTTTCTTTATCAATGAGTATGATTGGGACTGGTCAGGGCAAGAAGGGAAAAATGAGACTGTAGCTTGAAAGTTCCAGCCCATTTTCCATTTATTCTTTTTCTTTATGAACAGAGACATAAAAATGGAAAGAAAAGTAAATCTATCCAGGTTTTGAAATAAAACTTTGTTACATGGCATAAATAACATATAATGTGCCTCAGGTCATTAGTACAAAAAAACTTTCATTTGATGTAGTATTTGAACACAGTGTGTAGTGGTGTGTGGTGTGCATGTATGTGAATTGCTATTCCATCTATCTTTCTATCTAATGGGTGAGTAAAATGGACTTCACCCGTTATCTCTACTTCCAGACAAACCGAAACACTGTTGATATTGCTGATAAGCATGTATATATTCTATAAGGATACACTAGAATAATCTATGTTGGATTCACCAAGAGTAAATAAGTACTGCTTTCTTCAAGGATAATTGCCTTAAAGAGAGTGGCAAAAAGAGGTGGATGCTTCTTACTCTCTAACCCAAGTCTGGTAAGAAGATGATGTGTGAGGGACACCTGCGTGACTCAGTCGGTTAAGCGCTGGACTCTTGATTCCCACTCAGGTCCTGATCTCAGGGTGGTGAGATCAAGCCCTGCATCAGGCTCTGCACTTAACGTGAAGTCTGCTTCAGATTCCCTTTCTGCTCCTCCCCCCTCTAAAAGAAATAAATAAAAATCTAAAAAAAAAATAAAGATGATATGAGAGAATGCTTTGAAAACCATAGTGAGGGATGCCTGGGTGGCTCAGTTGGTTGGGCAGCTGCCTTCGGCTCAGGTCATGATCCCAGCGTCCTGGGATCGAGTCCCACATCGGGCTCCTTGCTTGTCAGGGAGCCTGCTTCTCCCTCTGCCTCTGCCTGCCATTCTGTCTGCCTGTGCTCGCTCTCTCTCCCTCTCTCTCTCTGACAGATAAATAAATAAAATCTAAAAAAAAAAAAAAAAAAAAGAAAACCATAGTGAGAGGATGCCTTGGAGATCAAACCGTGGGTCTCTTTGGTCTAGAAAACAGAGACCAATACCTGCCTTATTCAGGTACCAGCTGTATAAGACTTTCTGTTCAGTCAAATCACAGACTATGGAATGTGTAGAAGTGCTCAGGAGAGAAATTTTACTAAGAAACCCAACCTGAGGAGGTTGCTGGGCAGGACCAAGCAATCCAGGTGTGGTATGCACAGCAGCACACCCACAGAGTAGAAGGGGAGTGGGAAGCAGTGGCTGCTGAGGGTGGTGTTTGTCTCAGAGGGGCAAGATGGCAGCACAGGGGAAGAGAATGGAGGTAGCAGTGAATCTTCAAAGGCACCCCCAGAAGTTAAATAGCCAGAATTTGCAATTGATACCCCACAGAGGTAGGATGTGCCCCTTTCTCTCTAAAGCCTCCTCTCTTGTAGCATAATGAGTGGGCAACGAAAGAAAAAAAAGAATATAAACACACATACATGCATGTGCACACACAAATACACACATCTGTCATGCACAACTTTACATACACATTCCAGCTCTCCTGGTCACTGCAGGATTTCAAGCTTAGGTCAGGAGGCCAGGGCTGGATTTGTGTGTATGTCTCTGTGTGTGCATAGAATTTTCAAAACAGATGTGAGATGAAGGTTTAGATTTGAAGTTTTACCTTGACTTACCTCAGCTTGAGAAAATTCACAAAACATGTCTGGCCACATAATTTATATTGTGACATGTACATAGTAATTGCTCATACATAAACAATCTAGATACTTAAGTTTTTTTGTATTCTGAATATACATCAGAAGAAACATGTTTGCATTATAACATATACATACAACAAATTTGCATACAATAAAATTTTGTTATTTAAGTAATTTGATGTTTTTAATCTTTATCTGTAAATAACTAAATTCAAAATACAATGAGAATTCTTTTTTTTTTAAATATTTTATTTATTTATTTGAGAGAGAGACAGTGAGAGAGAGCATGAGCGAGGAGAAGGTCAGAGGGAGAAGCGGACTCCCCATGGAGCTGGGAGCCCGATGTGGGACCCGATCCCGGGACCCCGGGATCATGACCTGAGCCGAAGGCAGCCGTCCAACCAACTGAGCCACCCAGGCGTCCCTACAATGAGAATTCTTAAATTGCCTCACTTTTTTTTTGAATTGACAAGAGCCCATTCTGTGAGATTTGCTGTGTAATCATTAGTCCTTTTCCAAATATAGAGAAAACTGACTTGTAAATAGCTTTTCCTGCTTGGCATTTATACTTTTGTGATAAATGTTAGATTTAAACAAATCTTTTATTTGTGCTATGCCTAATTTTATTTGTAACCTTTCTCACTGTAATAAACATAGATTTTCATTCTATTTAAATATTATTTTTTAGTGGATTTATCCTGTGACCATATGATTTTCAAATTTTCAAAAGAAAGGTATGAGGACAATTCTTTAATGGTCTTTCACTAAACTGAGTGAACAATTGGGATGTGAATAATGGGCATTACTACTCGAGAAAAATAAGTGAAGGTCTTCAAAATATACACATGTAATCTGCTCACCACTATGAACAACTCTTCATGTGTAGGTTGTGCATCAGTAAATTATGAGCCAAGAATAATTCCAGGAATGAGGGGGAAAATGTATGTCAAACCACAGCCTGCAGTAAAAACTTACATTTTTCTCTTTAAACAATGTATCATTTTGTTCAAAACTCAATTATTTATTCTCATTCCTTCCTAGGAAAAACACCATTGAATAATAATTTTTATTGTCACCTGTATTTGGTTAACTATTCTCCAGTAATAAAACTGACTTTGCTAAATCAAAAATGCATTATTTGAACATTTTTCAGTTTTCTTTGCTGCTCTTTATCTAACCCAATGATGTCATTAATTTTTTTTTACACGTTAAATGTTTTCTTCTCTTAGCAGAGGAACATATACCAGTGGAGTGTGTATGTAAGACCTGATATAATGATGATCCTTGTTATCCCACCTCACCCCTTTATTTTTGGTCTGTGTAGTTTGGATTCTTATCTCTACTGACAATGTGTGGACAGTAGCTCTAAAATTTCATTTTAGTCATTCTGTCCCCTATCTGAGCAACAGGGCAGCTTAAAGTGTTGTGCTCTAAGCAGGCAGAAGTGATACCACAGAGAGACTGGCTATTAATTGCCAGAATCACCAGTGGCAGGTGATGGGACATTTTAGGACTGACAGGTGATGAGAGATTATTGCTGTCCTGCAAAGCAAGATGTCAAGAAGCATTCCCAGCTGTTTGACAGATGACAGACTGGTTGGGAATCTTTGGTGTGAAATGGTCATTCTCATTCACACTCAAAACGTCTGAACAATGACTTCAGCATTACCCTAGAGATAAAAAAAGGAAAAGGGCATGCAGAACCAGATATCCAGTCGATCTTGTAAAGACCCATTAAAACTATTCTTCTTTTCTGGTGACATAGATTTCCTTTTCGTGGTTGTTTTACACAATTTGAAGAATTTCATCTCACTATAAGTAAGGGGTGGCCTGAAGAATCCCTAGTTGGAGTGCTTTGAGATGGAATTTGGAGTTCTACTCGGTTGGTTTCTCCAAACAAAATGACCTTGCTTTAGGAATCTCAATTATCTCATAGAATAAACTCTACCTGGGTTTTCTGTGTGTTCTTTTGTCTTTCTGTTTCTAGGGTAATGCTGACATCATTGTTCATTGAGCTTGAACACACAAAAAGGGACTCTCAAACAGACTCATTTTAGCAACTCACCCTTGGAATGAGCTGTACTATTGACAGTGACCTCTTTTTACATGACCAACTCCAGATAATCAGCTGTGAAAGCATTAGGAGTATATTTCAAGAGTGTGTATATCAAGAATATATTTCCTGGTATGCCTGGGAGGTAACTGAAAGTGTTTTAGTAAACAGATAGAAATGGAACACTAATGAGACCAAGATATGGGTGTGAAAGAACAAAGAACTATACCAAAAGTGGAGAAGAGATTATTATCTTTGAGTGGAAGCCTACTGGAAAATTAAAATCTCATCTTTGATGAAAGAGTGATTCAAACTGCAACATGAGAAGCTCTGTTAAAAATTTTTCATGATTTAGTTGTTGTCTAGATACACAAGTATTCATAGTTCTAAATGTAAATCATTCTTAGATCTTGGCTGACTTAGTGTACACATGCAACATAACCACTATTGCACATGAAGGCAGAATGGCCATCCACAGACATATACCTCCACTCTCCCAGTCACAAACATCTGCTTTACTAGGTCCCTAATGGTACTAATTCTGTCCTCTATAATTACTATCGGTAACTGGTACTTCCTTAGTTAACTCTAATACAAAATAAAATTAAAATTTGGCAGCATCAAATACATACAATCCCCTTCAACAAATGTAAAATACAAATAATTCATTTAAGTATTAACAGGATTTTTCTCTCCAAGGCTAAGACAGGAGATTTGTGTTCCATTTGTTGATAAAAATCTGTATCTGGCTTGAAAAATGGTAAAATCTCTTTATGGAAACCCTATGTACGTCACTCCTCACACACTGCTTCTTTCTAATACTTAGGAGAAGTCAAATCATAATATTTACATAACCCATTAATTTATTTCAAAACTCCCACAAAAAGAAATGTGACAAAGTTTAAACAGCAATACTACCATTAGATATTTCTTTCCATTAAAATCAAACTAAGTTGCTTCTCCCAAAAATATTCCCTAAAGAAAGCAGAACTTTCACTTATTGTGGAAACTTGGGAATTTTCTGTGGAAGATTTTAAAGCCCTTGTGGAGTTTAAATGATGCATTACAGTACATTACTATTCAAAAAATGCCTTTAAACACTTTTAAAATTCCAGCACCATACCTGAATGCTCCATATAGCACTCTTAATTGTCTTACAACTCCTCTGTAATTATGGATTGGAAAAAAAGCAAAAGTGTAATAGAAAGTCTGAAAATTCGTTCCTTCATATTGTAATTCATAAATAAAAAAACACAATTATGTCCACAAAAATCTTCATTAGTTTTCATTGGGAAAAAAAAAATGGACTCAAATACTTCTATTTATGATATGTGGTAGCCTCAATTTAGCAGTTTGTAACTAAGGAGAATGAAAGACAGGTTGTCATTTGAGAAAATGTCAGGTGCTAAGTGACTCACTTATAAGCTAATTCTTATACTGAACAGGTTGCAACACTTGAATTCAAACACAGTATAATAGCTGGTATCCAGGGTAAAGCATTAAGAGCATTAAGAATTAAGAGTGCTATATTAAACCTGTAGTTTGATAGAAAATAATAGAGTCTACAACATACCCAATAATCCTCAGTCTAATTTGATTATTCCAAAATATTCATAAATAAGTATTCACATACTTTTTTTTCCAAGTAGTATTTACTGGAGTATAACCACAAACTGGTAGAATTTGGGTTCACACATTATTTAAGGTCATGAGAAAATTGTTTGAACTGCAGTCCATTCTTATCTTTCTTTCCTTTTCATTAAATTTCAGGAAGTCTATGAGTGTGTATATCTGTGTTTTAAGTTGGTGATGATAAAGGAAATCGGAACATACAAGTTCCCACATGGCTACAAGTAAGAGATTGAATTCATGCCATGGCCTTAATCCTCCCACAGATAATCTCAGTAATATTTTCAAGTGAAAGTAAGAACTCATACTAGAAATGTGATACATCTTGATATTCCAAAAAAAGGTAGAGAAGGGACTATTATTATTATGTAGTGGGGAAAATTTTTAAGTCTAAGCAAACTTTCTCTTTTTTCCTTTGCTTTTTTTTCTCTGTTTGCCCCTTAAAATCAAGAGTGTCACTCACCTTTTCCTCTATTATATACTCATCAGCTCACAGATCTTCCCTCTGTGGCCCCTCTCCACAATCAGGCTGTGGAAGCAGTTACTCCCTAATCCCTACTTCTTGGTTGACCCTTGGGAAAACCATGTAAACTCTTTGCATTATAAAATTTTACTGCTCAGCACCATGGGAGAAACATAAAGAAAAATATTTCAAAGAAAAAAGCTAAAAGTACTCATAGTGTGTATGCTAAGAGCAGAATCTTAGAGCCAGATTGCCAAAGTTAGGCTAGCAGTTCTACTTTTTATTAATTAGCTTTGTAATGGTGATCAAATATTTAAGGGCTCCTCATTCTCTTTATTACAAAGTAGATAGTCATGTGACAACCTCACATGGCATTGTATAGAGTAAATGAAATCATGCCTATAAAGTTCTTTTTTTAAAGATTTTATTTATGAGAGAGAGAGAGAGAACTGGAGGAGGAGCAGAGGGGGAGGGACTAGCAGACTCCACACTGAGCATGGAGCCCAGTGTGGGGCTCTACCTCATGTGCCACCCAATCTTGCAACCCTGAACCCTGAGATCATGAGCTGAAACCAAGAGTCAGACACCCAACTGACTAAGTGACCCAGGCACCTTGCCTAGAAAGTTCTTAATACAGTGCCTGATATATAGGAGTAAGTGATTTAATACTTATTAGCTATTCCGTTGGATATCTATATCCATGAGATATGTGTTCTTTCTCTTTCTCATTTTCCTCCTGACTTATATTTTCAGTCCTCAATTTATGTCTTAGCAAAATAATTAAATAAATCCTTTCTCATCCTGACTTATTACTCTCCCTCATTACAAAAAACATGGATGTCTTCTTATTTATAAAGACCATAATGGATCTTTAGAAATTTTCATATCTGATATTCCCCTTGCCAGAATTTAGTCTCTCTAGAGAATCTTCTCTACTGGGTTTTTGCAAATAAAATATTTAGATGAGTGGTACATATCAGTGCTCATTTAATGACATCTATTACTATTTGCTATCATTATTATTGCTATTATTTATCATTATTATTGTTATTATTTGGGGTCTTTTTTTTTTTTTACAGTGGTTGAAATTGTAAAAAACTCAAGATTTGACTTCTATATAACGAACTTTCTCCAGATAATTCACAGTTCTTGAGCATATGCACCCCCATATATCACCCTCTATTTATGGTACATAGGAGCTAAGAGTATCCTTTATCGTCTCCTTCCCTGGGAGTATATGATGAGTGAAAATAATAGCAATACTAATAAATCCTCAATGTCACTATCTCCCTAGTGCTGAAAAGAACCAAGGGGGACCTTCTTGCGGCATACCCAATACAAAATAAGTCTAGATTGGAAAATAATTTTACCAATAAGAATTGTTTTATACATTCAGATATATAGTACACCAGGAATATGATGGTGGGTAGTATAACTAAATCTATGATATAATAAAACACCAAAATAGGCTTTTACTATGTAACTCTTTAAAATAATAATAATAATAATAAAACAAAGCATGGAGAATGTGTGTGGTAGAAATTACTCAGTGAACAAATAAGCTTTTCTGATTGTCCAATGTGTTTGTTTCTTCTTTTATCTCCTTCTTTTTTCTTTTTTATTGGTCTTGGAGGCTAGCCATTCATATACACTTCAAAGCAGAAAATGGTCATATAGAAGCTGACTTTGGATATGAAGGTAAATATTTCCTTAACATATGTTGTGAAAGAAATAAGTGGCAGTACAAGTAAATTTCCAAAATAAAAGAAGACTCTAACTATGTGAAGAACTTTTTCTGGGCCTTGCATTGGATAGAATTTAAGCAAATAATTTCATTAAGAGGAAAGATAGGGTGGAAGGTGGAAAGAGAGAAAGAGTGATGAGGCAAGAAGGGATGGTAAAGAAAGGATTTTGTTAGTTAGCCTGGAGCCCTTGAGAGTGCTTCCTTGGAAAGAGGGGTCAGCCTTGCTGAAGGTTTTTGAGTCAAGGAAAGGAATTATTACTGCCTTATATGTAGTGATGGTCTGAGTTAGACAGTCCTAATGTTCATTCATTCATCTAATGAATGAATTCACTGAGCTCCCCTTACGTGTCAGGTTCTGGAGCTAGTAGTTAGTACTAAGTTCTCTAACTAGTAGTTAACACTCAGTTCTTGGGCTAGTAATTAGCCCTAAGTTCTGGGGCCAGAGGTTAGCACTAGGTTCTGAGACTAGTGGTTAGCTCTAAGTTCTCGGGCCAGTAAACATTAGATTCTGAGACTATAGTAGTTAATTAAATCAACAAACACCCTTGACCTTATGTAGTTTGTTTTCTATTGGGATGAGACACTTATTAAAATACACATTAAAATATATAATAAAATAGATGGTGATAAATATGATAGAAAAAATAAAGCATTGATAAGAGAGGATAAGAAATACTAAAAGTGAGGGGTGCCTGGGTGGCTCAGTGGGTTAAGCCGCTGCCTTCGGCTCAGGTCATGATCTCAGGGTCCTGGGATCAAGTCCCGCATCGGGCTCTCTGCTCAGCAGAGAGCCTGCTTCCCTCTCTCTCTCTCTCTCTCTGCCTGCCTCTCCATCTACTTGTGATCTCTCTCTGTCAAATAAATAAATAAAATCTTTAAAAAAAAAAAGAAATACTAAAAGTGGGACAAACTTAAATAGTTAAGTCAGAGAACCTCTCTCAAAAAATGTGACTTTGAGTCAATTCCTGAAAGAAATGAGGGAATGAGCCATGTGGACAATTATGGGGAGACTGTTTCTGGGTAAAGGGGGACAGCAAGCTCAAGGGCCTGGGATGGAAATGAAATAGCATGGTTAAGGCACGGTGCACCAGTCAGCATGGTTTTAGAGGAGTGAGCAGAGGTAGAAGTAACAGGAGAGAGAACAGAAAGAGAAAGGAAATCCAAGTTAACAGAGTACAATTTTCTTGTATTTTAACCAAAATCTAAATATTTTGAGAGCAGTTGAGTTACATAGCATCCGACCCCTTTTCATTTCTCTCATTTAACTTTGTTGGATGGATATTCGATAATGTCATTTAGTCAGCTAGCTTAAGTTTAAATTATTTAGTCACTGAAGGCCACTGTAAGGCAGCCAGTGAAGGCTTAGAATGGAGGAAAGCTATGATCTGACTTGCGTTTCTTGACAATCTCTCTGGATGGCTATGCCAGAAGTAGGTGGCATAGGGTGGAAACAGATAACCAGAAGCCATGGCAATAATCTAAGTGAGAGATGTTGGAGCCTGGGACCATAGCTATAAGTGTAGAGGTGGTGAAAAGAGACTGGATCCAGAAATATGTATTTTAAGGTAGAGGAATTGGAAGCACTCTCAAGGGCTCCAGTGATTGAGATGGAATGGGCTGCAGGATAATATTATAATTTTAAAAATTTGGACTCAGTTTTGGACATGAAAATGGAATGCTTATGATTAGGCTACCCATACTAATGAAAGTGAGTAAGCTGTTGGTGTGTAATCAACACAAAATTGCAACTAATTTGTACTACCCAGTTATTCATTCCACAAATATTTGTTGAATTATTACTACGTGAGCAACATCATGGTTGGTGCAAGGTGTGTCTCAAGGACAATACATATGTTTATAGGCTCTGATTCTGTAGTTCCATTTGCAGAAAATGGTATAAAGACAAAATTAGAAGAGCAATCAAACATATAATCAGAGTGCTGTCCATTGTAGCTTGAGGGATAGTAGGTTTGGATGACTTGAATTAGCCTATCCCTATTTGATGAATATTCTAACAGGTAAAGAACAAGTAGAAAAGGATCACCATCCACTCCTAGAGTTGTTTCTTATGTACTGCATTTATACTTACCTTGCTCAGCTTATAAGCTTTTCTGGCATCAAGAATGAGAATTTCTTTGGCCCCTATGACATTTGGCCACAGCAACTCTCTAACACTTACAACAAGTAATGAATAACATTTCAAAATATATTCCTATTAAGGATATAAGAGAAAGGAAAGGGACTCCAAATTAATGCAGTACAATTTCCTTATTACAGTTTAATCAAAATTTAATTATATGGAGAGATGAGAAGTTACAAGCACTCTCTCTCTTTTCATTTCTTTCATTCTAATTTTGCCTGCTGGATGCCTGGTTGTGTCATTTCACCTTACAGTTCAAGAGTGATTTTAGCTTCACTTCTTTGGGCATTAGTGAGATGTCAGTTTCTGATGGATCTGATTGTTAGTCTTCTTTGGAGGTATGGACCAGCTCTTAGAGAAATGTTGCATCAGTTCAGACCCATTTTATTTGTTTTTATACTGAATATTCTCTTTCATTTGTCAAGAGCCAAATGTAAAGGGAGACATCAACTTTGGTGAACCTTAGTTTTGTTGTGACATGTATTTTCTAAGCTAATGTCTATACCAAATGTTCTTCATTTTGGCCAGCTATGATGGTCAATACCATTTTATTCTGGGATAGACTTATCTTGCTCAAGTCTTTTCTGACAGGAATGCCAAGAACTTTTGGTTTTAAATGCTTTCCCTTTATACCCACAGGCCTTTGAATGCTGTATAAGATTTTTGAGGAGCACCTTCAATTCTCAGGTCATTTGCAGCCATTTTTGATCTACCTTAGTATGTCTACTTGAATTTCATGCTTATTCTCCATTTCCTGATAATCAGTGCTTCCAGTTAGTTTAATATCTTTTCAGAAATCTAATATTTTAAACATAAAATATGCTGAATAGATTATTTTAGAGATAATAAACATTTTTCAGAAGTAATAAATACTATTGCTTTTTAAAAAATAAACTATTGTTTTTAGACATGAACTAATTATTTTATTTTTATTAATCTAATATTGTAAAACAGATTCACCAGCATATACAGCTTATGAATCTACATAGAAAAGTGTCATGTTAGGAGGTATTTCTTTGTCTTAACAAGTTGTTTCTGATGGTAAAATAACTGAATGAAGTGAACATAATTTGGTAACAACTGTATTTTTACTGCCATTGACAAGGGTCAATTTACTGAGGTATAGATTTGGATTACTATTGGAAGGAACTCAGCAAATAGCTTTGAGGGCTCTGTTAATGCTAGGAACACCAAGAGTCCTATCAATTTCTTAACAGCTATATATGATTCTTATATTTTCTTTAAAAGGATGCTACTATGCTAATGAATAACCATAGTCTAGCTAGAGGAGATAATTTATGGAGTTTAAAAAAAAAATGAACTGTGATAAAGCTGGAAAATGTTTGCATGCTTTATATAGCAGGACCGAATTTACAAGTTCATATAATTTTACAAAATCCATCTTGAAATCTTTAAGATAAATTTTAAGGTTAAAAACTAGCTATAATGATAATATTATTGATATAAGATAAATATTTTGATAGTAAACTATATTTCTTTTGTGTTGATTCATGGTTCAACATGGGTCCACAAAAATAATCATTCACTCACAAATTTATCTATCCAACAGACTTTGCTGCCCACTCTGTCCAGGGAGCACTGAGTTACAAAGGACAGTGAAGAAATATCTGTGCTAGGACTTAGATGTTTAGGATATACCAACAGTTAAATAGTAATATCAGCCATTATTGTAAAGATAACAATAATCTCTATGGAACCAAATAGAACTATTACATGATCAATATCAAGGGAGAGGAATCCAGGAATCCTTTATTTCAATAGTTGTTTTTACTGAGGGACAGAGGAAAATTAGAAGTAAAAACATGTGAGGAAAGACAAAGAGATCCAGTGAATTCTATAGAGTATGGGAACTCAAGAAAGAAATTTTTGCAGAGACCTAGAGAAGAGAGTGTACACATTAAGTTTGAGGAGCGATGAGTATTTCACAGCATTAGGAGATCAGCTGAGTTAAGGGTAATGGTGAGAGAGTAAGTCTTGGAAAGGAACTTAGGGACACAGTCTTTAAGTACCACACAGAATATTTTAAAGAGTTTAAACCAATTTTTTTTTTAAGAATACTTTATGTGTGTGTGTACATAGTGGCAGGTATATGATACATGGAAGAGGGAGGGTTGGGAAGGAAGTTAGTAACGGGATTTACATTTCAGAAGACTTCTGCATGTAGTGTAGAGGGTGACTAATGTAGTTTAGAACTGATACAGAAGTGGTAAGAAAAGAATATGACAAATAAATGCAGGAAATAAACAAGTGGGAGTTACCAGTCACAACTACAAATCATCATCATCAACAACAACACCACCACCACCAACAACAAAAGATAAATTTAAGATTGCATTCCTTGAGTGCAAGATCTAGCTGGAAAAGTCAGGAATAAGTGGTCCAGGGAGGAATATTAGGTCTCTATGAAACTGAAGAGCAGGAAGAAAAGGTCATAGGTGGAGAACATATATATTTGAGAGAGAAGACTTGACAGAATCAAGTTTTACCTGCTTTACAATTTGCTTCATAATGGCTCCAATTATATCATTACATGAGGAAGATACAGAAATTCTCCAACAACTGTAACGATTTCAAACTCATATAACCAGTAGTTGATAACAGAAGATGTTTCAGTTATCCATTACTGCATAACATTCTGTCCCCCAGAAATAAAACTTTAATGGCTCAAAGTAACAGCAATTACAGATTTTGCTTATGAATCTGCAGTTTGTGTGGGGTTAAGTAAAGAAGACGCCTATCTGATCACCGATGTCTGGAGCCTCAACTGAGGTGACTCAAATCCCGAAGGGCTGAAATAGTTGAGGCTGTTTGGATCTTTCTCTCTCTTTCCAGGTGATCTGAGCATTCTCTATAGAGTTTCTTTAGCAGCCAAAGTCAGAATAGCCCAGCTTCTGACATAACATCTCAAAAATCAAAGAACTAGCATTCTAAGAAGTCTAGGGGAAGCTTCAAGACCTTTTTGTTTTAGGACTTTAATTTATTTGAGAGAGAGAGCGCATGAGTGGTAGGGTGGAGCAAATGGAGAGAGAGAATCTTTTTTTTTTTTTAAGATTTTATTTATTTATTTATTTGACAGAGAGAGATCACAGGTAGTCAGAGAGGCAGGCAGAGAAAGAGGGTGGAGAGAGCAGAAAGCATAGGGCCCGATGAGGGGCTCCATCCCAGGACTCTGGGATCATGACCTGAGCCGAATGCATGAGGCTTTAACCCACCTAGGCGCTCTGAGAGAGAGAATCTTTGATCAGACTCCATGACCTGGGCTGATTTTACTAAGGGAACAGCCCACATTTCTTTATAAGCAATGACCAACTCCTTCCCTCTAAAAAATGAGAGCATACGAAGAAATATATTTAACAATTAATCATTGCTATAGGCAAACTGTCATTTACACTGAAAGAAATTTAAACATTTTTTTTTAGTTTAACCTGACTGATAAAGATAGGCATCCAGAATGGGAAGAGAAACATGCAAAAAGACAAAAGATCCAAGACTAAAAAGTGGTGTCAATCTGGAACTTGTCCCTGACAGAATGAGGAACCAAAAAGACAGAGGGTCTCTATTTTGGAAAAATGGTGGTGATAAGGGAAAGACCTGGGTGTTGAGTGATTACCTGGAGTCAGAGTTGTTCTTTAGTGATGGAATGCAGTTAGTCAGGGCTATGTGGTTTTAAACAGCATGGCAGAGGCCAAGATCCATGGGAGCATGTAAAGTTTCAGGAGTCCTATGCCAAGGAATTGGCAAGGGTTTGGATCATTGTGCAACCTGGATGTCTTTGCCATGCATGTGTCAGGGCTGAACATTTGCTGCATTAGAAAGGAAAGAATTTTTCCAATAGCAAGCAGTATTCAATGTTGGAATGTTCTATGAGCGACCTTTAAATAGAATAAATGTCAATTGTCAGTTGTGATTCTGTTGGAAATTTGAAAGAGAGACACTTGTTTTTGTTGTAGAGTTTTAATTATAGAATATATTTGGAACATAGCAAGGATTAAATGTTCTTAAATCACAACTTTAATTTAAAAAAAATGTAGATTTTACACCTTGGTTTGGAAACCTCCCAGTTTATGTGCACAAAGTAGACACTTTCCAAATATTTGTTGAAGAGAACCGCAATTGCTCTAATCTTTATGTAACCTTGAAGACCTCTGTAATTTTACTCAAAGAGAGTATTGAGGTGTATATTTTTTTAAATATTTTCAAAAAAGTGGAATTAGGGGAGTCTGCTCAATATTACTCTTGGGATAAGAAATAATTATATTTCTTCTGACAATAATTTTTTCTTGAAATTATAACCAAAGATGTTCTAAAAATGAAGTGCTCTAGAAATTTGTAAAAATGATGTTGGATATTAAAACACTTTCTTCAAATTTCAAGACTACTGTAGATACAGAATTAGAGAATTGTTTCAGCATTTCTGTTAAATTATTGAAATGGGTACAAAGTTGAACAGCCCTCAGGCCATATCTAAGTAGTTCACTAAGTCAAAATTATGTAAATCTTTGTATATTCTTCCTCTGATTCTTGAAGATTAAGCAAAGAATAAGCCTTATGTCTAGTCTTAATGTCAACATTAAAAGTTAGCAGGAATAATGCATCTAAAAGGAAGAGGAAGTACTTAGAAGTAAGAGAGATAAAGTAGACAGAAAAGGAAGGATGTCAGGAAAGAAAGGGTAAAATTCAAAATGGAAAAATTACAAAAAAGTTGCATTTCCTTACCTCACATTTAGGTGCAGACTTATAGCTATTCATTAACCTTTGGTGAACCTGTGATAATATCTTTTGGAGAATTTTAAAGTTTAAGTATCTAGGGTACAGTTTCAGCTTTAAAGAAAAACTGAGGACCAAGCTTTTTACCCAAATATAATAAATTAACATAATTTCAAACTTTGGGGGGGAATATACATTGATAATTTAATGAGTAGCAAATGGATTAAATGAAAAATACATTCAAGCTTGTATAAATCTAAGTTGGCGTCATAAGAACAAATTCAGTTTCTTTTGGTTCATAAAAAGATTGGGTATGTATGACTTCTTTTGATTTACCCAAATCTTTAAAAATAATCTGATTTATAAATACATAATTATGCTCAACCAGTTATTCTCATTATTATTAATTTCTTCAATATTTGCACACTGCTTCAATGGCAACAGAAAGGAAACATAAAATTAGAAATATTTTCCATCCACCAAATGGCAAAATATCCCATTGGAAGATAGATAAAAAGTGCAGATATCTAATGCACAGCATTCCCAACCCATGGAACATTTTAATCATTAGGAAAAAGTATGGTCTATGTCTTATTAGTTAAACTATAAGGACCTTGAGACTAGGAATTGATTGTAAGCAAGATCTACATCCTTTGATAACCATCTGCTTGACTCAAAGCAGACGATGATGCTATCTATTGAATTAGATAAAATCTTAATAAGTTTTATGAAACATTAAACAGTTTTATGGAAGCATCACTATCTTATTGAATTCTTAACTCAGGAGAATATTTGTTTTATTAGGAAACTAACCGAAGCAGTTAGTGCTTATAGAACAGTAGTATTACACTGTCAACACTAGCACTCAGGTACAGAAAATGAAAGATTAAAAGGAATATAGTCATTTGGAATGACTGGTCCAGGATTTCAAATATCATGTTTAAACTTCAGAATTGGTTTGAAAAGATAAATAAACCCTCAGAAATGACTGATTTCTCTAATGTTATTAGAATCCAACCTGTTTCATGAGGAGAATCTCAGCTGAATTATAAGCATCATTGTCTGGTGATTTTAAGATGGAGTTTCTTTTGCTAGGTTCCACAGGATGGAAGAGAAAGGGGTGGGGGTTGAAAATATGTTCTCTTCCATGAATCTCCCAAAGCTTGGCTAAAGAAAAATCTGTCTACCCAACTTCCTTTTATTTTTGGCTTAAACTTGTTTTCTTACTAATTATCCCCAGCTGTACCAGATTCTGTACTTCTTATTGTTAAATTTACATGCTCTTACATCTGTGTACTTCTTGTATGGAATATTGGGTCTTAAAATGGGAAATCCTTTGGGAGGGGTGAGTACAATATGATTGTCCAAAGAGAAAAAATATAAAAACTTGAAGCTGAATAACAGTCCCTTCTATTCTTTCTGTCTGTTGTCAGTCAACTACTGACAAGTCATTGTATTGCTATTTGCCTACAACAACAATGGAGCATACTCATTCAAATACCAGGAATTTTGATGTAATTCAATTTTTTAAAAAAATCTCGTATTTTCCTTTCTTTTAGTTTTCTGTCAAAGGAAATCAATGAGCCAACTTATAATTTTAAATGCACCAACTGCCCTATTATGCAGATTTGTGCTTACTGGATTCAAGGTCCTTCAGAAGATCACTTGTGTTTCCTGATGAAGGGTGATAGTAAAATTGTTATAAATAAGGATCTAGGCTTATTAGTTTACACTGTTTGAACGATAAGGTTAAAAACACAGAAGCACGGCTAGGATTAAATTGGAGAGAGACTGTCAGGAAAAAACAACTACTTTTATTATAAATATGGAAGCACAGAGTACTTCTATTGTAAATAAGGAAACACAGGGAGTAGAGAGAAGTTTTAACATGTTCTATAACTGCTCAGTGTCTTTGCCCTGATTGACATTATCCTTTTCTTCATTTTGCAATGACTTCATCATGTATTCTTAGGTAAAAATAATGAAGATAAATCTAATAGTAATCCCTTTGACTTTTAGCTGATGTGTGTTTCTTGGTAATTTCAAAAGGTTTAAAAATGACAATTTTGGTAAATGTTAAGACAATATACATTTCCATAAGCTTCTTTTTTAATGGCAAAAACACATTGACCTTTTAATCAGAAAAATTTGTAAATTTGAAAACCATGGAACCCAGGAAACATTACCTTCTCCAAGATGCTTGACATGAGCAATAATAATAAAATTCATTCATGTTTGATAATTTGCAGATGTTCCTAGTGTAAAAATGATACCTTTATTTTTGTGAATTTATCTTGAATTAAATCACTTTATTGAATTCTCTTGTTTGCTTTAAATGGTCTGTCTATAGTTTCTGCTGGCTTTCTATGTAGATGAAAGTGTCTTCTGCCAAAGTGACAATTTTTATGGGTATTGTGCTCCTTTTATTTCCCCCTTAGCTTTCTTTATTGCATTGAACTTATTATATTTTATGTTAAAGAGTAATCAGTTATTGGGGAATGATGGTTTGTTTTTTTGTATTCCTAACTTTTTTCTATTATATAGAATGTTTACTGTAGATTGGTATATTACATTAGTAAGATTTTATAGTATTGATCAATTTTTGTATTATGGGGATACATTTTAGTTTTGCTTGATTTTTTTAAACATATGCCATCAGATTCAATTATTTAATTGATGTTCTAATTGGAATTATTGCATTTACTTTTTTTCCAACATTCTAAATGAATTTTATTCTGTATTTCATTTTCCGGTTGTGGAAACAGTTACATTATCAACAGTGAAAGTAAAAAGCTAGACACAATTTATGATTTGTGTAATATAAGTATTCATTATTCTTGAACCTTCATAGAACTCAAGAGTAAAACCATCTAATATATATGTATATATTAGATACATTAGAATATATATATGTATACACACACACACACACACACAGGAGGGGGGCAGAGGGAGATGGAGAGAATCTTTTGTATTGTTTTCAAGATTTTATTTTTTTTTTAAATTTTAAAAAGATTTTATTTATTTATTTGTCAGAGAGAGAGTGAGCAAGCACACACATGGGGAGGTGGAGGAGGTAGGCAGAGGGAGAAGCAGGCTCCCTGCTGAGCAAGGAGCCTGATGCAGGACTGGATCCCAGGACCCTTGGATCATGACCTGAGCCAAAGGCAGATGCTTAACCAACTGAGCTACTCAGGTGTCTCGTCAAGATTTTATTTAAATTCAAGTTAGTTAACATACAGTATATTGTTAATTTCAGGGGTAGAATTTAGTGATTCATCAGTTGCATATAACACCCACTTCTCATTACATCAAGTGCCTTCCTTTTTTTTTTTTTTAAGATTTTATTTATTTATTTGACACAGAGAGAGAGAGCACAAATAGGCAGGGAGGGAAAGAGAGGGAGAGGGAGAAGGCTCCCCACTGAGCAGGAAACCGCATGAGGGGCTCTATCTCAGGACCCTGGGATCATGACCTGAGCTGAAGGCAGCTACTTAACCAACTGAGCCACCCAGGTGCCCCTCAAATGCCCTCCTTAGTGCCTATCACCCAATTACTCCATCCCCCCTATTCCCCCCCAGTAACCCTATTTGTTCCCTAGAGTTAAGAGTCTCTTATGGTTTTCTTCCCTCTCTGTTTTTACCATATTTTACTTTTCTTTTCCTTTCCCTATGTTCATCTGTTTTGTTTCTTAAATTCCACATATGAGTAAAAACATATGGTATTTCTTTTTCTCTGAGAGAGAGAGAGACTTCTAACCAGGTTTCATGCCCGATGCTGGGCTTTGACTCGGGACCCTGAGATTATGACCTGAGTTGAAATCAAGAGTTGGGCACTTAACCAACTGAGCCCCCTAGATGTCCCTCAATTCTACATTTTTATTTGTATCTTTGTTTCTGTTTTTCCGTAGTCAGCTTCCTAGAATCTATCTTATTAATTAAATATTTTGGTTTCTCACTTTTGTCAATTATTGTTGCATTCATTATTTGTATCCTTTCTTATTATTTTCCTTCCTGCTTTTAAAAACTCTTGCCTTTTTTTAGCTGGATTTTAAGTCTTTTTTTTTTTTTAAGTTTAAGTGTTTAGCTTATTTTAATTACACTGACATTTAAATGACAATTTGGCTGCACATAAAGTTTATATTCAACATTCTTTTCCTTCAACATGTGAAAAATATTACATTATTGACCTTGTACATTTTGGTTTCTTTTAAGAATTACATTGTCGGGGCGCCTGGGTGGCTCAGTGGGTTAAAGCCTCTGCCTTCGGCTCAGGTCATGATCTCAGGGTCCTGGGATCAAGCCCCACATTGGGCTCTCTGCTCCGCGGGGAGCCTGCTTCCTCCTCTCTCTCTGCCTGCCTCTCTGCCTACTTGTGATCTATGTCTGTCAAATAAATAAATAAAATCTTAAAAAAAAAAAAAAGAATTACATTGTCAAAAAAAAAAGGATTACATTGTCTATCTGATTCTTGTACTTTATTGTGTTTTGTTATTTTTTAAAAAATTTTTAAATTTATTTTCAGTGTAACAGTATTCATTGTTTTTGCACCACACTCAGTGCTCCATGCAATCCGTGCCCTCTCCAACACCCACCAACCTGGTTCCCCCAACCTCCCATCCCCCGCCCCTTCAAAACCCTTCAGACTGTTTTTCAGAGTCCATAGTCTCTCATGGTTCACCTCCCCTTCCAATTTCCCCCAACTCCCTTCTCCTCTCCATCTCCCCATGTCCTCCATGCTATTTGTTATGCTCCACAAATAAGTGAAACCATATGATAATTGACTCTCTCTGCTTGACTTATTTCACTCAGCATAATCTCTTCCAGTCCCATCCATGTTGCTACAAAAGTTGGGTATTCATCCTTTCTGATGGAGGCATCATACTCCATAGTGTATATGGACCACATCTTCCTTATCCATTCGTCTGTTGAAGGGCATCTTGGTTCTTTCCACAGTTTGGCGACCGTGGCTATTGCTGCTATAAACATTGGGGTACAGATGGCCCTTCTTTTCACTACATCTGTATCTTTGGGGTAAATACCCAGTAGTGCAATTGCAGGGTCATAGCGAAGCTCTATTTTTAATTTCTTGTTATTTTTGAAAGCTGTACGTTTTCCCCCTTTTAATTTATGTTCTTAAATTTCTTTTATGTGTTTAAGTATGGGCTTTTCCTTGTCAATCTATGATGACTTTAACCAGAAGTCTTCTTCCTTTAATTCCAGGAAATGTTGTATCATTTCCTAAAACATTGTTTTCTTTCCAGTGATCCCTACATGCCCCTTCCCCAGCAGTCTAACGCTCTGTTACCAAGCTATTGGCACACCTACTGTGTATAACATCTGTTATGTTTTCTTTGCATAATTCCTTTCTTTTTATGCTCTCTCTATCCTTTGGGGAGATTTTCACTGATATTCCAATGCATTCATTTATTATTAGGTTGTATTCATCCTCCTACTTATTCCATCTGCTGAGTCTTTATTTAAACTTGTATTTAACTCATATCTCATATTTCAACTTTTATGCTTTCTATGTTCTTGTTCTTGATTAATATTGCCAATATTTTTCATCATCTCTTGAGAATAGTTCATATCTTATAGAAAAATTCTGGATTATCTGTTCTAATAGTTCTGCTTTAGATGGCATATTTTGTATGGTTTTCTTTTCTTTCTATGGTAATTATCTATTTCAGGTTTTTTATTAAGGAATTGGCAAAATGTAGTTGATAGACCAAAACCTGGCTGCTACCTATATTTATAGATAAAGTTTTATTAGAATACAACAACTCCTATTTTTTATGTGTTGTCTGTGGCTGATTTCATAAACACAGCAGAGCTGAGTGGTTGGAATGCAGACTATTAGGCCTGCAAGTTCTAAAACATTCACTATCTGCCCTTTTACAGAAAGAATTTGTTGACCATCAGTCTAGTTCATTTCAGCACATATCTCCCGAGGGTATTAGCCTGGTCTGTTAAAGTGTATTGGAGAAGATAGGAAGCTTAACCCTAATTGATATCCCTAAGGAGGAATAGAAAGAGAGAGAAGGGGAAGGAAAGAGAGAGACAAAGAGAGAGAGCAAGAATGAGAGAGAGAGAGAGAGAGAGAGAGAGAGAGAGGGAGAGAGAACTAAAGTAGCCCTAGAGTGGAGATTCCCACACTGAGAACAAATCTTTTGTTGTCTCTCCACCAGACAGCTATTCTGACCAAATATTTATTTTGAATTTCTTTGAAAGGAGTGAGTTGGAAGGAAGTGGGGTGATTATTATGGGATGCTGCTCATGTTCCCCTCAGTTTCACTGCTCTGATATTCCCACTTATTAAGAGTGCTGCCTGTATCCCTCTCCAGAAGCTGCTCTCTTGCCAAGGGAGCTACCTTACCTCTTCCCCTGTCCCTGGTGATTGGCATCTGATGACTGGTCATTGTGGTGTTCAAAGGCCTGGATCCCTGGTCCCAAGTAGAGGTATCTCTGAAGGGCGACCCCAGCTGGAGAATTCCCCATCGGACTGGCTGACATTGTTGCAGCAGCTGCAGTGCAGTCCATTTTATCTCTACCTAATTCTGATTCCCTTGCTCTTTCCTGGGTGATGTTCTGAAGAGTAGACCCTACTTGCAGAATTCAGTCTTCAGTTTCTTGAAACTGCCTTGGGAGAGAAGGAAGTCTCCTTTGCTTTTTTCCATTTTTCTCACGAGTGAGGGGCTAGAGAAGGATCACAAATGGGAAGACAGTCAGTCTAGTATGGCTTAATATCATCAACTCCTTCCATTAATGTCTGTATGCTGTCCTGATTTTACTCAGAGACATTTGACAGTCTAGCCTCTTTTTGAGATTTCCATAATGTGGGAGGATGATCATACTCTCAAGGCAACATTGGGAGACAGGAATAACTCCTGTCTGATCTTTCCTCCAACAGCTGTGATTGCAAGCAAGCTTCTTTATCCAACGTGCTGACACCCACTCTCCCACTTCAAACTCCTATCACATCCCACACATATATGTCAGCTTATGATAGTCTCAGTTTCCCAGATGGTATTATATTATTTGTTTGTTCATTTTAATGGTATTATATTCTTTGTTCATTTTAATTCAAACCTCACTTTCACTTACAAACACAAAATTTCTCATATGTGTGTGTGCGTGTGTATGTATATATATATACATATATATATATATACATGAACACAGTTCAGGTATAAACCCAGATTGAGAGTATTCAGGTATAAAGCTCTATCTTGTATGAGAAACCTTCAGCTAAATAATGAGGATATTTTTCTTTGTTTTAACTGCCCAACTAAGGAGGCCTCCTAAAATCTTGAAACTGCCACACTAGCTATTAATGCGAGCTCACTATGTTCCCTAGGAATGGATGCCAACCTCCATTAAAATATTTTGGTTTATAGCCTTCTTCTGAATGGAAGTTGAGGGTTGCCAATTACTCTTAGCACAGTTACCCTAAATAGTATGTTTGCCTCCATGACACAATAACCATTTCTGAATTTATCTACTTTCCTCAGACTCCCCACCTCAGGTTCTCTCCCTTCACCCTCTACCATGCAGACAGTTTTGATTCTTACCTCAGAGAAAGTGGAAGCCATCAGCGTATCCTATAAAAGATGTTTCCCATTTGCATAAATAGCATCAGGACATCTTGTCTGAGCTCTGGACTTAGTCCAACATATCCAAAGTAATAATCATTATCTTCACTGTTAAACTAGATTATATAACACAAACAGCTGTGGGGATCAGAAATCTGGGTGTCCATAAATCACTCTCACTTGTACTTATCTATCACTTTTGACATTTTTACCTGTCAGTTCCTCTTAAATCTATTTCTCTCTCTCTCTCTCCTTTGCCCTCTTCCTAGTGTGAAGAATAGTAATCCTGTCACCTGTACTGATGTGACAGAGCCTTAATTGGCCTTCCCACTAGCATTTCCTCTTCTGCCAAGCCCTTCAAACTTCAATCATGTAAGCTGATCCTTTAAAGACTATAAATATGATTGTATTCTATTTAGGTTAAAACATTCTTTAGAATAAAACCCAAAATCCTTAACATAGTCCATTAGATTCCACACTCTCTGGCTACTGCTGAACATCTAGCTATTCTGCGGTAGGCCCTCCTGGTGTATCTCATTTTACAAAGGAAGACCGAAGACACAAATAAATAAAGAGGACTACCTCAACCTTGTTGTAGATGCTCTAGACTACCACAGCATTTTCTGAGGACAAATTCATCCTCATCTTCAACGCCTCTCTTAAGTCTGACATTATGTTCATCTAACACTCAGGAATTAGGTGATAACACCATTCCTACCACTCAGTTAACACATAGGGCTACAAATCTGATTATGCAAAAGCCTTTTTGTATGGACTCACCAACCTGCTGGTTGGTGGTTACAGTGACATACAAGTGTTCCAAGACAGTACCATGCATTTTTTTTCCCAATGTTTTTAAAAGAAAAACTGGGAACTCACTTATAAATTTTTAGCTTCATACCTAAATTTTTTATTGTAATAGTTATAAATGGTGTGTAACTATATTGTAAATATAGACATTTTGAAATACAGCTATCCTTTGGTTTTAAAATGATATTGTAGGTATTGTAGGGGATAAAAAATACCATGGAACTTTGATCCTCACCATCGTTCATATAAAAATATTTATGAATACATCCTTCCCTAGCAACTAGAAAGATTTAATTTTTCCCTTTTTTCTCTTTGAGCACATAATTCCATTTCAATTCCATAAGGAACATATCCTAATGCTTGGAATTATTTTGTTCAATACCTTATTACCTTCTGCAACAAATATAGGAAGATAAGTAAATATTAATTATTTATTCTCTAAAACAAATTTCTTCTGGATTTCATTATCATTGGAATATATAATGGGAAGTAGTAAATTCAAAAAGCCTAAATCTAATACTCTTAGGAAATTAAAATCCATTATACACAAACTTAATTCAAGGGTAAGAATTATGAAAAAATGTCTTAATAAGGTTAATGGTGTGCTTTTCAAGTTGATTCGTTCATGGATAAATATTACTTATTGCTAAAATGAGAAAGGATCATCATCAATTCTATTCCTCTTTTTAATTTTTAGAGTTGTAAACAATATTACTCACATAAGTAAATTAATAACAATAGGAGTTATGTTATAGTAATGCCATCTAATTATTTGATCTTATTAAGAGTTGACTGCCAAAATCCACAGTTGTCTATAAAATACATATTTTTAAAATTTTCAATATCTTTTTTACAAGGATTTGAAAGCTATTTGAGCTTGACCAGAAGAAAATTTTTTTTTCCTGTCTATCTCAGGTATTTGCTTTCTTGATATTTCTACCAAACTTGCATAGTGTTTCTTCAGTTGGCCAACCTGGAATTTGTACACTCTAGGACTTCAGTTAGAAGCAGAATAGACGGGAGGAATGTCTTTCTGTCATAAATAGGGTAAGGATCATTGTGAAAGGGAGTTGGGAATGGAGGACATTCATGTCCTCCTATAGAACACGTCCCTTTGGAAAGAAGTCCTGTGAAAGCCAGAGATATGGACATTGGTCCTTTTCACATCATCCACATAATGTGGCCCTTAAATAGTGGGACATGGGACGCCTGGGTGGCTCAGTTGGTTAAGCAGCTGCCTTCGGCTCAGGTCATGATCCCAGCGTCCTGGGATCGAGTCCCACATCGGGCTCCTTGCTCGTCAGGGAACCTGCTTCTCCCTCTGCCTCTGCCTGCCATTCTGTCTGCCTGTGCTCACTCTCTCTCCTCTCTCTCTCTGACAAATAAATAAAATCTTTAAAAAAAAAATAGTGGGACAGACACACCCATATCTCTGAAGACTCTTTTTCTACAGAACATGGACTATTTAGAAGCCCTACTGAAGCAGTAATTTGGAATACAATGAGGCTATACAAAGTATCTGAATATTCTTTTGAAGTAGTGCAAATCTGTATGAAGAACTCTAGCAGTCTTTTAAAAACACCACTATAGATGAATTAATATAATCGCAGGTCACTTTAAAGATCAAATTTTAGTATTGATATTACTACTTTCATTTGATTCTTAAAGATCCATGCTATCTGTCAGTGCAACATTTGGTAATTGTCTGATTTGAATTATAAATTTGCCTGTTGCACATTATGGTATTTGCTTGCTGGATGAGGCATAACTGGTAGCAGATACAGAGTAAACATAATATTTATGATGATGGTGTGGATTAAGCAAAAGGCAAAGATACAGAAAAACTATAATAGTCTTCCTCTGATTTTATATCAGCCTCTATAAAGCTTTACATTTTATTTAACAGTGCTATGAATAATATGAAATGTATTTTCTTCAGTTATTAAATAGATACGGTGCTTTATCAAAGATTACTTTTACATTCATTTTATTAAATTATAAAATAGAAATCTTATATAAACTACATCAGTATTTGAGTATGCAATTTTTTTAAATTACTGAAACAACATGTTTCCAACTAAACAGGTGAATAAGGAGTTTATACTTTGAGTTTCCATAAAGTACAAAAAAATGTTTGCCATGTTCATTTTCTTTTCTTAAAATGGTAAAGTCATTTATATTTCCACTTGTGCTTTTTTTTTTTTATAGATTTTTTTTTTTTTTTTTTTTTTTATGACAGAGAGAGAGATCACAAGTAGGCAGAGAGGCAGGCAGAGAGAGAGGAGGAAGCAGACTCCCTGCTAAGCAGAGAGCCCGATGTGGGGCTCGATCCCAGGACCCTGAGATCATGACCTGAGCCGAAGGCAGCGGCTTAATCCACTGAGCCACCCAGGTGCCCCTCCACTTGTGCTTTTGTGCTAATCTCTTAAAACATTACTTTTAAGAGTCAAGTTGAAATTACCAGAAGACTTTGTCAACTTTGTTTTTTGACCAGTATATGATCTCGAACCAAGCATTAGTGAGTGGGTCCAAATTCAGTGGATCCAAATTCAAAGTGCATTAAACTTAAATCAAATTTTCAATTCATATATTCTAATTAAAACAACACCTTGACTTTTCCTTCATATACATAGTCATGATGCAAATATCATTAGTAGATACTGATACATGCATAAATGTATTTATAATGATACATAAAAATATGTTGACATAACTGATAAACATATTGCTTTATTTGTATGTTCTATACCTATAATTATTTTTTCTAACAGCACAAGGTCTTATTGCCCATCTTAATTTTTTGCCCTACCTAAACTTAATTTAGTACAATAAAATAAATGTTAATGATCATTTTGGCATCACTATGCCATAAACTACATCAGTAAACACCTTATATTTGGATATGTATTCGCATTAACAAGCTAAAACTAAAAGAAGTCCCTGATCCCTACAGCGTACTTGGCTCTCACAGGACTGCGCAGAGCACCAAAAACAAAGACCCAGTTTGTCTCAGGCACCCGCCCCACTGCCTGCACTCATAAATCACTGGAAAGCAGTCACGAAGAGGAGTTTCCCCTTCCCTTGGTCTTCTCTCTCCAAGGACTCATAAGACCAACAAAGATACATGGGGTCAGAGTGTGTTTGTGTTGGATATTGTGTTCCACTGGAATTTTTGTAATGTCTGTTATGCTTCCTCTCCCATTGAGTATATATTGGACTCCCAGGATGGTTTGTTCCCTCCTCTCCTCTCTGCTTCTTTCTTTCTCTTCCTTCCTCCCTTCTTTCTCTCCATCTCTCTCAGCTTGTCTCTTTATTTCAGTCTCTGTCTCTATTTCGCTCTTTTTCCCTTTCTCCCTCCCATCCTCTTCCATTAATCCAAAGTTGTCAATAGTTTGTGTTTCTTTCTTTATTGTGTTTTTCTTCCATCAAATAACAGCAGGATTTATCTCTTGATGGTAGCATATTTATCCTTTAAGGCATTTGTATTTTTCAAAATTATTTCGATAATTTTATCATGTAGAAAATATTACCAAAAAAAAATTCTGGTGTTAGGGAGGTCTGGGAAATGTGCATAATTGTACACTGCAGATGGCAATGATTCCAAAAGGGTCTTAAGAATGGGAGGTTGGAGCCACCATGTGGAATTCAAATTACCTGCTTGCTCATGTCTCAGCCTTTACACTCATTTCAGCTTCAGAGATAGAAATATCCTGTGCCCATGAATGAAAAAGTGTTGGTGGATACAAGACTTTATTAAAAGGAAATTAATATATTAAATAAGAACATCAAAGAAGAAATTTTAATAAAAGCACAGTAGGATAAGAGACTCAGCGTTATTTACTTTGCAGCCCAAGGTAACATAATGAGCTTGCTAATTTCCTTCAGTTAATAAACTTTAAGAGCTTAGTTTTAGCTGCATTAAAAATGTATTTATTATGTTTTTAATACTTCTTTGAACTCATTTCTAACATGATTCTGTTTTCCCCAAATGTTGATATTTAGAAACGATATTTTTAATTTAATAGATTAAAGGATATTATTTGATAAGAAATGGCAAAATTCTAGTAGCATAAACAAGAAAAGTACATCTCACTCCACATTTAGATAATAGGACCTAAATAATGGTCATTCCATAAATGCATATATATTATGCGTATAAATTATATAAATATACTTACATATTATAAACTGGCACCTGAGATTATTTGTAAATACTGTCATTATTCCACACCTGTGTCACTATTCTTCTACCACATGAATTTTTATGTTTGCACGTATTCTATTTTATGAATATGCCATTATTTATTTCACTCCTTTTCTACTATTGAAAATAAGATTATTGGAATATTTTGCTATCATAAATAATATTGTAATCAACAGTATTAATAAATAAATAGTTAACATTTCTTTCTGAAAATGTCTTTAATATAAATTGGTAGAAATGGAAATACTCGCTAAAAAGTGTGAATGTTTTAAGTCTTCTGAAATGTGCTCTCAAACTATCTCTATTGTAATTAATACATATTATTTCACATTCTTATAAACATACACACACACACACACATATGCATGCGTTCATACAAATACGTCTTTGTAATGTAGATATGTAGGACCAGCACCTTATTTTATACATACTTCTAAATCTGGATCAGAAGTGGGGTCTGGCTCAGGCGTGCCCAGGCAGGCCAGTTGAGTTTCACATAGCTGCCTTGGTTCCCACCTTGACCCCTTCTCCAAATACTTCTCTAGGTCTAGTAATCCTCTGGTCATGAACCCCATAGAAGATTATTACAAAGCTCTGCAACTAAAAAAGAAGTGAGGTTAATTAGCTTTCATTTTCATTCTACCCATTGTGTGATGCTTTAAAGAGTTTGCTGCTTTAATTTAAAATCTCTTAGAAAAGCAACTAAGCATTTGCCTTCTTTTATATCTTCCAACATTCTGATCCCTTAAACTCTGTCCAACAGCTTTACATAGCACATGATTCTCGTTAAAATCCTCCACTAATGCTTGATGGCATTACTTTCACCACTGATTATATCAAAATAAATTGGAAGCTCTGTATATTTAAAAATATATTAAAGCTTAAAAATATTGGCTTATTTGTCTCCCTGCATCTTTTCACTGTCCTGATTTATCATTGAGAGTAACCGTGTGACTTAATTACGTATACTTTAAAAACAATGGATAATGATAGAGGTATTCACTTCATTATTAAAGAGAGTAAAATTTCTAAGATTAACTTAACCTTTTTTAATAAGGAGATCGAGTTCTACACTAGTCTAGGCCCTTATCAAGACAATTTCAAATGCCCAAATGTGCCTCCTCCCTTTGCCATGGTGTGTGTGTGTGTGTGTGTGTGTGTGTGCGTGTGCGTGCGCAATTGTTGCCCTCCTCTATTTTAAACGTTCAAATGACCTGTCATTTCTGTCTAAACATTTATTTACTTAATATAGTAAAGCATTTTGGGAAAAGCAAAGTTTAGGTTTGGTTGAGTCCCCACTCTGTATCTTGTCGGTTGCATAATCCTGGGAAAATTATTTTGACCCTGTATGCCTTAATATTTTATTTGTCAAATAGGGATAATGATTCACCTACTTTCAATAATTGTTGTGGTAATTATATCAAATATCAATATAATTCAGGAAATTTGGTATGGATAAATATTTCTTCAAGTTTTTCATCACAATATCAATAGAGAATAGTTGGTTATCCCCAGAGAATAGGGAGTGAAAAGCTTAGCAGACTGCCTGCTATAAATACATGAAGCCTCACCCTAAATTTTGAATTTCTCATTCTACTCTTCAATGTATCTGTTTATTTTCAGATGACTATCATGCTTTTCCTACTCTTACACTCCCACTCCCAAATCCTGAACTAAAATTGATACATCAGGAAAAAAAACACCTTGTTTGTGTTATTTGAAAAATATAAAAATTCATGTATGCCAACCATTGTTATTATTATTTTATTCAAAAGTTTTGAAGATTTGGCTCTCACTCACAAAGCCTAAATTTCATTTGCCTTACCTTTTCACACTTATGTCCAGTTATCCCTGAATGCTCCCCACTTTTGCCACTTTTGACCCCCTTTTATGCTGTTGTCCATGCAGTGCTCTGCATAGAAGGCTATTTTCTCATTATTTTGGGAAAATTCCTTTGCTTGCAATATTCCTAATCAGTCCTTGAGTATTTTTTTAAAGATTTTTATTTATTTATTTGACAGACGGAGATCACAAGTGGACAGAGAAGCAGGCAGAGAGGAGGAAGCCTGATGCGGGGCTCGATCCAGAACCCTGGGATCATGACCTGAGCTGAAGGCAGAGGCCTCAACCCACTGAGCCACCCAGGTGCCCCAGTCCTTGAGCATTTTTGATGAACATTTGTGTTAACAATTTCTCTTTAAAACTTCAGATCCACCTGTGGGCTCAAACATAACAGTACAGCTTTTTATAACTCAACATAGATTACAATTTTAGCTCCTGTATGAAGCTTAAGTTCATACATTTAAGGAAAAAATAGTCTCTTTTCAGGAACTTGACATTTTCACCTCATGTGTTTTCTGAATCACAAAGGCAAAAAAAAAGAAAAGAAAAAAAGAAACAAAACAAAAAACCAAACTCAAGAGGGAACAAACATTTACTTGAGTGTGCATACTCTGTGGGAGTCACAGTGGGAAGCAATTATACTCATTCACATCCAGCCTTTAAACTCTTTGTCAAGTCAAGGAGCCAGATTGCTTGAATTTCATCAAATTAACCTTTTTCTTCTATTGTTTGTTTCTGAAGAAACTATGACTTCTCTGGTAGCGCTTCTTGATTACCAGTCAGATGGCCTAAAAGAGGCACAGAAAGGTGCTTAGGTGGTTATGCATGAAGTTTTTTCCCAAAACAGTTCGTATTTAAACTATGACCTTTTCTTAATAACTCTGAGGTGTTAATAAAGAGAAATATGGAAGCATAATAACAGGCAGGCAAACACATTATATTATATTTGTTCCTTTGGAATCCAGCAATAATGACACTTTAAAGATTTCCATTTAATGACTCAGTTGAACTAAAACCAAACTTAACTATCCCCAAGCCTATTTTGAAGAGGATGTCATTCTTAAATATTATAGCATATGACTAAATAAATGGTATGTTAGGAGGAACACACTGAGAAGAAGCACATATCAAATTATAAAATACATATATTTATTTATATATATATGTATCTTTATATATATATATCTGTACGTGTGTATACACACACACACACATATAAAGCAGGAAACGTGTGTTTTTTGTTTTGCTTTCACAAACATAGTAATTTTATTTGATATGTCTTAGAAAGGCTTCTGGGTAGTGTTCAGCTAAATTTTGCCTGGAAAAACACAGGGAAGGAAAAACGGCATACAAATAACTGCAAGAGTTAATTTAGTATTCTTATAAATTGCAAAACTTTTTTTTGCAAAGGGCTACTGTTAAATCCTAAAGAAATATTTTTAATGATTTTACTAAGATGGCTGTTTACATTTCTTAAATAAAAACTAAGAACAAAATCTGTTGTTTCTTCCTATCTTACTTCCTACATTTCTTTACTGGTTTCTTCTGGGAGATCTTCCTTATGAAATCATTTGCTTTCAAATCCTAGGCTTAGGGTCTACTTCTGAGCAACCTTGATCTTGCCCTTGGCTCCATTCAGTTTCTGTTTGTTTGTTTGTTTGTTTTTAAGTATTTTATTTATTTATTTGAGAGAGAGAGAGCACCTGCATGAGTGAGGGGGAGGGGCCACAGGAGAGGGAGAAGCAGACTCTGTGCTGAGCAGAGAGCCCAATGCGGGGCTCTATCCCAGGACCCTGAGATCATGACTTGAGCCAAAGGCAGACACTTAACTGCCTGAGTCCCTAATATCTGTTATTTTAAAGTGTTAACCAATCATATAACAGTAATGTTTATGATAGACCTGATTTATCTGGAGGAACAAAGCTGATGCAGTTAAAAAATAATTATTCTCCCAATTCAATTTCTTGATATAAAACCTTTGCAACTACTATTTTCATGACAAGAGTATCTTATATCTCAACATTTATTTGTATACTTAGTTAATTTGCTATGGTTTATGAGGCAAATATATTTCATTAATCTCTTATGTCTTAATTATGCCTGGATAAATAAATCAGATGCAAGCATTTAAAAGGAAGAGTAACTAAAAGGCAAATTTAATATTATAGCTACTTTAAATGATCATTGTAAATTACCTTAAGATACATACATTATTTTAAAAGTTTCAAATATTTTACACACATAAAGAGATTTATGGGAAATTAGTATCTTATTTGAAATTCATGAAACCAAGTCTAGTTTAATACAGCACAGCTATATATTCATGAAACAGCCAAGGGCTTTGAATTCACCGGCAAGTGACTTCATTGACAAATAGTGCTTGCTTACTCTTCCCCTTCAGAACAGGATCTAACAGGATCTATACTTTGAGACTCTCTCAAATCTCGAAAGTCGGCAGTTACTCTTGAAATAAGACATTTCCTTTGGTGATGACCTCATCTGAAAGGTCAAGAAGTGGATAGGAAATTCTTAGAGATGGAAATGGCATTGCCAAGTGAGGGAAGGAAATCACTTACTTCATTATTTTCAAAGGACTTTTTTGTTTGAAGGTCAGATTAGGGCTTTCCATCCTCTGCTTTTTCCCTCATTAAGTCTTTCACAAGAACAGAATTTTTTTCTTATTTGCTTCCCCTGTAATAGGAAGGAGAGATTCTCATGTCTCACGCATTTTCTCCACATAAATTTCATAAAGGATAGGAATAATCACTATTTAATTTTCTTAAATTTATTATGACTTAATTTATACCAAATATGACTTCAAATATGCCTTTAATTTAAAACATCATTCTATTTGATATTATGCATCTAAAATATCCATGTAATTAACTGTTTCTACCTTATTTATCTAGCAATTTTGGCAGTAGTTTAAAAAAAAAGGAATATTTCATTGTAGAATTATTTTGTGAAACTTAAAATGTATTTTTCATTCTTTTCTTAGTTATATCAACATACATTTTTGAGGACAATATTCATATCAAAATGCTTATAACATTGATATAAAAAAGATATGCAGACATCTTCAATACAAAGAAACAGAAGACACATGTTAAATGAAGCACATAGACTAAGCCAGATGATGAAGGAAAGTAGTCCATTGGGGGAATCAAGGAGTTTTAGGAGGTGATGTTCATGATCCAGAGAAGACACTTCTGAGATAATGTGATCACTTCCTAATCATGAGATGTGCATATATTCAAGCTGTGCTTCAAGAACAAGTAATAATCCAGTTTGTCTGGAGGCTAGATTATGGTAAGCTTGCAGTTTTGTTCCAGACAGTAGACTATCCTGAATGCCAACCTACAGTGTGACCTAATTTCAGAAAGTGAAAGAAGTAGACATTGAGGGGAAGGAAGATTACATTTTCTTTTCTTTTTTTTTTTAATATTTTATTTATTTATTTGACAGACAGAGATCACAAGTAGGCAGAGAAGCAGGCAGAGAGAAATGAAGAGAAGCAGGCTCCCTGCTAAACAGTTTATTTGTACTAACAAAATACTTATTAATATTATTACAGAGAAGTCTGTAAAATATGTGCTTTCTGTTGCTCTTTACATGTAGAATAGATCAGTCTGATTAAAAGAAATAGAGTAGGGTTGCCTGGGTGCCTCAGTGGGTTTAGCCTCTGCCTTCAGCTCAGGTCATGATCTCGGGGTTCTGGGATCGAGCCCCACATCAGGCTCTTTGCTCAGTGGGGAGCCTGCTTCCCCCTCTCTCTCTGCCTGCCTCTCTGCCTACTTGTGATCTCTCTCTCTGTTAAATAAATAATTAAAATCTTAAAAAGATAAAAAATAAAAAATATAAAAGAAATAGAGTCCATGCTATTTCTGTTTTCAGCACAAAGAATGCTCATGTGACATGGATCACCAATCTTTCTATGTAGTGATAATAACAAACTTATTATCAAGAAAATACTGTGTGTGGGGCGCCTGGGTGGCTCAGTGGGTTAAGCCGCTGCCTTCGGCTCAGGTCATGATCTCAGGGTCCTGGGATCGAGCCCCGCATCCGGCTCTCTGCTCAGCAGGGAGCCTGCTTCCTCCTCTCTCTCTGCCTGCCTCTCTGCCTACTTGTGATCTCTCTCTGTCAAATAAAAAAATAAAAAAAATTAAAAAAATAAAAAAATAAAAAAATAAAAAAAAAAGAAAATACTGTGTGTAATAACATAATATTTTACTGTTATTCTCTCTCTTGTTGTTTGGTAGTCATCTGTGAAGAAGAAGAAAAAAAAAGTTCCTGGGTGACAAGACCTGTATAAGTTTCCCTTCAAGCCTTAAGTCGTGTAAACCTGCTTAAGTTCACTTAATAAATGAGAAAAATGAGCATTTAAAATGTCAAACCTTTCACTCACATATGAAAGGCAACAGAGTAACGCTTAAGATTCTGCTGACCCTTGGTTTGTCTATTGTCACCAACTCTCCTACTCTGGTTCAACTTGCTCCTTTATCACCTTGAATGTTGAAGAAGTCACCAGTGCAAAATCCACTCAAACTACTAACCACTTGAAATAAGGAGCTCAAAAAAAGAAAGATGTCTCTTGAGATGTGTAAAGCATTTCCCTTCTGTTCCACTTACAAAAATTTCTTAACTATCTATTTAAAATGGGAAACTTTGGTTTCCTTTTTTTTTTCTAAGATTTTATTTACTTATTTGACAGAGAGATCACAAGTAGGCAGAGAGGCCGGCGGTGAGGGGAGAAGCAGGCTCCCTGCTGAGCAGAGAGCCCAGTGCAGGGCTGGATTCCAGGACCCTGAGATCAGGACTCAAGCCAAAGGCAGGCGCTTAACCACGTGAGCCACGGAGGTGCCCCTCACCTATAATTTCTGTGTACAGAGAATATATTTGGAAAAAAAGCAGGAGAGCAAATATATAACTTGTAGCTCTCTTACTCTCTGGGTGTGTTGCACATACACCTCATATCATTACAGGGCCATCTGAGAGGCAGACATCATTGCTAATTGAACATCATTGGCATGCAAGTTGAGGCCTGAGATTTGCCTTCCCTGACATATAGCAACCTGGCCATTTGTAGCAATATTTGATTAAAACAGAACATTTAATTTTCTGCGGGAAGAAAAGACATCTCAAGAAGCAGGCATGCCCCAGACCATGATATCTTTTTCTATATGGTTATTCCCAGAAACTGATGGAGGCATAATTAGTGGCCCAGAGAATTACATTTTTAAAGTTTATTTAACTATTCATATTGTTTTATTATATCATATGATTAAATATTATATTAAACAAATATTTAATATGATAGCTTAGTGTGAAAAATATAATCTAAGCTCCAGCTCTATTATTGAAACATTTTCAAAAGTGTTGTATGTTTGCCCACAGAATTGACTGTGTACATAAGGAGGGATGTTCCTCAGGCCTAAATTGTATACTGTCAGCGATTCAGACATTTCTCAGCAAGTATGGAATGGGAACTTGATAGGAGAGGCAAACAAACAAACAACCTTGGGAAGCTGTGGCCATCACTGAGCCTCTTTCCTAGATTCCACCATTTGGGTACTATTGCCCGAGCTGGGGAAAATAGCTTATTTTCTTTAGTATTTACCATGTGCTCAATGGTTAATGTGTTTCTGTAATTTAAGATTTTCAACAAGCCTGTATACATGTTACAGAAAGTCTTTTATTGCAACAAGGAAACTCAATGTGGAGTGCTTGAACAATGGCCCCAAGGTCAATAATCACATTCTCACAGAATAAAATTACATAAGGTGTATGAACTTGGTGTGAGTGTGTAGTGCAGCTGAGGTAGTATGCATGGGCATCATCACATGTGTGTCCTCTGATTCTCAACATGGCACTGAGAGAGCACAAAACATGATGCTTTCTGGTCCAATCCAAAGGACAACACAGTTAGAATAAAAGTGTTTGTCGTGCTTCATTTCACAGAAGTAGGGAAGACGGCACAGGGCTTCTCAGTGGTTCAGGGTTCCAAAGGTGGATTTTGCAGTGGGAGGTAAAGGAAAACCATGTTTTGTTACTGTTTTCTTTTATTTATACTACACCTTATCCCATACTCGTAGAAGGGGAATGTCTACAGCAGGTAGTAACAATGAATATGTGTGTGTGTGTATTATTTTTGTTGAAAGCTCTTAACTGTTATTTGTTCTCCCTTTACCATTTGTCCCTTCACATTGAGAGAGAAGAAGATGCCCTAAATAAAACAGCTTGCATAGCGCCTAGGACCTATTAAATGCTCAGTTAGTGTTCACTCCTTTTCCGTTGGTGCTTTCTCTTCTGTAAACCAGAACTACTAACTCTGATATTTGCAGGTCATGGGACCATTTCTTTCCAGGATTCTGGGTTTTGAGAAAGCTTTAGGCATATAATTATCATTTTATGCTAACTGAAATGGTTACTTAATTTGGAGTTTAAGATGAAGGGATTTTAGTAGTGAATTTCGTGCTGGGTTACAGTTCCTTCTAGGCATTTTCTGAGGCATTGTGTGGCCTTCTAAATTCCCAAAAGCCAGGTGTCTTCTCTGTAAAGAGCACATTTGTGTTTATTTTATTTGCTGCATGTGTCTTCTGTGAACATGTCAAAAAACAAAACAATTGAGAACACATCTGTGTCTTCTGTTGCACTCGCCTCCCCCTTGGGAAGGCAGGATGCTCAGGTATTATGCAATGTCTGCTACTCATGATCATCTGAAGGCCCAAGACTTCTTGGACCCTATTTTCTCTTCTCTTCTCTTCTCTTCTCGTCTCTCCTCTCCTCTCCTCTCCTCTCCTCTCCTCTCCTCTCCTCTTCCCTTCCCTTTCCTTTCCTTTTCTTTCTTCCTTTCCTTTCCTTCCCTTCCTTTTCTTTTCTTTCATCTCTTTTTCCTTTTCCTCTCCTCTCCTTTTTTTTTTTTTTTTTTTTTTGATCTCCACATTGCAAAAGAAGGACTATTCTACTCAGTCCTCAAGGACTTTTTGATTTTTTTTTTTCAAACTGGAATCTCATTAAATCGACTCATTCAAAAGAGCGAAGTAATACTCTACTTGTTTGGGAATTGGTGATGATAAGGGGAATGTATAGAAGTATCTGGAGTGAATAGAAAAACAAACATCATTCCACAGAAAGTCCTGCAATGCAGTTGCCCATTCATTATCCAAGTGTGACAAAACCATAATTGTATGCCAAGCACTGTTGCTGGTGCCATAGAACCCACCAAAAAGAAGAACGGACTGTTCTGTCAACACGCTTTCAGCATGTCTAGTCTAGAGACTATAAATTAATCTCTAAGCTTATTCCAGAAGCTGTTTGTTCAATTTTAAATACCCAACACAAGGTAGGTACAAAATGGACATTTTTGAGTGAATGAATCAAAAAAGTAGAGAAGTGAAGTGCTTATCTGGCTCAACAGATGAAGCATGTAACTCTTGATCTCGTGGTCATGAGTCTGAGCCTCACACTGGAAGTAGAGATTACTTTTAAAAAAGAGAGAGAGAGAGCACACCAGTATGAGCAGGAATACTTTCCTCTCATGTGAAATGTTCTGATTGCAATGACTATGGGTGCTGTCACAAATGGCTAAGGACACAAACATAAAAATATCTTGCCTTCCACCTGGTTGTACATCACATATAGTGATTTGCTTCTATTTCTGAATACTTTTTACAAGACATCTCAAAAAAAAATTACATTTGGAGAAGAAGGGAAAGAAAACTACCACTAGATTTATAGATTTAACAACATTTTAATCTTCAGTTTTCTTTAAAAAGCCTATTTGTTTTGTAGACTTTCTTTAATGAAAGAAGCACCTCACTTTCTTGAACTAAGCTAGATGCTAAAAATAAACACATACTGCTAAATCTATGCCTAGGGTTTTAATGATTCAACCAATATGATAAATTTGTAATAATGAAATCAGATAAATGACATATTGATCATATACTTCCTAAAAGTTAAACTACATCAGATGGAAATTAGGTAGTCTGTGATTTCATGATGATTCTCAAACTGGTGACCACAAATTTCAGATTTCTCAGAACAGACAAAACTATCTCTTCCATTAGATTTGGGAAATATGGTTCCATTATATCTTACCAGTGTATTTATGTTATGGGGATTAAAGAATAATAGACACCAAGAAGATTCTGTTTCTCATGTTATTTGCAGAAGAACCAGAGCTGAATTTGCACCCCCCTCTGCCACCTGCATGTCACGTGACTTATTTTGAATGTCTCATTCTTCTTCCAGTTGATATCTTCATCAATGAAGTCAATAATAATGGTAATACCCTACTAGTGGGAGTGAAGAGAGGTTTTGATTTCATGATGTATATAAAGTAATAAGTATCTAGCATGTAATTCATTCTCCGTACAGATTAGTTCTTTCCCTTCATTCTCTGAATTGTTCCTACACATCACTGTCTTTTCCAAGCATAGGGACTGTGGAAAGACATCAAGTAGAATGAAGGTAGGACAGGATAATTCTGGACAGGTGTACACCCCTGGTGATTATAATGTGACCCTTCTTGGTATCACTGCTATACGAATCATCTCCAGTTATTAGAGAAAATCCTGATGAGAAATAATGGCAGATGTTCTTCATTTCTATATCTTAAGGACAGTAGTTTCCAAACATAGTTCTATAAATTAAAACTTCCCAAAGCTCCAACACAGGAGATTCTGATTCAGTGTGTCTGGACTGGTCTTTAGGAATCTGTATTTTACAAAATTTTCCCAAGTGATTCTAATATGAGCAGCATTTAGTTACAACTGCTCTTTGACATGTGTTTGATCTAGAGTCTATATGAGTCTTTGCAGAGAAGATTAATAGCTCTTGTTTTGGAAGGTTAGCAATAATTACAAAAACTGATTCTTTATTTTGAAGAAGATCCCAAATCCATTTTGTTATCTTGAAGTAAATTGGATTTATGATGTGTTTGGCAATAAGTGTCCATTTTCTGCTCTTTCTTTCCAATGCTACTTTTGTAAGGCAATGATGATAAAAACAAATAAATAAAAACTCAACACATTTATTGGAGTTACCTGTATAATAAATCCTGATTCATTAGCAGTTACAGATTTTGACCTTCATGTTGAAAAAATAGTCTTTACATAACATAGATATCATCTGCTAAGAGAATTAAAGTGATTATTTCCCTGGAAACTTTCCTGAAGATATTATAGTTTATTACATTTTTCTGGCAGGACATTCAGTTCTATTTGATTGTTTAAATTGAATTTTATTTATGATCATTAACTGTCCAGTTAAAACCATTCTGATTGAAATTACTCTTATGTGATAATATCCATCTGCCTCTTCTATTTTGCATTAGGAAATAAGGGAATTGAAATACATTTTGCACTTTAAATTCAGCCCATGTATTTAATTACAGTCAAGTTCATGCCTGATATTAAGTCCTTCATGTTTTTTCAAATTCTTAACAGTTGTAGTATTGGTATTGTCTCTATAGCATCTGAGTCCATAAAATACATGTGACAGTATGTGTGACTGTTCTATCAGGAAAAAATAAAATTGTTATAAATATATACACACATGGGTTGTATTTTGCCAAGAAAAAGTTCTGATTGCATGAAGAAGACTTTTAAACAAAAGTCTGACCCTCCTTTTGTATATGTATGTGTGTATTTATGTAGAAATATTTACTAACTTTGCTACTAATCTATTATTGGACTTCAGATGAAAGTCCAAAAAACTTTCAGAAGCAAAATATGTATCATTATTTAATTAAACTGGTCTACAAGGCTGATTTAGTGAGGCTCAACCTGTAAGATGCCGTATCCCCAAGCAAACAACTAAGTTGTATAAGTCTAATACTATGATAATATTAATTTTTGACCATTTTTATTGGGAAACCTTTTTCCGTGAATTTTGTGAGTTTTATGAACTTCGTTGGGACATTTTACCCAGAGTTTCTGTTTTGCTGAGTCCAAACCATATGTGCCAAACATGTTTTCTTTCAATATTTTCACATGTGTATCAAAGAAATTTAATCCGTATGCTTTTTATTTATTTACATATTACACTTAAACTCATCAAAATGTTGTTATGCAAGAGCTTTTTGAATTCCAAGAGACATTACAGGGCTCCCAAAGTCCCAAGGAAACACTTTGTTGAATTTAAAATATTCTGTCTTCTGCTCATTTTTCCCTAAGAAACCAAGATAATAAGTAGATTGTGGCCTCCCTTTTCATTTTAATTGGAATATCTAATAATTCAAAATTAACATAAATTTTAAATAAATAGTAAACACAGAGCACTAATATATATTGAATTCTTTCCTTCTAAGGAATTCAAAACAATGTGAGTTGTGACTCACCAATTTTTGATCCTATTATTCTGGCTCCAATATTCCCATGATTGTAATTCTGTAAATGTATACATAAAACCTCTTGAACAGGATGATTATGCAGCCACATTCATCACAGGGTCCTGTGTAACACAAATAGAGAGGACCAGAAAGAAAGGAGAGAACGTCATCTATTTCGAAAGATTTGAAAAACATTGTGGTGGTGAATAATGAGGGCTCATAGATGAAAGGAGTTGAGCAGAGATAGCTAAAACCTCAAGTAATATAGGAGAAAACTTCAGAGAAGACGGGAGTCACTCTTCATTGACATAGCATCTCAAAGTCTCAAGAATATAAAAAAAAAATCTAAAATCATGAAGATTAATTGAAAGACTGTTTAGAACGAATTTCACCATTCCCAGGCCACTCTTTTCCATGGTTTCTGTTGACCCAAGAACATCATTTTGAGGATTGGAAGAAAATTATTTTCAAGATTTAATGGGCTGTATTTCTATCCAACTTACCATCCCAGGCAGGTGAATTTGTATGATATAAAAGTATTTGACCATCAGATTTGACCATCTACCATCATCGAAGGTAGTTAGAAATTCAAGGGGAAAAAAATAACCTTCCTCAAAGAAAGTAAACCAACAAATTAGGGGAAACTTCTATGGTGGATATAGGTACCACCAACATAACATCTTCCTCTTTTAGTCTTAGGATGGTGCACAGCCTCAGATTTGTTCTTCAGATTTGTCATTCAGAAGCAAAATTCACTAATTATCAGGTGATGTCCTGTCCAGTAAGTGTACCTGAGCAACCAGAGTTCTCACTTAAGGAAAGACTGGGTGGAAAATGTATTTATACAATTAAAGCTGTCCAGATGTCAGTAAGTAAAAATGAAACTTCAACAAAAGACCATCAGGTACACAAAAGAGCACAAAAGGGAAAGACCAGGATACAGACACTGAACAACAAACCTAGATTACCGAGAAATAATTCATAGACAGAATAAACTTGAAGTAATATAAGCTACTACAGTGGAAGACATGGGTGAAATTATTACTGCCACATAACAAGAACAGAATGTCACAGAAAGGACAGAGTTAAAGCTCTTAGAAATTGAAAATATAATTGCTTAAGTTAAAAAGTAGAATCAATAGATAAATTAGGAAAAAAAAAGAGAAAAAATTTCCCAGGGAAAAGGGGTAGGATGGAGAAATAAATACAAGTTAAGAGACTTATTAATCAAGGAAAGTTTTTTCAGTGCTTCCTTTTTGCATGAGCAATTCTTTGTTAATTTCTATTTGTTAATCACTGATGTTCAAAGGCTTAGAATGGCTGTCATTGTAACCGTGTAAAATTTCACTGATTCTCAAATCCTCCTAAGGGAGAAATACCTTTGTCAATTGACAACTACTGATCTAGGAAGTCCATACACAACAATATAAGGTCTAGAAAAGGACACAAACACACACATGCATGCATGCAAGCTAGAACAAATCTCTGCTTTTAAGAATATAGTCAAGTAATTATTCTGAAAAAAAAAATCCTTCTACAAAACAGTTGGAAAGTCTAAATAAAATATTTAAATAGCTGTATAAATGTGTAACTGCTTGTAAGTTAAAGAAAATTCCTAAGGACAACAGAATAATAAATCAACTCAAAGGCAAGATTGGCCTAAGGGTATTTCCTAATCAAGGAATATGGAACATTGTTTTAAATGTAGTATTTATGTGCTAAATAATATTTAATACATACATAATACATACATAAAGGCAAGAATATTACACAAAATTATTGGCTCTGAGTTTTCTCCTTTATTGTATGCTAATGTCTCTTTCAGAAACATAACTGTTTCCCTGAACCTTGTCTGCAATTCCCTTTTATATATTTAAAAAAATTACCCATATAATTTATTATATTTATTTGCTTATGATATTTGTAAGTAGTTACATAACCAATGTAACATACTTTTATATTTCTTGACTATATTTTTTTCTACTCAGAATTCTGAAGATTCATCTACTTGACAGCAAAGAACTGTTCACTGAATTTTCAGTTACATACGTTTTCCATTATATGAAATATAGTACATTTTTCTTTCATGGATGTTTGAGTTGTTGTCATGTTATGTCATGAATATTGTCACTATAAGCATTCCATAGATTAAAAATGGCTATAAATTCCATCTTTTTAAAGATTTTTATTTTTTTTTTATTTTTTTTTTAAGATTTTATTTATTTACTTGACAGAGAGAAATCACAAGTAAGCAGAGAGGCAGGCAGAGAGAGAGGAGGAAGCAGGCTCCCTGCTGAGCAGAAAGCCCGATGTGGGGCTCGAACCCAGGACCTGGGATCATGACCGGAGCCGAAGGCAGCAGCTTAACCCACTGAGCCACCCAGGCGCCCCTTTTTAAAGATTTTTATTTATTTATTTGACACAGAGAGAGAGAGAGAGATCATAAGTAGGCAGAGAGGCAGGCAGAGAGAGAGGAGGAAGCAGGCTCCCTCCTGAGCAGAGAGCCTGATGTGGGACTTTATCCAGGACCCTGAGATGATGACCTGAGCTGAAGACAGAGGCTTAACCCACTGAGCCACACAGACACCCTGTAAATTCCTTTTTTAAAAAGATTTAATTAATTAATCTATTTGAGAGAGAGAGAAAAAATGAGCCGGGTGAGGGGCAGAGGCAGAGAGAGAATCTCAAGCAGATTCTGCTTTGAGTGCTGAACCTGACTTGGGACTTGATCCCAGTGTCCTGAGATCCTGATGTGAGCTGAAATCAAGAGCCCAGTGTTTAACTGACTGAGTCACCCAGGGGCTCCAAAATGGCTGTAAATTCTTTGACACTTTTCCCATGGAAAGATTTGGACTCTCCTGATGCTGGTTTAGCTTGGGATGTTTTATTTATTTATTTTTTTTTTTTTAAGATTTTATTTATTTATTTATTTGATAGATAGAGATCACAAGCAGGCAGAGAGGCAGGCAGAGAGAGAGAGAGGAGGAAGCAGGCTCCCTGCTGAGCAGAGAGCCTGATGTGGGGCTCGATCCCAGGACCCTGAGATCATGACCTGGGCCGAAGGCAGAGGCTTTAACCCACTGAGCCACCCAGGCGCCCCGCTTGGGATGTTTTAACCAATAGATCACAGGGAGAATGGTACCTCACTGCTTTCAAATCTAGCTCTAAAGAGGATTTGCAGTTTCCACCTTGGTATCTTACGGATCTGAGATGCAGTGTAGTCTGTATACATCAGAGGGTAGTCTGACTATCTTGCTGAAGGGATCTTGAAGGCAGGCTCTGAGACCATGTGAAGAGAGGCAGAAAAAACGCATCCATCAGAGTCCAGCCTTTGATTGTTTCCATTGAGATATCAGACACTTGAGTAATGCCCTCATGAAAACTCTAGACCAGACCAGTCACCAGTGAGTCACTGATTGACCCCATTGATGGCACTCAAAGCAGAAGAATCATAATTTGAGTTCTCCCTGATTCCTGACCTACAGTATTAAGTGCATAGTAAAGTTAAAGTTGTTTCAAACCATTAAATCTATATATCGTTAAATAACAATGGATTATCAAAACAATCCTGGTACACAGAAACTGTGAGTTTTGCTAGGAAATATACTTAATGGTGGAACTACTGAGTCACAGACTATGCAAATTCTGAAATTTATAAGATAATGCAAAATTGTTTTTACTGGGTGATTATGCCAAATTATACTCCCCTGCCCCAGTAGCATATGAAGTTGATCAATTGTAGGAAACTCAATTCACATTTTATGCTTCCTCTTTCAGCTCAATGCTCATTTCTGCCTTTTTGCCCATTTTAGGGGTTGTTTATTTCTTACTGATTTGTAGAAGTTAAAGATTTTGAAAAGTTAACCTTCTTTGATTATATCTTTGTGTATATATTTACATTTTTTTTTTTTAGTATGCTTTGGTAAACGTAAGTTCTTAATTTTCATCTACTCAAATTTATAAATACATTTTTCATGCTTAGCATGTTCTGTACCTTGTTTAAGAAATTTATCTCTACTTTCAGATCAAATAGATGTCCCTGTATTTTCTTCTAATATTTGCATTTCACATCTCTCTATAGTCTGCCAGCAACACAATCCATGTGTTTTGAGTGTGTATATGTGTATGCAAGTAATGCAGAGATCAAATCGTTTGTTTGTTTTTGTTGTTGTTGTTGTTGATATCGGTTGTCAAAGCATTATTTGCTGGTGGGTTCTTCCTTTTCCAATCAGTCATATATCAAATATCATTATATTCAGGGATCTCTTCTTGGCCTCTATATTCTCTTCTGTTCATCTTCTTGCTTATCTCTATGCCAATGCTATATTGTCACTGTTATGTCCTCAATGCCTATAAGAGAACCTAGCAAATAATAAGAATTCAACAAATACTTGTTAAATGCATGAATTAATACTGCTTTAAAATAAGTTCTGATATATGGTAAGGTAAGTCCTCTCACCTCCTTCTTCAGGAATGCCTTGCTGAATTCTGGGTCTCTGGCAATGAATCATACACATTTTAGATTCAGCTTAAGTGACTTGAAATACAATGCTGGATTTTCAGTCCTAATTATGGAAACCCCATAATTAATTTTTAACAATTATCAATATTATGAAATTATGTTTCATATGCTCCACATTTTCTCTTGAATGTTTTAGTATTTATCTTCAAGAAATTGGACTTCACTTAATTTCAGTAACTCCTTAATATAGTACTTACTCCGTTTTCAAATTTTCCTAATTGTTTTAAAGAGGTCCCAAATAAGGACTACCCGTTGCTTTGCGCTATTTGGTTTCTTATGTCTGTTTGTTTGTCTTTGTCTCAATCTCTCTTTTTATTCTTTCCTTTTTATTTTTTTAAGTTTTTTTAATTAAGTATTTTATTTATTTATTTATTTATTTATTTGAGAAAGAGTGACAACAAGAGAGAGTAAGCAGGAATTGTGGGAGAGGAAGAAGCAGGCTCCCTGCTGACCAGGGAACACAGCATGGGGGTCCATTCCAGAACCCTGAGATCATGACCTGAGTTGAAGGCAAATAAGCAACTAACTGAGCTACCCAGACAACCCCCCCTTTGTTTAAAGCAGTATCTTCCTCCATTAAAAAATAATTTTTGAGACCAATTTTTTTTTAAATATTTTTTTTTTAAAGATTTTATTTATTTATTTGACAGAGAGAAATCAAGTAGGCAGAGAGGCAGGCAGAGAGAGAGGAGGAAGCAGACTCCCTGCTGAGCAGAAAGCCCGATGCGGGGCTCGAACCCAGGACCTGGGATCATGACCTGAGCCGAAGGCAGCGGCTTAACCCACTGAGCCACCCAGGTGCCCCGAGACCAATTTTTTATTTTGATTTTCAACTAGCCAGAAGTATTGGGTACCTAGTAGGCATAAATAAATAGAGAATGGTAATGAGGCTTTAGCCCAGGAGAACAGCTGATGACAAGAATATGAGAAATGAGTCAAGGTTGAGCATTTTTTCATGTGTCTGTTGGCCATTTGGATGTCTTCTTTGTAGAAATGTCTGTTCATGTCTTCTGCCCATTTCTTGATTGGATTATTTGTTCTTTGGGTTTTGAGTTTGATAATCTCAACATCACTCAGCATCAGGGAAATACAAATCAACATCACAGTGAAATATCACCTCACACCACTCAGAATGGCTAAAATTAACCAGTCAGGAAATGACAGGTGTTGACGAGGATGCAGACAAAGGGGAACCCTCCTACAGTGTTGGTGGGACTGCAAGCTGGTACAACTACTCTGGAAAACAGTATGGAGGTTCCTCAAAAAGTTGAAAATAGGGCTACCCTATGACCCAGCAATCACACTACTGGGTATTTACCCTAAAAATACAAATGTAGTGATCTGAAGGGGCACATGCACCTGAATGTTTATAGCAGCAATGCCCATGATAACCAAACTATGGAAAGAGTATAGATGTCCATCAAGAGATGAATGGATAAAGAAGATGTGGTATATATAAATACAAACAATGGAATACTATGCAGCCATCAAAAATGAAATCTTGCCATTTGCAATGATGTAGATGGAACTAGAGCATATTAGGCTAAGTGAAATAAATCAATTAGAGAAAGATAGCTATCATATGATCTCTCTGATATGAGGAATTTGAGTGGCAGGGTGGGGCATTGTGAGGGAAAGGGAGGGAAAAATGAAACAGAATGGGACCAGGGAAGGAGACAAACCACAAGAGACTCTTAATCTCAGGAAACAAACTGAGGGTGGGGGGTTAGCTAGGTTATGGACATTGAAGAGCGTATGTGCTGTGGTGAGTGCTGAGAATTGTATAAGACTGATGATTCACTGATTATTTGTTTCCCTGACAAATAATAAATTATATCTTTGTGTGTGTGTGTACATGTGTGTGTGTATTTATCATTTAATTAATTTTAAATAAAGTACAAAGTGGAGATGGTTTTCACATTTCTTGATCTATAAAAAGCAGGATTATGACCATATTCCCAGGTGATCATCAAAGTAGGATAATGCAAATAAAATAATCTACAAATAATTTTTTAGAGATCACAGACACCATGACATGATAACATTTTTTAGTTTCACTCAAATATTAAACATTGAGAACTAAGGGTACCCTTGAAGGTTCTGTTACAGACATATACCCACACATAAATACTTGAAAAAAACTTTTAAAACTTTAATGTATACTCTACTATTTTTCATTATTTAGTGGAAAATGTATGTGTTTGATTTTCACTATATTGCATCATGTTTGTGAATTTCCTATAGAAAAAAATACAGAATGTTGGTATACTCAAGTTTAGAGTTAGGTAGTAATTTCTCAGTCATGAAACCTTCTTTTGACTTTTTGATGCCCTTTTCCTGTAAAGAACAAACATGTGACCCTTTGTCCCGATTTATGCACTTTTTATAGATACAGCGGCATTAGCCTGGCACACATCACCAACTAGAGTTCAGGGATGTTAATTAAAAAAAAAGAGAAAGGACACCTGGGTTGCTCAGTCGGTTAAGCCACTGCTTTCGGCCCAGGTCATGATCCCAGGGTTCTGGAATCAAGTCCTGCGTCAGGCTCCTTCCACAGTAGGGAGCCTGCTTCTCTCTCTGCCTCTGCCACTCTGCCTGCTTGTGCACTCTCTCTCTCTCTCTCTGACAAATAAATAAATAAATAATCTTAAAAAAAATAAATGAGTCAAGATATTGCTAAGAATAGTGGTAAATTCTAGGGCTCATCTTTCTGGACCATAGAAGTGATTAAGATTTTGTCATATGAATATTGTGCTTTCTTCCTCATGATTCACAATACACACACATCTCTACCCTGTCATTCTCTCAACTCTCATCCCTCACCTTTATCTCTTACCTATCTGAGGGACGTCTTTCTGTCTCCAGCCTGGCTGGACCAGGCTGTTTGTTTGGACAACAAACAACAGTGGCAAATAATAACACAGCAGCTATAATTTACTATTGCTCACTTCCTGAATGACCACAGCCACATCCCAGGACTCAAAAAACATGTTCCCTTTTTCAAATATTTCTATATTATTTTCAAATCTTATGATAAACTTTTAAAACCAACTTAAGAATTACCCATCAAATCCTTTCTTTTCAATGAGGAAGAAAGAAAAAATTGCATTCTAAAGGAAATAATTGTGCCAGGACATCCTGCTATTTGTGATGGTTTCTGTTTTTTTCCAATGACTGATACTTCAACTGGAAATTGCAGTTTGAAAAATGAATTATTTTTCTAACATCTTGAGAAACTGAAAGGTAGATCCGAGAATGAATTTCTTCAGTAGCCATGCTTCTGAGAATATGTGATGGACTTTGACATACCTTTTGGAAATCAGGATCTTGTCCCCCAAGAGCCACTTGTTTGTTAATTACACGATTAAAAATACACAAAAGTTCATCACCCCTTGGAACTTCAGGTCGCCCTGCACATGTTCCACCATTCTGTGATGAAGTCATTTATTTCTTCTCAATTTGAACAGCTTTAATCAGATCAAAATGTTCCTTCTAAAGAATTGTTTTCAATTCAAGGAAAGAATTCAAACATTCTTTTAAAATGTCTTTACAATATACCACATTGTAATTTACCCTGCATGAACAAAGCGCAAATAACAGAAATATTTAAATTAAATTTTGAACGTCTGCACACAATGAACTAGTTCAGAAACTGACTAGAAATATATATATATATATATATATATATATATATATATTTTACTTTTACTGTTTTATAATGCTGGCAATATATTTTAAATAATCCACTATATGATATGTGGTTCAAACTAGTAAATGATATAGCTGCATAACCTTGGAATGCTCCTTTTTATTGAGCTGGTTAGTGTGGCTTTCCATACTTTGAAAATAAGGACCTTGGCTAAGACATCAATTCGTGTGTTGGTCATAAAATTTATTACCCCACTGGTGATATGATGAGTATGGAAATGGGGGTAGATACAGTTTATTGTAATTTCTTAGTCTATCAGACACAAGCTAGGCCATCCTATTTTATAAAGGCATTTTACAGAGGTGTTGATAAATATTTTAAGGACTGCAAATTTTCTCCTAATCTTAAAAACTTGAGCTGTTTTCTCCCCAACAGTTCACTTAATTTGCTCTCTCCAGTAAATATATTTATTTTAGAAGTTTCAAAATATGTCTTTTTAAAGATATGATGTTTATTTTGGGTTTATTTGTTAAACTTAATTTGCCCAGTATGAAATAACTAAAATTAAAGCCCATGGTGACTAGCAATAAGATTCAATGTGGTTTTGCTTTCTTTTTTCTCCAATGAAAACTATTTCCAGGTTAGGTGGTCTACATATGGAAATTAATGGGAGGAAATATCACTCCCTGACCAGATCACAAATATCCAACACGCTCAAGATAAATTATTGTTCCAAGAAGCTAAACAATTGCTATGTTTTACATTTTGAGAATTGTTAGCAAGGATTCAGTACATAACTATGGAGGCTACTATATTCGGGCACTAAAAGAAATAGACTAAAATGAAATATCCTGCCCTGACTTCAATGTAATTACAATTTTCTTAGAGTTCAAGGCATGCCTACCAAAACAGCAACAACAAAGCAACAGGAGGCAATAAATAATGATAGAGATTAAAAAAACAAAAACAAAAATAAAAAACAAGCAAAAAAATAAATAAACAAAAAAACAAAAACCCACCAGAAAGGAATTCAGTGTAAGCTGGATAGTCATGGACCTCATAATCTTACTTTGTTCTCAAAGTACTAGAAGAGTTTAAAATAGAGGATTTTTAAAAGCGTGGTTAAAGGTCAAAAGCATACAATTTTTTTAACGTGTCAGTAAAATGTGGTCTTAAATGTAACCAGGCAGGGTTTTTTGAATCCTTTTGTCTTGATCTCCCATAAAGTAGAGAACTTGCCTTGCAGCGAGGCAGATGTCCTCCAGTGTTGCCATGGAAAGAAGCTTCCTCCAAGGGTTGAGGAAGAGTTTAGAATCTCTCATCTGCATTCCACCCCTGCTACTCCCTGAAGACGGACAATCAGGGATTTGTGAAGTGGGCATTTATCCACTGCTAAGAGCAGTTCTGGGACTATTTGTTCAATTCAGACAAGCTACAGAGAAACCATCTGTGGTGACTACTTTTGCATGAAATTTTCAATAAACTTGAAAAAAAAAATATGTCCTAGAGGCAAGATTCTCTTCTTTCTCTGTTAAAAGTAATTCTGAGATAACTGGGCTCCCAGCTAGGACTGACTCACTCAAAATGTACAAACATCTCCAATCACCTCTCTCTCTTCTGTCTCTAAACATGCATTATGCAAGTCCAGGATGTTAAAAAAAAAATCTGTACTAAGCATTCTCTCCTCTTCCTTCCATATTAGGGGCCCCTTTAAGGCTAATCAGTGTCACCTCTCAATGTTGGTTTCAGGTTGTATGAGGGACTAAGTTTAGATGGTGAGGTTTGCATGAATGTTCACTGGGCAAGCATTCTGTATAAACAAATGGTGTTTCTGAACAAAGCAGAGTATCTGCCTTCAAGTTGTCTGCTTATCCCCCAAGGATTTTGATTTTGTGTTAGTAAATGGGTTTGCAGCTAGAGACTGATTCAACAATGTGAGTGAGCATATGTGAGCTGCACTACTGATACCACTGTTTGAAATATAAATGGATGTAATCTTATCAGAGACATTAAACAATATAGAACTTAACAATACATGTTTCGAGACTTATCATTTACACTACTTGACTTTGTAGCTTCCAACTCCATAAAAATGCTTTCCATATGAACAAAAATGCCTTCAGAAGGCAAATATAAAAGTAAATAAAATATTTTTCTCTGAATGGTGGAATTAGGAGTGAGTTTTCAATATATCAAACTCATCCTTTATGTTTGTTAATCAAGGAATCTAGCAAATGGGACTATTCTGTACCATTAATGTTTTTACTGTTCTGTAGCATGTTACAGAAGTTTCATATTACATGCACATGTGAGCACATGTGTGCACACACACACATTCAAAAATATATTGCCCCTGAAAGAAGACAAGAACTTTCCAAAGAAAACAGTCTAGAGCAATTCCTTTTAAAATGCAGAAGTGGTTATTAAGATATGTGATTGCACCTACGTCTTTGGGTTATACCTCTCAGCCTTGTCTAAATGTCTTTTGACATATCTTCCTTCCCATTAAAATATAAACCTCCAGTGCCTGATATGAATCACTGAATGCTGGGAAGGTAAGATTGCATTTATTATGAACAAACACTCAAAATGATTACTATTTATATGCATGCTAAGTTATTTCCTCCTTTTCAACTTCAACTACATTTATCTTGGTATTATTAGGTATTGAGGGAAGAGCATGTACTTATTAATGCAATTATACCCTGTTGAAGAACTAAAACCAAGGAAATATTTCATTTATATCAGAAGTCAGCCTTTATTTATAATATCATAATTTAGCTCTGTAGTGTGCTATTAACTACTATATTTAATATATGTTAAATGCTATTTTGTTATTACCGTAGTAAAACATTATTTTGTTAAAGAGCATTTTAGCAGATTATTATGAAATAATGTCATCTTATTACATAATGCTATTTATCATATTGATATTAATAAGATACTATTAATAAATATTAAATAAATAGTATTAACATAAAATAAATATTTACTAAACAGTATTTGATTAATAGTATTTTATTAGCCTTCCAATCTTTTTATAGCACTTTCCCTAGTTTCCAATTTGATAAAGATGTAAATATTTAGTCTATGCTAATAGTTTCTGCTACAGGATAAAAACCTGTTGCCTGAGATTTCTTATAGTAAGTAATAAAGTCAATATGATGGTGACAAAAATTGAGGTAAATTGGCTAAAATACCAAACACTCAGGAAAAGAAAATCACAGAATAAATAATCTGTAAAACCATTTCATCTTTGATAATTATTAGAGTATAAATATCTTCTAACTATTTAAACTCCTGATATTTAAGCTAAAAGTTGAGTGAACTCTATACCCAAATGTATAAAAAACACATACATGAATCCCAAATTCTGTGTCAGAATGATAGCTCCAGAAAGTACCCTCAAAATGGTCTATCCTGGATATTTATTTTTACAAATAAGGAAAGACAGTCATATTACTCATGCTAAATAAGAGAGTAGAATCCAGGACTCCACAACTCCAGTCCAGGAAATCTTCTAACTGTGCAAGAATTAATGTACTAAACTTTAGGGAGTACTTAAACCAGAGCAATACCATGTAATCTCCAAACTAAAATAAATGCAGATCATCTTCTTGTTCTACACCCAGCATGTGACATGCATGATTCCATGACCTGTTTTAGAATATATGGAATATATATCTGTTTTAGAATATATGGAAGTCAGAGGAATAAATAATGGGTTATCTTCCAAGCTCCAAATTCTCTGTAAGGCTTTTTTTTTTTTAAAGATTTTATTTTTTTTGAGAGAGAATGTGAGAGAGAGAGAGATTATGCGGGGGGGGGGGGGGAGGTGCTGAGGGAAAGACAGAAGACTCCCTGCTGAATAAGAAGCCTAATGTAGGACTCGATTCCAGGACCCTGGGATCATGACCTGAGCTGAAGGTAGAAGCTTAACCCACTAAGCTACCAGGAACCCCTGTAAGACTCTTTAAATATGTAATCCATTTATTTGTTACAACCACCTTTAGAGTAATACATTACAGACGAGGATATTAAGATACATAGATCCAAGCTACAAAATGGAATGTACTAAATAAATGTACCAAAATGCACTAAATGTACTAAAATGGAATAAAAGTCCAGATTTGCTCTACTGAATCAGAAGGTAAGAGTCTTAGTAAAGAATTGGCTTAATGGGCACCTGGGTGGCTCAGTTAGTTGAGCAACTGCCTTCGGCTCAGGTCATGATCCCAGACTTCCAGGATCGAGTCCTGCATCAGGCTCCCAGCTCCTTGGGGAGTCTGCTTCTCCCTCTGACCTTCTCCTCTCTCATGTTCTCTCTCACTCATTCTCTCTCAAATAAATAAATAAAATCTTTAAAAAAAAAGAAAAGAAAGTGGTATCTCAGGGTTTTTATTTGCATTTCCCTAAGGACTAAAGATGCTGAGAATCTTTTCATGCACTTATTGGTCATGTGTATATGTTCTCTGGAGAAATGTCTATTCAAGTCATTTGCCATTTTAAAACTGAGTTGTTTATCTTTTTGTTGTTGAGTTGTAATTCTTTATATTCTGGATATTAAACTTTTACCACATCTAAAAAAAAAAAAAAAAGAAAAGAATTGGCTTAAGATTGAATACATTATTTTGTTTTTTAAATTTGAAGGGAAGGATCAATGTCACGCTGAAGAGAAGTCTGGTTAGCTAAAGGACTCATATGTGTTCTTAATTTATTCGACATGCTTGAGAGGGGAAACAAATGACAGACTCAAAAAAGGAACATTTTAAGAAAGCTTACTGACAAGAACATTAAACAAAAGCGTGTGGTAGACCAAGTATAGAAGAACCCCAAAGAAAGTGAGGCTAGCATTAGTGAAGCTGTTACCATGCCTAGACTCAAGAGCTGGGACAGATTTCCAGAACCTGGAAGGAAAAGAGCTGCAGAAAACAAGTGGCCTGGAAGGGTGCCTGGGTGGCTCAGTCAGTTAAGAGTCTTCTTTCTCTTCAGGTTATGATCTTAAGGTCTTGGGATTGAGCACCACATTGGGCTCCCTGCTTCTCCCTCTCCCACTCCCCCTGTTTCTGTTATCTCTCGCTTTGTCTCTCTCTCGCTCTCTGTCAAATAAATAAAATCTTTATTTCTTTATTTATTTTCAATCCCTTTCTCTGCTAAATAAAATCTTTAAAAACAAACAAACAAACAAACAAACAAACAAACCAGTTGCTTTGAGGGGAGTAGTGACCTGTGCTGGAGGCAACACACAGGAAGGCATTGTAGGGGTTTAATACCTTAACTTCACTCCCCTTCTTCCTCTGATAGTTGGCTAGGATTCTCCAGGCATTCACTTGATTCCAAATTCAATCCAAGCAAATGAGGTGATGAGTGCCAGTGAAGCAACGCCAAGTCAGGCTTTGTTAATAGAAAGATAGCATTCAGAACAGGGAGAGAGAGTGTTGGTACACACTATTCTGCTGTGGTCATGTAGCACATTTCTGCTCATTTCTGGGAAGTTCATTTTAAGCAAAACATTGTAAAAATTCATTACTTTGAATAGAAGAAAATTCCTATGGTAAAGAGTCCAGAATAGGCTTAACACTGAATAAAGAGAAAGAATCAGAGGGAAAAGCAAAACAAGCAAAAATGTGATATAGAAGAAGTATATTCACAAATCATTCATAGTTAATGAATGAACAGAAATACCACTTGGATCATTTTAAACGAAAAAGGGAGATCTCAACTCACTTAACTAAGAAAACCGAGAAGAGTGCTACTTTGTGGGAAGAGCAACATATTCAGTATAAGTCAAATGCATTGTCCTTAAAAAATTCTGATGAGAGAAAAGAATCAGAATTTGTCAATGTAGGTCCATAGAACTTACAATGAGTGATTATAGGGAGTCAGATATTTACTAAAATGTTTAAATATGTATATAAATTAAACTGGTAATGAGGTACCTGTCACTAAAAATGTTTCAGTAGAGTAAAAAATTTGTCTTATTATTTTCTCTGAACTAGAAATCTTTCTAGTCCTAATGTTCTCTGTGTGATCTATTACAGAATAGTGTTGGAAATGCAGTATATTTTTTCCTCATTGAGCATTTAAAATTCCTTTTTTCCATCATTATCCCCCAGTTCAACATGTGGGAGAGGAGACTCTTGCCTTCAGGCAAAATAGTATGGCAATGAGCCAGTGAGTGATACCTTAGAAAGCACAAAATATATACAAAGTAACAATGAGTAGGCTGTAAGGATGCATGGAGAGAAATGTGTTTCTGGTTTTTGTTTTTGTCAATGAAAACTCGTCCCTCTGTCCTCTGGGGAAAGAAAGGTAGGGAATTAAGGCAGTTATCAGTATGGTATAACATTATCTAATTTCCTATGTAGAAAAAAAAATGTTTTGGTAAAACATTAAAAGGGATTACTTCTCGGGCGCCTGGGTTAAGGGGGTTAAGGGGGTTAGTGGGTTAAGCCGCTGCCTTCGGCTCAGGTCATGATCTCAGGGTCCTGGGATCGAGTCCCGCATTGGGCTCTCTGCTCAGCAGGGGGCCTGGTTCCCCCCCCCCCACTCTCTGCCTGCCTCTCCGTCTACTTGTGATCTCTCTCTGTCAAATAAATAAATAAAATCTTAAAAAAAAAAAAAAGGGATTACTTCTCATCTCAGGACTACTTCTGACTAAGCACTGTAGCTGTCCAAAAGATCTTGTGTTCTGTTCTGTTTAAAAACAAAACAAAAACAGGCAAAGATATCAGTTTAGTGTTTTGTAAAGAATTTAAAATGGATTAAAAAAGAGCAGGATGGTCTCCTGGACAAAGAATCAAGTGTTTGCTCATAAAAGCGTATGATATCTGAGACTAAAATTAAGGATTCACTTGAAAGAAGAAAGATGAGGAGATGAGGACTGTACTTTTCTAAGATAAAGTTTATTAAGGATTAAGAGAAGAGCTAATCCTTGAAAAGTGTGCATCATTATTCTGAGAGTTTTTTGTATAATGGTTCATTTAGTGATTATTTCTTATCTTTAATGTTAATCTCTAGAAATGGCAGTATGCATGCATTGCACATTCTTGGAACTTCTTAAAAAGTTGTAAAAATGACTTAGATTGTTTATTACATGCACTTATAAATTAATCCAAATGTAAATGTCTATGAACAAATAGGAAATATGTCTAGTTTTCTACCCAAGTACCTTGGGGGTCAAACTTAAATTTATATCCTTGATTTGTCAAGAATTAATGAGAAAATCTCATAGGGATCTTGGAGGACTAACTTAGGATGCATTGAAGAAAACACAGTGACCTTCTCAGAAGAAATGCTTATAAATATTTCTAAGGTATGCTTGTTATTATTAAACCACTATTGACTGGATTTCTCTGGGACTAAGATTCTAGTTAATTTAATTTAATTTTCTGTTGAACTAAGCTTTAATGGCTAATACCATTTATTTCTGTCTACATTGTTAAAATTTTTATAGAATCTCTCAGGGCATTATTTTTTTCTTGCCTAAACACAGTCCAGTGAACATAAACAACCTTCTATATGACAATTTACAATTTGATGGTATAGTACCTATAACATGGAAGATTGAGTTAAGCTTGTATTAACACCAGTTGAGATGGGTTGGTTATTGACAATTCTTAAAAGAAAATTCTGTTGGTCAGTGTCTCCTCTCTTTATAGTCTAAGATTATAGTCATTTAGATTTAGTTTTTTTGTCTATTACACTTTAATGCAAGCTCATTGATAAATTTCAGGGAGAGAGCACTATCAGTTTGAAGGAATTCCATAAAATATTGAGAAAAATAGTAAATATAATCAGTCTCACAATGAAAAAAAAGATAAGACAAGGTGTGTGGGGTGGGGAGGGGAAGTGCTTTATCTTTGTCTCTTTATGATCAAATCTGTATTTTACCAAAGCTTTCAACTGATAAACATATTTAGGATTGCATCTCTTCTCTGTCATTTTTTTGTAGTGGTTGATGTTAAACAACTATTTTCCAATACTTTTTGTGGGCAGCAAATTATCTGATTTTACTAAATGTACATATTGGGAATTTGACTCTCCCTGATGTCTCACCTTTCCTACATTATTTCACTACTTTAAATTAAGACATTATCAGCATAAAGCTAGTAAGTGCTAGTACATTCTCCTAGTTCTTTCTGGTTACTTTAGATCATGTAGCTGGAGTCAGACCAAAGGAAGATCTCTGCTTCTGTCTAGGATATAGAAAACTGGAAGGAACATTGATCCTATTCTCACAATGAGATAAAGTCAAACAAACTTCAAAATCATAACTTTTTTTGAATCCATCAGAGTGTTGGAGTTGCAATCCAACTAAATTATTCAAATTCCAAAGAGAAAAATGTCCCTACAACCTGAGACAGGGCTTAAGAACCAGCTCCCTTGGGTCAAAGCTTTGGGAGAAGAAGTTGTTTAGCAGCTGCTATAAAAGCAAATAAGAAAATAAAATTAGTTACAATTTTCACAAAATTATTAAAAGCCAAGTGTGAACTATCATCCATGAAAAGCTGGAAGAATTGGGGTTTATACACTTTCATAAGCTCTTCCCCTGCCCCCGAAAAAAAAAAAAAAGAAAAGAAAACAAAAAACTCCCATGAATCTCCCTCAGAAACTCAAGAACTCAAGAGAACATCTGGCAGCAAGCTAGTGATCATAAGAGCTCTTCTCATTGGTGTAACCCTCCATAAAATAATATTTAGCTGCTGGGGGGATGGTATATGTTAATGGAGATAAACAAAGCTTCAGTCTCCTTTCTCCTTTGAAACCAAAACCTAAAACTCCTAGAGGAGGGTCAATAGCTCATCAATCACCTTGAGAGCACAACAAAAATCCTTTGTCTTTGGGAAAGGGAAAAAAAAAAATCTGGAGTGGAGGGACAAAAACCATCCTGACCTCAGAATTCTAAATCTGTACCCAGTTAAAGTTTTCCTTCCAGTGAGGTAGGATTTGGGAATACCCAGTAAAGAACAACACAAATCAAAGGCATAGTTTGCCTGACATGGAGGAAAAGAACAGTAAGAAATTCCCCCAACCTTCTTCTCCATGAGGCTTGGCATTCAGCATATACTTAATATGAAGGCAAACCTGGACAACAGAGAACCCTTGCCACCCACCACAACTAGCCCAGAATCCAGCAACTGGCAAAGCAGTCTACCACTAGAGGACAATAAACAGGGTGTAAGCCCCTCTCTGTAATGCAGATATGCAGAGAGGATGAAAGTTGAGGATAGATGACCAACATTTGGAAAAAGACAAAATACAGAAAACGAAAAGCGTCTGGCAGAGTGCTCTGCCATCCTGAGCACAAGGTAACAGTTCTGCCAAAAGTTTGTGAAGATTGTACCAAATTGTAGAAGAAATAGCAGTCGCAAAACCCAAACTCTGTTAAACTGAAAAATGTTCAATGAATCCAAAAGAAGACAGGGAAAAAAAAAAGGGAAACAGAAGAATAAAAAGCAAAGGGAAGAGAAACAAAACAAAAACAAAGTGGTAAGCATAATTTCAAATATCAGTAATTACATTAAGTGTAAATTGTCTAAAAAAATCAGTGAAAATATGTAGATTTTCAGAAGGGGGTAAAGAAATGATCCAAATACACTATGCTTATAGAAAAGTCACTTCATGTAATGATATAAATAAGTTAAAAATAGGGGGATGGAAAGAGACACATCATGGAAATACTTATCAAAAGAAAGGTGAAATGACTAAATGAATATTGAAATAAACTTCAAAGCAGAGAAATTCACCAGGACCTAAAAAAATATTACATAACAATGGAATGGTCAATTCACCAAGAGGACATAAAAATTTTAATTCTGTATGTACCCAGCAAGAGAACTACAAAATAGATAAAGCTCAGACTGATAGAATTGAAAGGACAGATACACAGATGTGCTATTATAGTAAGAGACTTTACCACTCCTGTCACTGATCACTAGAACATATGAGAAGAAGACCAGTAAAAGATGGGTTTGCTGGAGGATGATTTAAAAACACTGAATCTAATCACCATGCTGCAGAGAGCAAATATGGGAACCGAAATATTGATTAGCTTATGTTTTCACACTATCTTTTGCATGGAATTAGCAAAATAGCTATTAGTTATTCTTTTACTGAATTAGACAGCAAAATCAGTCATATTCACAAGCATGTGTCCCTCCCTCACCAATGCACACACTCACAATCCCATTATCTTCTCTCCTTTTTGGAAGATGATTAGTCAGGAGCACCTGGGTGGCTCTGTTGGTTAAGCATCTGACTCTTGATTTCAGCTCAGGTCATGATCTTCTGGTTGTGGGATTGAGCCCCGTGTCAGGTGATGTGCTCATCATGGATTCCGCCTCAGATTCTCTCTCCCTCACCCTCCTACTTACTCTCTCTACCCCTCTTAAAAAATTAAATAAATGAAATATTTTTTTAAAAAGCTAATCGTATTTGGTGATATTTCCATATATCAAACATGAGGGTACAAAAAGTGAGGTAGCTCGCTGCAATGGTTTTAATATTTATTTTCTATTTGAAGGATCGATCACTTTATAAGTAGTGAGCAGTATGAGATGAACATGCTTATCTAGCCATCTAACCAATTTTTTCAAACCATTGGCTCCATATTTATCTGGAGGAGCGTCTGAGTAATGTATTGATGGAGTATGAAGAAAATTAATTGCTCCATGGGCTACTCTTATACCCCTCTACTGAGTTCCTGCTGTGTACCTGTATACCCCACTAAGAAAAACAAAGAAATCCAGATGTAGTTATCTAAGAAGGTCCTTTATTTAGCTTCTATTTTGGCCTAATTATGTTTCCTTTGTCAGCCATAAGGACTTCTTTGCTCGGAAAAAAAATTGTGATATAGTTTTCTCTACTTCCCTAGAGTCCAAATATGTCCAGGATAACAGGTGGAGATCAGGTTGTTTCAGTTTAAGATCTGTTCTTTTTCCTTTGCAACAGAGGGTAACTTCCTATTCTGTATGATCTCTAAAGTGCATGTGTCTCACTTCTGGGCAGGCTTCCTTACTAATCTCCTTCTGCCAGCAGAAGCATCTTTCAGGCAACAGGTAAGTGGTAAAAATTAAGCCTCATCTTTTCTAGGAAATCGTGCAAGGATAGGATTGGGGAAATCTAACTAGTATATGAATTCAAACCAATGAATGGTGTGCTTATAACTCTCACCCAGTAGGGACAGGAAGAGCTCAAGAGTGCTGCCACCTTCCTTGGACATCTATGGATGACCTGTAAAGGTGCCTTTATGATGGTATTTAAGAAATGACAGCAAGAACAGCAACAACAATTTTTTTTAACTGTGGTACTGAGATATATTCTTATAAACTTCACTTTTACAAAAGAAAAATAAAAATGTCCCTGTGTTTGGGTACCTGGTGGCTTAGGCAGTTAAGAGACTGACTCTTGATTTTGGCTCCGGTTATGATCTCAGGGTGGGAAGATTGAGCCCCAAGGTGGGCTTGGACTCTGTGCTTAGTGGGCAGTCTGCTTGAGATTTTCTCTCCCTCTCCTTTGCCCCTCCCCCCTGTTTGTGTGCTCTCTCTTCCTAAAATAAATAAATCTTTTAAAAAATTGTAATAGATTTTTGTCATCTCAATCATTACCTCTGGTATCAACATATTTCAAAAACCATACACGTACTATGAAATTCAGTAAGATATAATATTAATGAGTCCAAGTTACAACTTAGTAGAGGACAAGAAGCCCAATTTTTAAAAAAGAATACTTAATAATTCATAAATAATTAAGAAGTATTTTGCACTAGTGCATGGTTATAAGAGGCGGGTTTATTTTTTCTCTGGCCACAGAGAACTTTTTCCCTAGTGCAGTTACCTTTATTAAATGTTTAGCTGTCTAAGCTTTTGTTCTTTTTCTTGTCTCAGCATCTTCTTTCTTCTCTCATTTTTTAGCTAAACTAGATTTAGATTGAAATATTTTCTATAAAGTAGCTATAAAGTTGCCACCAGCAGCCAAACTCAGCCAGCCGGCACACTACCAAAAGTGGTATGATTAATACAAAATACTCCTGCATATTTCTGTATAAACTCTCAGTAACAAAAAAAAAAAAAAAAAATGGAATGTTCTCTCCCTTTCTCTTTCAAGAAGAGGAATTAGTTCAGGTAAGCAAGTGGACAAGGATAATATTCTTGAGAGAAGAGAGAAAAACAAGAATTAAAAAAATATATATCTATTTAATTTTATGGAGAGAGAGAAGGGGGAAGAGAGAGTGTGGGGGGGAGTGGCACAGGGAGAGAGACTGTCAAGCAAGCAACAACAGTTCCTGCTGTCATGGAGCCCAATGACGTGGAGCTCAATCTCATGACCCTGAGATGATGACCTGAGCCAGAGTCAAGAGTTGGCCACTTAACTGATTGTGCCCCTGCTACAAATTTTAAAACTCTTGCAACAAAGGGGGGGAGGTTTCACTATCTGTTGGTTACATTGAGAAGCTGAATGTATAACTCTTCTAAATTTTAGAAATCATTTCCACATTTTTACAATATACATGAGAAAAAAATTAAACACCAGAGTTATTTCTATAGGAGCCTAGGACAGAGTGGTGACTAGATCCCAGGTGGTTGACTTCCTTGCCTGACAGTCTCGTACTAACTCTAAGATGTGATAAGATGTGATGCATTATCCCCTAGAATAAGAGATAGTAGTTTAGACTAATTCTTTAAGCAGAGTAGAGAGAATCACCCAAACTAAGTGCAGACATCATGAAGCATCTGTCCCTGTTTCATTTTGAACAGTGTATAATAAATGGGTGTGTTAACTTTCCATCCTCTCTCTCCTCTACCACTGGCTAATTTTGGAATCTGAATTTTAATACTTTTCCACTAGGGTTTCTGTTCAGGAAAATAGGATCATTGTACATGAAAAAGAGGCTTAGATTCTCATGTATGCATAATTTATAAAAAAGCGAAGAGGCACTAAACAAAATTAGGAAATGATATGAACAAAAATACACCTCCACATATTTAAGATAAAACGACATGTATTTGTTGCATAAACATACCAACTTCAGAAATAGTGCATTCACCATTTCGAAACCACGGACTTAGCTTATAAAAACTTAAGTTTTGAGTAAATTGTCTCAGGAACACACCATCTTAAAAATATTAGTTGCTACCTCTAATTCACAGTATTCCCGGTGTATAGAAAGGACAAAGGAATTTATAAGTGCTGACTTCATCGAAGATGGCTCACAAGTTGTATAGATCTTGATTCCAGTTAAGGAATAACAGTTATCAATCTTTCCCATACAATTTTTATAGAGTTTTTGACAGTCACTTGCTTAGCTCAGCAAGTAGAGGGAAGGATTATAATCAAGATTCTCCTGGGGAAAGATGCCAGGGACTTACAGTACCACTGGGAACAGAGGCAGAGTTGGAAAAATTACTGGAGGATGGAGGAGCAGTAACAAAAAATAAAGAGGAAAGGGTGTGCTGTAACTTAAACTGGAGTGAAGCAAACCTTCCTTATTTTTCCTAAGAAAATAGGGCCAAACACTATTTCATATTGCCTTGCTTTCCATCCTGGGCTCCAACTCCCTCCGCCACTGCAAGACTGCTCGTCCTTTGCCTGGAGTTGACACAGAACTGTTCTTTTGTTTCTAATTAAAACAGAGACATTACTGATTAAAGGTAGGGAAGCAGAGAACTGGTTTCGTTTTACTCCAAATTAGTTTGAGCTCACCCCAGATCAAAGGAAAGCCAGACCTGAGAAAACAAACAGACCACAAACAAGCAATTTGCTGACCTGCTGCTATTTCCTGGAAATAAAAGGGCTCTGGCCCTTGGAAGCCAGGCTTAGCAACCATGACACTAGCAAGGGATGTTCCAGCCAGGGAGGGTGTTAGGGTTCCCCTTTTATGAAAGTCCATTTTGAAAATGAGGTTTTAATAAGCTAAAGTCTGGTCAAGATATTCTCAAAAGTTCAAACACAAATGGACTCCTTGAAACACACATGCAAGCATGAGCATGTGTGCACACACACTTTGCTTACGTTCAACACTTTGCTTGCTCTGGGATTTTGATTGTGTGCATTTCATCAGTACCTCCCTTTGCCAGTAACAGCTCAGTCGCTTAGTAGGATGTGCTAGGAAAACAACCTCCTTTCAGGTTTATAATATGTCTGTTTCCTTAGTGTATTTGAAACATCAGGATGTTTTTTCTAGAATCAATTATTTTAATGATGTTTCTTTTTTGTTGTTATTCTTTTTTTAGAGTGGTGATAAAAATCTACTCATTCGAAGTCCTTAAACTGTCAGTTGTTCTTCCTTTAATCCCAGATGCTTGTTACAAAGTAGGAAATAGAGGACTGGACAGGGCACAAAGTAAGCATTTTGGGTTGGGTTTATTGCAAAAGTTTGGACTAAAATAAGAATGGCCAAAAGCAAATACATGCTCCATAATATAAATACATATCTCCCTAATTCTATAAGCTCCATATATCACATCATAAATCATACTTCTCATTATGCACACCATGATTTCCAAACTGAAAAATTCAGTAGATAAAACATATGATTTTTTAAAAAGCAGTTGATATTTATAAGGTGATGTTAAATTTAAAGGTGAGTATGAAGTCCACACATTCTCATGGGCTATTGAAAAGAGATGGGTGAATGGAATTTTGTCTTCTATATCCCACTATAATGGGGAAGGGAAAATCTATACCTTCATAAATACTAACATGAGTCCAAATAACAGAGGTTTTCCTTTCATTTTTTTCCTCAAGTTTTTATTTAAATTCTAGTTACTTAACATACACTGTAATATTAGTTTAGGGTGTAGAATTTAGTGATACATCACTTACATACAACACCTAGTGCTCATCAAGACAAGTGCCCTCCTGAATACCCATCCCCCATTTAGACCATTCCCGGCCCAACTCCCATCCAGCAAACTCAGTTTATTAGACTTTTTTTTTTTAAAGATTTTTTTTTTATTTATTTATTTGACAGACAGAGACCACAAGTAGGCAGGGAGGCAGGCAGAGAGAGAGAGAGTAGGAAGCAGGCTCCCTGCTGAGCAGAGAGCCCTATGCGGGGCTCGATCCCAGGACTCTGGGATCATGACCTGAGCCGAAGGCAAAGGCTTTTAACCCACTGAGCCACCCAGGCACCCCAGTTTATTAGACTTTTGAAAAGTAATGGGCCCAACAGATACAAATGGATATTTTAAGAATTAGGTTTTTTAATAATATGTTCAAATTGCTTGAGTCTTTTTGTTTTTCAGTGTTTGCAACAGATTTTCTGTCCCAGAGAATTCTTGGTTCCTCAGTAAATGTTTCAAGCTATCTATTTTGTAAATTCTGTATTCAAGATAAATGAGGAGGGAAAATAAAAGAGAAAGAGAAGAGGAAGGAAGGTTTTATTTAAATACAATATTTAAAAGAATGAGGACTTTTCTTTTTTTTTTTTTTTTTGAAGATTTTATTTATTTATTTGACAGAAAGAGAGCAAGAGAGAAGCAGCCCAAGTAGGCACTGTGGCAGTAAAATGGTGGTTTTAAAGAAAGTTGTTTTTCCTGAAATTGACTTTTTAAAAAATTTTTCACATATTATTCAAGAAATGGAATATAACATTAAATTCCTATCATCTTTGATTTATTTAAAGTTGATACTTCTTTTGTTTTTTTCCTGTTTTTTTAAAGGAAAACATAAAAAGTATCTCAAATGTATATAAACTTCCTTTATCTTACCTCCTTTTTTCCAATTATCTGAGCTAAAGAATAGATCTATAACTGTTGGATTATAGGCATTTGGCCTTTATCACAATGCAACGTAATACTTGGATAAAGTGACCCAAATTAAGTGGAACATCAATGATTTGTGATTTTTTTTAACTTCACACATTCTTCTTACATTATAACATAAAATTCCTCATTGATAAAAATATTAGGAAGCTTAGCAAGTTTGAAATAAGCTCGGAGAAAGAGAAGTTATTACAGTGTTGTGTTGGTTTTCTGTTGCTGCCATAACAAATTATAATTAACTTAATGACTTGAATGATACAAATTAATATAGTTTTCATGGTACTAAAATCAAGGTGTTGGTAGGCTGTAGTCTTTCTGAAGGCTCTAGAAGTATACATGTTAATAGACTTCTTTTTGTTTTTCTCTTAATCTCTCTTCTTCCAGGCTCCCAGCTGAGAATTTAGAAGGGTAGTGGGAAATTATTTTTTTCTTCCCTACAATGCAATTATATTGAGTCCACCCAATAATTCAGGGTAATCTTCCCATCTCAAGGATTTAATTATATTAGCAAAGTCCTGTTTTCCACATCAGGTAATATATTCAGATATTCCAATGTCTAGGTGTGGATTTTTTGGGGGACCATTATTCTCCTTAATTCAGGCTGTTAAAAGATGCTGAGTTTCTAAGAGAGGATATAGACAGGTTTGGTGAAGACAGGATTAGTGGGGAAAATACTTGTGGTTCGAGGGTATCGTTGTAATGGAACATCATTGATACATTAATATGTCAGAAGTACAAACATTATTTTTTCTAGCAATGAGTTACATAATCTGAGTAAAAGTTATTTGTCAAGAATGATGGGTAGCGGGGAGCCTGGGTGGCTCAGTGGGTTAAAGCCTCTGCCTTCGGCTCAGGTCATGATCCCGTGGTCCTGGGATCAAGCCCCGCATCAGGCTCTCTGTTCACAGGAAGCTTGCTTCCTCCTCTCTCTCTGCCTGCCTCTCTGCCTACTTGTGATCTCTGTCTGTCAAATAAATAAATAAATAAATCTTAAAAAAAAAAAAAAAGAATGATGGGTACCAAAGAGCATTTACGAAAGAAGTAATTTGTACAGTATGTGGCTTAAAATCTGATGAAGGGATTTTATTCATTATATTTCTTTTACTGTATTACTTTTAACTTTTGGCTGTATTCACTAATTAGCTACTCTAAACTCCTGGTCTAAGGGAAAAAAAACAAACAAACAATCTCCAGCAATAAACAGAGTTTGTGAGAGTTAATAAGAGTATTTATAAGTGAATAACAGACTCTCAGTTCTCATGAAATTGTTTATTCCTTTAACTCAGATTTGCATGTACTTACGATGAACTACATAATTTGATGATTAAATTCATAAGAATTTTTATACCTTTTTTTTACTTATATCTCCATATCGCAAAGTAGATATAAAATAAATATTGTTACTGAAAAGACAGAGGAATTACTCCCCATTTCTAAAACACATCTTTGAAGACTTAGGGCCACCATGCTATTTTATAGAAAAATAACCCTTTCAAATGTCATCAGTTTATTTTTATGGTATATATTGAGCATGTACAGCAAGATATGTGCTTTGCTGAATTGTAAGGATGAAATTATTAGCAAGGTACAAGCAAATGTATATTATATACTGATTTTTTTATGACTTATTACAAAGAAAAATTTTTTGAGATTTGACTTAGAACTTTTTTAGATTTTAATGAAAGACACTAATATAAATTTTATGTAAATGACACCAAGACTTCCAGCTTGGAAAACTGTAGATGATAATGTTAAATAATGGAAAACTACTATAGAACATAAACATGAAAGAGAGATATAACCACATATCTTTGGAAACACAGTAAAGTAACTAATCCCTCAGGTTGTTGTACAAGGTTTCCCAAAGGATATCACACTTCAGCCATCTTTAATCACTTTAGCAAGGTAGGGGGACAAAATGCAACCATAAAGCAAGAAGAGGACTCTAAAAGCGTGAGAGAACAAAAGAGTTCTCAGAAATTGGAAATCTATCTTTCCAATAGAAAGATTGGAAGATAATATTGAAGAAATCTCACATACTGTAAAGTATAACCTTGAAGGGTTCAAATATCAAAGGGGAAGAACTAGAATGTTAGAAGATCAATCAAGGCAGAAGATCTACTATCTAGATAATTGGATTTTCAGAGAGATGAAAGAAAGCAATGAGAGAAAAACCATCAAACAATTGAAGAAAAACTCCAAGAATTGAAAAATAAGTAAAAGCATCTGGATTAAAAGGATCTGTGAAGATCCCAGTACAATTGTTGAAATTAAATTCAGACAAAGCCAGATTTTGAAGCTTCAGAACATTAAGGAAAATAGAAGAGCTTGATAGCTTTTCCAGAGAAAGAAAAAAATACACATAAGGTTAATTGATGCCATTGGCATTTCAATAGAAATGTTAGAACAGAATACAATAAAGCAATACTTTCCAACTACTGACGAGAATTTACTTTCAATCTAGAGTTTTATATCCTGCCAAATTCTCACTGAAAGTGGAAATAGAATGAAGACTTTAAAGACAGTAGAACAATAACCCCAACTTTCGGAGGGAAAATTATTTCTAACCTAAAATTCACTGCCTGGCTAAATAATCGTTCTAATTTAAATTTAGAATAAAAACTTATCTATATATAATTCCTAAGACACACACACACACACACACACACCAGAAAACAAAACAAAACAAAAAACAAACAAACAAAAACCTTCCATATACTCTGTTGCAAAGCTCCATAGGATTGTGCTCTGCCAAAAAAAAAGAGAATAGAATAAGAAAGCGGAAAGACATAGGCTCAATAAAAATGATGACCCAATATAAGAAAAACGTAAAAGGATAAAATCTTACAGGATTTATTCAACAATTCAAAATTATTTACTAAATACCTTCTCAATACCAGTAACTATTGTGAATGCTTTAGATATTTTAGTAAAAAAAAAAAAAAGAAAAAGATCCTACCCTAGTGAAACTTAAATTAATGTAATTATTAGAATAATGGTGATGGGAAATCCAGTTATGGGAAGTGAGCAGAGAGTTGAGAAAGAGATAACTTCTTTGGAATGTGGAAGTAAACAGATAATGCAAGTTTATGTTGTTTGATTCATGGAGAAAAATATCAAAATAATTCATTAAATACAATTATCTGAAATTGATTAAAAATAGAAAAAAGATGAAATTGGCTTGGGATATTGCTATTTTTGTTTGATATTGGTTTTGTTTTTTTTTTTTGTTTTTTTTTTTTAGAAAAGCTATTTAGAAAAAAACTATGTAGAACTATGTGACTCTTAACTCTAATCCTATTTTGAGAAAAATAAAAGTGAAATGCAAGAATGAGAGAGAAAGATATCTTTGACCTTAGACATCCAGTCAAAAAAGACTGGAATTTTGAAGAACAAAGGATGGCCAGAAGTTCAAAATTCAGGGAAAGAATAAAGGATATTGGAAGCCACAAATTCCAAGGACACTAGCTAGAGGGCTACCATATATTCAGTATCACTCTTTACTTTGCCAACCATCATCAGTAGGACACAGGGGTACCCAGCCATCTCATTTGTTGGCTGAGGCACTTTCTTCAATCAGATTTCATTTGCTACTGAATTCAAGGCTTTTAACCTTTAAAATTCAATTTCCTTGCACTTAAACCATAAGTTTTCATACAAAATAACTGTAAATGTCTTGTAAATAAAAACTTAAAATTTTCACCTAATAAAGTTGATCTAAATTATACCTTTTTTTTTTTTTAGAAAAAAAAATACAGATGAAGGGAGCTTGTATCATACCCCATTCTTCTTTCTATTAAAGATTCAATAAAATAAGGCTGTATTTTAGACCAATGGTACCCAAAACTGGCAACATGATTTATCTTCTAGAATTTACACAAAATGTAGCCATATTGCATAAATAGCTTTGCCAATTCCTCAAAGGTAGAACATAGCTGCTTATTGTTCTCATTTATGAAAATATCAAAATCCTCTAAGGAGTCTGGCTCCAGGCTAAAATCCTATGTGTGATCTTTCAGGCCCAAGTATAGGCAGTTAGAGTGACCTTGCCCATTACCCCTCATGGGTGAAAGCTGCCCTTACCACCCCAGATTCATGCACACTTAGTGCACTGTCATCTATGAAAGGAGTTCCAGCAAAGGACTTGGTCTCCCTCAGTTCCAAGCCAGCCCTGCTTATAAGGTATCCTAGCATGGGTACCTTCCTTTGAAGGCATAATTTTTAAGGAATCTTAACCAAGCCAATTTCTCTAATCTGACTTGCTATTTTTTTTAACTTCTAGCCCTTCTGCTCTTACTAGTCTGGTCCCTTAAAGTCCATAAAATGGAAAGCTTTTATTCAGGGATCATCAACAATAAGACAATTTCCCATCCTGTGATGCATGTAATCTGATTGACTATTACCTAGTGTTACTCTGTGGGGAAACATAAAATATTAGGGAGCTGCCATTTTCTATTTTCTTATACACACTATTCAGTAAGTCAAGAGGCTTAATTATTACTTCCAGTTTGACTTATTGTCCTGACCATCTGAATACCCAGAAACTTTAGACCTTTTTTATTTTGATATTTTGCATATAGCCAACAGGTTAAAAATAGGAGGTTAAACACATTTTAATAAAAAAAATCCTTCAAACAAATTTTCAAATTTGCAAATTTACATGAATTTGTCCTTATTAGAAATTCTTTTTCTTTCCCAATGTGGTGATTCCAAAGTAAAATATTTACATAATGTAATATTATGAAGGCAAATGTCACATAAATAGTAAAACTAGAGTAAGCATTTTAGCAATTTGGCAACATTGGCAATTAAACTTTTGAGTACTTCAAGATTATGTAATTGCTTTAAAAGGTTTTCAGGCTATGGGGGCACCTGGGTGGCTCAGTCCTTGAGCATTTGCCTTCAACTCAGGTCATGATCCCAGGGTCCTGGGATCAAACAGTGCATGGGGCTCTTGTTTCAGTGGGAAGCCTGCTTCTCCCTCTCCCACTCCCCCTGCTTGTGTTCCCTCTCTCTCTCTCTCTCTCTCTCTCTTTGTCAAATAAATAAATAAATAACATCTTTAAAAAAAAAAAGCGCTTTTCAGGCTATGTTTATACTGGCATAAATGATAAGAACTTGAATAAAAACAAAATTATTTAAGTAATTATCAAGTATAAAGTTATGATTAGGAGGCTAAATAAAATCTTTAAGGAGACCCATAGAGAAAAGAGTAGTTGGAAATATGCTAATTTGAAACATGCTTCTCCTATTGACTAATTTCTGCTTTTTTTTTTTTTTAAGATTTTATTTATTTATTTGACAGAGATCACAAGTAGGCAGAGAGGCAGGCAGAGAGAGAGAGAGAAGGAAGCAGGCTTCCTGCTGAGCAGAGAGCCGGAAGTGGGGCTCGATCCCAGGACCCTGGGATCATGACCTGAGCCGAAGGCAGAGGCTTAACCCACTGAGCCACCCAGGCGCCCCTAATTTCTGCTTTTGTTGCTAAGATATAGATAAGATATGATGTGATAAAAGAAAGCATGGTGTTCTAATCATCCAGATATGCAGATGGCATAGATCAAGGGGATCCCATAAAGAAACAAGAGCAAACTTAGATTATTTCACTGACTTGCTAGACCTTAGTGTCTTCATAGTTGAGATTGATAACTATATAGCCAAGCCAGTGATTTTCACAACTCTGTAAAAAGGATCAAGTAAAGCAAATAATGTAACTGTCTTACTATATTATAGTTCCTGACATTATTTCAGTCCTCAATAAAAGGCAAAGGTTTATTATGATAATCATTAATAATAAAATATAGGGGTGCCTGGGTGGCTCAGTGTATTAAGCCTCTGCTTTCAGCTCAGATCATGAACTCAGGGTCCTGGGATTGAGCCCTGCATCGAGCTCTCTGCTCAACAGAGAGCCTGCTTCCCCGTCCCCTTCTGCCTGCCTTTCTGCCTACTTGTGATCGCTCCCTCTCTCTCTGTCAAATACATAAATAAAAAATCTTTAAAAAAAATAATAAAATATTAGTTCAATTACTAGCTTTGTGATCAAAGCTCACAAAATGACATTGAAAATCTCATCTGCAAGATGACATTGAGAATTTCTCTCAGGAATATAAATTTGAGCATTTTAGAGATAATGATGAGTATATAATAACCCTAATTAATTTATGTCTCTTAGTATTAAATGTGAAAAATTATCCGACTTATGTTTTGAAAATACTTGTTTCTTTGACATGGTTACAGAAACATTGAAACATTATTTACATAAATATTAAATATGCTGATACATCTTACTTATTAATAATAAATATATCTTATTATCAATGGATCTCTTGATGATATTTCTGATGAACAAATCATTAGCTAAGATTGCTGTTTTTTTAAATGTACATTAAATGTACATGAAAGAGCTCCTTGAAATTACCTTATGTGAAAGCCCAATGTTAATTAATGTACATATTCATTTATCACAAACATTTCTTGCAACTTACCATGGGCTAAAGTCTATATATATAGACTATAAAGATACTATATAAAAAGCAGTGCTACTGTGGTCAAAACCAGATAATCTGTCTTATCCATCTTTGTCCTTTTGTAATTTCATTGTTAATGTAAGTTTCTGTGGGGACATAGCTGGAACAGCAGTGATGAAGAGTTTAATTTTTCAATGTTTTCCTCAAAATATGAATAACTATTTTGTGGAGTATGTATGTTTATTCTATGCCACTCATTATATCTTCCACATATCTTTTTTAGGATTTTATTTATTTATTTGAGATAGAGTCAGAGTGAAAGAGAGAGAGAGAGCACAAGTAGGAGGAGCAGCAGGTGGAAGGAGAAGCAGGCTCTCCCTTGAGCTCAGCACCCAATGCAGGGCTCAATCTCAAGACTCCAAGATCATGACCTGAGCTGAAGGCAGATGCGCAACTGACTGAGCCATGCAAGCTCCTTGTGTCTTCCACATATTAATTCATGTGATTCTCTCTATTTCTATTGACATTATAGACGTGAATAAAACTAAAGCACCAATCGCTTAATTTCCTCACTATCACACAACTAATAAGTAGTGAAAATAGGACTCAAACCTAAACAGTCTGAGTTATTTTTCCACATTCTTAAAAGAAAAAAAAGAGGAAAATCTTAGTGTTAAATTGGTCTTTAAAATAATTGATTCCATTATTTATCCAAATTTTAGATAACTGTATTAAAATCATCTTCTAAGGGTTATTCTGCCTCTTTCTCTTTTGAACACTTCTGGTGATGAGGAATTTATACCATCTAAGGCAGTACATATCATGTTTCTTATATTTAGTGAATCTAAATTTCTGTTAATAACTTCAGGTCATTTGTCTTACAGACCAGGAGGATCCCTTGAGGCTATTGAGGACACATAAAATGTCTTTTTTTACATGATACCTTTTATGTTTGTAGGTATTTGGTTTTATCCAAAAGATTTTTTACTTTATACAAAATCCTCAGTTCTTTGACCTATTGGCAATCAATTGGCATCAAGTTTCTTTTAACCACCGTGGTTTATTTCTTCTGAACATGATTCGGAAGACCTGTACCTCCTTCAAGATTCTACACCTAGAAATAATGTTTCTAGCATCATCAGAGGAGAGATGAGTAAACCATCAGTTTCCATTAGTTTCTATTAGTTTTTCCTCCAAAAGTCAAACCACATTGTTCATATTATATTAAAATTGCAGTAAAGTATATAAATTCCGAGGTTTTTCATCTATCTTACTAGTCATTTATACCTCTTTGGTAACTTTGAAATTGGTTTTGGAGCTCCAAATGCATCTATCTGATTTCCTTTTCTTGGGATCACTGTATTTCTTCAGTCTGCAAAAACGCTGTTGTTGTATCCCAAATTGGTCATCCAACTGATATGTGTTCCCTTATGGGATGGTTTGGGGTCATCCATACACTTGATAAATATGGATGTGAGGTCTGCATAAATGTCAGTGACTTGAAATCCTGAGCAGTATAAAGCTGAATCCTTTGGAATATCCTTCTATACAATTTGTGTACTCACCCATTAAACAAATACTTTTCATATGATGATTATGAGTTGAGCATAGCACCAACCACAGGGGATATGCCAGAACAAGACAGCCCTGGTCCTTTCCAACAGGATGTTACAGTTTAACTTCCCTGTCCTACAAGAAATCTTCTTTCAATTCATTAATAGTTAATATTTTGATATGCTCATTATACTGCATACTAATTGACCCAGTTGTATTATAATTCAATCTGAACTCTGCATCCTGAAACTCAAAATGTGAGACACTGTAAGTTACCAAAGTTCCAAAACATTTTTCCTGAACTAAAGACCTTAAAGAAAGCAAGTTTAATCTCCAGTGGCTTATACTTATTCTGTATCTGCCCTTTACTGAGCCACTTCTGCTTTTTAAGACTCATTTGCTTTTATTCTGGTGCCAGGTAATATTTCATTATCCAACCCAAGCAACCACACTGACTCATCACCTTTTGGCCTGAATATAACTCAGATGTATTTTTATTTGTTTTCAATATTATTTGTTTCTTACAAGGCCTTTGTTGATTTCAGCCTTTTAACTTTCTTTACACAGCTTCATGTACTTCCTTGAACATTCAGGTGATGTTTGAGGAACACGAGGCCTCCTTCTGCCAGCACGGTGATTTCTTTGAAACACCTTTATCTTTATGTAAAACAAAAAAGATGTGGAGAAAAGTCAGTCTCTGAATAGTATGCTAGTAAATCTTTATTCAATATATTTGACATTAAAATATAACCTACTCAAGGTATTAAACTTCAAGGTAAAAAAGTCTTTCATCAGGCAGCTAGAGGAGAGAAAGGAAATACAAACAGGGAGGAAAAATCAAATAAATCCTATACTTTCCCTGCAGTATATGTTGTGCCTAAAAACAATGGAGTAATGTCTAATAAACATGGGTGTGAGGTCTACATATATGCCAGTGACTTGAAATCCTTAGCAGTATAAGGCTGAATCCTTTGGAATATTCTTCTATACAATTTGTGTTCTCACCCAGTTCAAAAGTTCAGAAGAAAAAGGAGTGAGACCCAATCATTTTATAGCCAGCTAAGATATCTCTCAAGTGTAAGTAGAACATGGAGACATTTGAAAACATGAAAGAGTCAAAGAATTTATGGAGTATAAGATTGCACTGGAATACAGAATTCAAGTACAGAAAGCCTTGTAAATTACCATTGATAAAAATTGATAAAAATCTCAATTCCCCTTAAGAATGGATCTAAATATCCTTGAAAGACATAATAATACAAAAAATAAACATGAATACTGTAAATATAATAAAGTAGCTTATAAATGTTGGGATGTACATAGAGAAGGGATTGAAATATGTGACACATTAACAGTTTCCTCATTTATAGCAGGGTGTTAATAGATTTCTTAAATGGAAACTGTGGTTAAAACTATATATATCTTAATCTTACAAGTAAAAATGAACTTCAGGTCATTTTTAAGTACATAAATATATAAAATAGCACTGTGGTAAGAAAACATTTATTTAAGCTCCAGTAGTAGGTTTATAGTTAATTTTCAATGTTTTTATTCTTAAAAATTATAATAAAATTTAGTAATTTTACTAAAATGTTTTCCTGGTATGGTCCCATTTTTTTAAATAATAAGGGCTTCTATCAATCTGTTTTTCCATTTTTCCCTATACCTGTATATACATATAGAAAAATATCTAAATGAGGTTCACTCAAATATTTGGAGTAATATGTCCTTGTGATTATACTTTTTTGATTTTTTAAAAATCAATGTACATTCTGGATTCAAAATAATTGAGTGATAATTTTTTAAAGAAAAATTGGAACCAAATATCACTAGATTTTTTTTTTTTTTTTAAGATTTCATCTATTTTTTGACAGAGAGTACGAGAGTCTGTTCACAAGCAGGAGAAATGAGAGAGGGAGAAGCAGGTTCTTCCTCAAGCAAGGATCATAATGTGGGACTTGAACCCAGGACCTCAGGCTCATCATGACCCTAGCCAAAGGCAAATGCCTAACCAACTGAGCCAATCAGGCTCCCTATTAGGCACTAATTCTTTGTGATCAGTTCTTTGTTGCAGGAATATGGATATGTTGAGTTTCTTCTTTTGCCTTCTGACACAATCTACTCTTTGTCTGTTCATTCTCTTTCTGCACTGAGAGGCTGAGACCTTGGGCTGTGTTACTTTGGCTTCCTTACTATCTGGCTTCAGATTGCTGAGTTCAGCCAATGGGAATCACTGGTAGGGGAATAACAGGGTAAGGGGGAGGGTTGGGATATTTGTTTCCTGTCCTTATCAGGTTTGATAGCTTTTCTGTTAATGTTTGTTACCCTGCATGATTGCAACTCCCATTAAGGAATCCCCAGTGGTAAGGCTCCATCTCTCCTCAGCTCCAGTAGTGCTATTATCTTCTTTTGCCCTGCCAGCTAAGGAGTGGTAACAGTTTCCCACTGCTGCTAATGTCTGGGTACCTCAACATACATTGTCCATGTCCTTACTCTGGTAAACTTTGTAGAATTTTCTCAACTGGATTCTGTTTACCACAGGACTGACAGAATAAATAATAAAAACCATTTTGTTCTGTATTTTCTGATATTTTATTTTTTTAAAGATTTTTCTTATTTATTTGACAGAGAGAGAGAGAGAGAGACAAGCAAGGGGAGCAGTAGAGGGAGTGGGAGAAGCAGACTCCTCACTGAGCAGGGAGCCCACCATGGGACTTGATTCCAGGACCCTTGGATGATGATCATAGCCAAAGGCAGATGCTTAACTGACTGAGCCATGCCGGTGTCCCTGATATTTTAAATGAGAACAAATTACATACATTTTTTCCCCATAAATTTGCTGTGACAGACTATAGACTTTTAACATTGGAGTTGCATGAATATGACTCAGTTCCAGGGCACAAAAGTGAGCACTATTACAGTAAGTAGTAAAAAAGCATTATGTGCATAAATAGAGCATCTGACAAAACCTACTTAAGTATTTTATTGTGCAAAAAGTTAGAAAATGTTTATTGATTGATTTAAATTAAAAGTACTACAGGGGTGCCTGGGTGGCTCAGTGGGTTAAGCCTCGGCCTTCGGCTCAGGTCATGATCTCAGGGTCCTGGGATCGAGCCCCGCATCGGGCTCTCTGCTCAGCAGGGAGCCTGCTTCCTCCTCTCTCTCAGCCTGTCTCTCTGCCTACTTGTGATCTCTATCTGATAAATAAATAAACAAAATCTTAAAAAAAAAGTACTACTACTACTTACTATCTTTTACCATGTTATAGGGGAGATAAAGCAGGAAAGAAGTTTTCTTGGTCAAGGCATTCCCTGGATTATTCTCTATTCTCTGGTTGCCTAATCTACACAGATTTTTACATGGATGTTTCTCTAAAGGATTTTTTTCCTCTACTATTGGAGCATTTCATGAATGCTAGCATGGGTTTACTTATATGGAAATATTTCTGACAAATTGGCAGGAGATTAACACTGAAGAGGAACATACTAAGTCCCTCCTTCAGCCCCTCCCCCACTGCCATCAAGCTCTGTCTCCCCGTTTCCTCTTAAAGTCTTTGAATTCAGCAGGGATTTTAGGTAACTGCTGGGAAATATTAAAACTCATTATTTGGTTGACCAGAATATTTGCCCTCTCTTATTTTCCAATAATGCTCTCTGAATGGTTTCCTTAATACTTTTAAAAGATGTGTTACATTGCAGCAGAGTACAATGTAGGACAGGAATTATAGTTATCGTTTCAGATGAGGTGTGTTGAAAGAGTTCAGGATGACGCAGTTGGCAGCTTTCCAGACTTGCCTCCTTATTATTACCATCTGTGTCAACTTGGAGTCTCTATTACAGACAGGACAAGAAAAATGAAGCTGTGGTTGTGTTTTGGGGAAGTTTGCTATTGTTGTTGTTTTTTCCATTATGCTTGATCCTAATATACACACTAAGTGGATGAATGAAACTGGAAAACTGTTCCAAGCTTTTGCTGGATATCACTTGTTAACTATCTGCATATACAATTAGTATTTAAAAATTTCCCTCTTTACATTATTTTCTTACACATATTTCTTGAGAGAAATAGTAATAGGAATGATAAAAAGAAATATCACTTTCTTGGTGGAACCTGGTGAAATTTGCAATATTACCTTTGTAGCAAATATATTATTACTGGCAAAAAAAAAAAAAAACAACCATGGTTCATTTTTATAACAAAGCATATTGGCAGTAGAAATGAGAAAATAGCAAGTATTGTGCAGCCTATATGAAGTGCTTGGAATGCTGAACTATTTGGAAGGAACCTGACTCATTTCAGGGAATTTATGTAGGTCAGAATCAACCACAAAATGAAGAAAGCAAAGAAAATGCTGAGAGTCAACTTTTAGGTTTCTCATGTTGGATTTATAAGCAAATGACATCACTTAAAGACTTTATTGAAAGGATACACTGAAAAACATCAAATGCCTATATAAGTCATAGGGATAAAAAAGCTAACCTGAGCAATTTATTCTTCTTAGCAATACACACTGAGTAATTTTTTTATAGTAAGACCACAACAAGACTGTGTTTTAACACAAAAGGAAGTAACATTTCACTGTGAGAAAGGTATGGGATTTAATACCAAAAACAGACTGTGCTATTGAAGCTTGGTTATGTAGTCTAACACTTAGTTTAATTAGACAATAAAAGGGTACAATTCTTATTTTGGAATATGGGCTCAGTCATCAATCAACATTTTCATTATTAATAAAAAGACCTAAATAAAGAATATTAAAGCACTAGCTTTTTAAAGAAATTTGACATAAATAAGAGATATGTCAGAATTCAAACATGTAAATGTGGACATTTTAATTGGTCTTATTCCTGGCATCATGTGTCACTTGATAAATTAAACCAATTTACAAAGAGCCCCATTAAATTTATGAGATAATTCAACATCAAGACCAAAAAGCTAGTTGAAAGACCCATGAGAAGCCAGCAAGATCTCTCCCAGTAATAGATCCTACTATCACTATTGCCTGAAAATTTTACATTTTTGGGTTCTCCAACTAATTAGAAGGTCAAATAGAAATGCCTGAAAATTCACCCACAAAAATCATATTTAAAAAATTATTATCCATTTTTACACTAGAATATAAATTCTGTAAGTACAGAAATAAATACTTCATTAAAGCTGAGGTTCAGAAGAATTATTTTATGAACAACATAATCAGAAAAGCTCTCTTCCCTTCCCTAAAATAACCATCGATTTTTTTTCAAAGATGGAAACTTTTAGCCCATGAAAAGTATGAACCCTATTCAAAATTGAGGTCCCTTTTGATGTACATTGACCTGTCAGATGGAAATAAGAAAGAGTACAATGAAAGACAACATGGAGGGGGATAAGAATAAACAATTCCTTAAGGAAAATGAGGAAGAGTCTGGAAATAGACATATGAGAGGTTGTGCATGTAGGGAGGAAACCACAGTTTCTAGCTATATATAGTGAGAGTCTGTAGCTGAGTTCTCTTTTAATGACAAGCCCCTAGAAACCCATGTGATCCTGTGAACTACAAGCTACATCCAGAGGGTGCATCATGCATTATGGCCTACATAATTAGAGAAAAGTTTCCCCAAAGAATGTCTGAGATTCAAGATTCCTCAGGGCAACAAGGATTAAGCTGGATAAAAGTCACGAGCATAGTGGATGGGTTCAATCAACATTAAGTGATAGGGAGTAGGTGAGAAGGTGAAAACCTCAGCACAAATAGTTCTGTTCAAGCCCTCTTACTAAGCCTTGATCAAATGTTAACCTGGCTTCATCAGTCCAAGACCGTGGTCCAAGGATGACCCCAATCCTCTTAAAATGAGCTGCTTGAGAGTGCTCAACACTACCCTCCAAATTTACTATTTGTCCTACTAAATATTTGACTGTACATCCCCCCATCCTTTTCTTAAAGTTTTTACTTTTGAAAACTTTCAATTAGAGGTTCTTTCTCTGCTCCTTTGAGATGCAAATCATTTACTCCCAAACAATATACCCTAGAAGACCTGGGGACCATCCCTCTGAAATGCAGACATCTAGAAAGATAGTTCCCCTATTTCTTAACTTCTGTGGGGCACTGAGCTTAACTTGGATGGGCACCATGCTCTAATATGCAAAACTACCTCCTGATGTAAGTATATGAGAACTTTGTTTCCCTCCTTTAGATAAGTGTGAATTCACAAGAACAGATGGCTTAATCATACTGACCAATCTCTCCCTCCCAACATCCTTCTGTACTCTTCCTTCAGCACACCCCCACATTTAAAGAGCCTCCTGCCTTTTGTTTGAGTGAAATTGAGTCTGGTATACACTAAAGTCTCTCTCTTTTACTGTAGCAATATGAATTAAATGTGTCTTGCTGTGTTTAGGGCAAAATTGTTTCTTTTTTATGGAGAGAGGTTATGGCTGATATCCTGACTGCATCAATGTAAGGGAACCCCAGTGACAGCAGATAATTGCCAAGAGATCTGTATAAGCAGCAGCTAGGACCAAGAGGAATGTGTGGCAAGCAGCATCAAAAAAATAACACGTGAGATACTCTCTGGCCCTTTTGACAATTCTCAGAATCCAAGGATAGGTAGATACTAATGCCCCTAAACAAGGTTGGTTTTTCTTATTGTAATTCATCAATAGGTGGTAGGGTGATGCACTTATTGCAGAGACACAAGAAAGTTTGATGAATATATAAATGTTTTATGTTGGTCTTAGCCTATTGATAGTGATCCTATCAGCTAGAAATGCCTGTGGACACTCACTTGTGCCTGTATTGTGGTGAGCCTGCACAGACATTACTTTACTCAGAGCCAGTATTGCAGCTGGACCCTTCCTGGAGCTTTATTATGATTACAAAATGCACCTCTGCCACAAAGGTCAGGGGACTTTGATAAGACAAGTTTTGTTACTCAGAACTCCTGGAGGGTACACCACACACCCGGGGCCACACAACAGGATCATGGGGAGAGAGATAGAGTGGGGGCAGGGAGAGAGATGAGGACATGGGCCTGAGGTTCTGCCTTAATTAGTACTTGGGAAAGGGTGCCTCAGATTTTGTGGGTTCATGATCAGTGAATTTAAAACATGAGTGAGAATTAAAGCACAACAAGGGAAAAACAAGAGGTCAATTAGTCAGTTATCTAAGTCAACCAGACCTCTCTCTAAAAAGAGGGGAACTTCATTGTGGTGTTGGGGGTAGCCTGGCTCATCATCTAGCTGTGTAATTGACAATGTGTTTACTGAGATGGCTATCTTCGAAGTGGATGCCTTAGCTATAAAAACCATAATATCAGGCACTTACATTATAATTTTTAAAAAGGTAATTATCTGACATTTATTGCATTTACTGCAATAAAAAGTCTCACAAATATGACAACTTCAACTGTATACTTCTTAAAGGCAAATACAATAATTTTTGCTACTTGATTAGATTTAAGTAAACTGGCTTCTCTTGTCTTAATTTTTTTAAGACTTTAATTCTTTAATTTTATAAAAAATTTTTAAAGATTTTATTTATTTATTTGACAGAGAGAGAGAGAGATCACAAGTAGGCAGAGAGGAGGGCAGAGAGAGAGGGGGAAGCAGGCTCCCCACTGAGCAGAGAGCCCAATCTGGGGCTCCATCCCAGGACCCTGGGACCATGACCCGAGCCAAAGGGAGAGGCTTAACCCACTGAACCACCCAGGTGCCCTGAGACTTTAATTCTTTTTTATTTAAAAATTTTTTTAATTTTAATTTTTTATTTTTTAATAAACATAAAATGTATTTTTATCCCCAGGGGTACAGGTCTGTGAAGTGCCAGGTTTACACACTTCACAGCACTCACCATAGCACACACCCTCCCCAATGACCATAACCTTAGCCCCCTCTCCTGACCCCTCTCCACCCAGCAACCCTCAGTTTGTTTTGTGAGATTAAGAGTCACTTATGGTTTGTCTCCCTCCCGATCCCATATTGTTTCATTTATTCTTCTCCTACCCCCAACCCCCCATGTTGCATCTCCACTTCCTCATATCAGGGAGATCATATGATAGTTGTCTTTCTCCAACTGACTTATTTCACTAAGCATGATACTCTCTAGTTCCATCCACGTCATCGCAAATGGCAAGATTTCATTTCTTTTGATGGCTGCATAGTATTCCATTATGTATATATACCACTTCTTCTTTATCCATTCATCTGTTGATGCACATCTAGGTTCTTTCCATAGTTTGGCTATTTTAGATATTGCTACTATAAACATTCAGGTGCACGTGCCCCTTCAGATCACTATGTTTGTATCTTTAGGGTAAATACCCAGTAGTGCAATTGCTGGGTCATAGGGTAGTTCTATTTTCAACTTGTTGAGGAACCTCCATGCTATTTTCCAGAGTGGTTGCACCAACTTGCATACCAACCAACAGTGTAGGAGGGTTCCCCTTTCTCCACATCCTTCCAGCATCTGTCATTTCTTGACTTGTTAATTTAGCCATTCTGACTGGTGTGAGGAGGTATCTCATTGTGGTTTTGATTTGTATTTCCCTGATGCTGAGTGATGTGGAGCATTTTTTCATGTGTCTGTTGGCCATCTGGATGTCTTCTTTGTAGAAATGTCTGTTCATGTCTTCTGCCCCTTTCTTGATTGGGTTATTTGTTCTTTGGGTGTTGAGTTTGCTAAGTTCTTCATAGATTTTGGACACTAGCCCTTTATCTGATATGTCATTTGCAAATATCTTCTCTCATTCTGTCAGTTGTCTTTTGGTTTTGTTAACTGTTTCCTTTGCTGTGCAAAACCTTTTGATCTTGATGAAATCCCAATAGTTCATTTTTACCCTTGCTTCCCTTGACTTTGGTGATGTTCCTAGAAAGATGTTGCTGCGGCTGAGGTCGAAGAGGTTGCTGCCTGTGTTCTCCTCAAGGATTTTGATGGATTCCTTTCTCACATTGAGATCCTTCATCCATTTTGAGTCTATTTTCATGTGTGGTATAAGGAAATGGTCCAATTTCCTTTTTCTGCATGTGGCTGTCCAATTTTCTCAACACCACTTATTGAAGAGGCTGTCTTTTTTCCATTGGACATTCTTTCCTGCTTTGTCGAAGATTAGTTGACCATAGAGTTGAGGGTCTATTTCTGGGCTCTCTATACTGTTCCATTGATCTATGTGTCTGTTTTTGTGCCAGTACCATGCTATCTTGATTTTGACAGCTTTGTAATAGAGCTTGAAGTCCGGAATTGTGATGACACCAACTTTGGCTTTCTTTTTCAATATTCCTTTGGCTCTTTGAGGTCTTTTCTGGTTCCATATAAATTTTAGGATTATTTGTTCCATTTCTTTGAAAAAAATGGGTGGGATTTTGATAGGGATTGCATTAAATGTGTAGATTGCTTTAGGTAGCATAGACATTTTCACAATATTTTTTCTTCCAATCCAGGAGCATGGAACATTTTTCAATTTCTTTGTATCTTCCTCAATTTCTTTCATGAGTACTTTATAGTTTTCTGAGTATAGATTCTAAGCCTCTTTGGTTAGGTTTATTCCTAGGTATCTTATAGTTTTGGGTGCAATTGTAAATGGGATGGACTCCTTAATTTCTCTTTCTTCTGTCTTGTTGTTGGTGTAGAGAAATGCAACTGATTTCTGTGCATTGATTTTATATCCTGACACTTTACTGAATTCCTGTATAAGTTCTAGCAGTTTTGGAGAGGAGTCTTTTGGGTTTTCCACATATAGTATCATATCATCTGTGAAGAGTGATAGTTTGACTTTGTCTTTGCCAATTTGGATGCTTTTAATTTCTTTTTGTTGTCTAATTGCTCAGGTTAGGACTTCTAGTACTATGTTTAATAGCAGTGGTGATAATGGACATCCCGGCCATGTTCTTACCTTAGCGGAAAAGCTTTCAGGTTTTCTCCATTGAGAATGATATTTGCAGTGGGTTTTTCATAGATGGCTTTGATAATATTGAGGTATGTGCCCTCTATCCCTACACTTTGAAGAGTTTTGATCAGGAAGGGATGCTGTACTTTTTCAAATGCTTTCTCAGCATCTATTGAGAGTATCACATGGTTCTTGTTCTTTCTTTTATTAATGTGTTGTATCACATTGACTGATTTGCAGATGTTGAAGCAACCTTGCAGCCCTGGAATAAATCCCACTTGGTCATGGTGAATAATCCTTTTAATGTACTGTTGAATCCTATTGGCTCATATTTTGGTGAGAATTTTCACATCTATGTTCATCAAGGATATTGGTCTGTAGTTCTCTTTTTTGATGGGATCCTTGTCTGGTTTGGGGATCTAGGTGATGCTGGCCTCATAATGAGTTTGGAAGTTTTCCTTCCATTTCTATTTTTTAGAACAGTTTCAGGAGAATAGGAATTAGTTCTTCTCTAAATGTTAGGTAGAATTCCCCCGGGAAGCCGTCTGGCCCTAGCCTTTTGTTTGTTTGGAGATTTTTGATGACTGTTTCAATCTCCTTACTGGTTATGGGTCTGTTCAGGTTTTCTATTTTTTCCTGGTTCAGTTGTGGTAGTTTATATGTCTCTAGGAATGCATCCATTTCTTTCAGATTGTCAAATTTGTTGGTGTAGGGTTGCTCATAGTATGTTCTTATAATTGTTTTTATTTCTTTGGTGTTAGTTGTGATCCCTCCTCTTTCATTCATGATTTTATTTATTTGGGTCCTTTCTCTTTTCTTTTTGATATGTCCGGCTGGGGGTTTATCAATCTTATTAATTCTTTCAAAGAACCAGCTCCTAGTTTCGTTGATTTGTTCTATTGTTTTTTTTTTTTTTTTTTGGTTTCTATTTCATTGATTTCTGCTCTGATCTTTATGATTTCTCTTCTCCTGCTGGGTTTAGGCTTTCTTTGTTGTTCTTTATCCAGCTTCTTTAGGTGTAGGGTTAGGTTGTGTACTTGAGACCTTTCTTGTTTCTTGAGAAAGGCTTGTACCACTATATATTTTCCTCTCAGGACTGCCTTTGTTGTGTCCCACAGATTTTGAACTGTTGTGTTTTCATTACCATTTGTTTCCATGAATTTTTTCAATTCTTCTTTAATTTCCTGGTTGACCCATTCATTCTTTGAAGGATGCTGTTTAGTCTCCATGTATTTGGCTTCTTTCCAAATTTCCTCTTGTGATTGAGTTCTAGCTTCAGAGCATTGTGGTCTGAGAATATGCAGGGAATGATCCCAATCTTTTGATACCAGTTTAGACCTGATTTATGACCCAGGATGTGATCTATTCTGGAGAATGTTCCATGTGCACTAGAGAAGAATGTGCATTCTGTTGCTTTGGGATGAAATGTTCTGAATATATCTGTGATGTCCATCTGGTCCAGTGTGTCATTTAAGGCCTTTATTTCCTTGTTGATCTTTTGCTTGGATGATCTGTCCATTTCAGTGAGGGGAGTGTTAAAGTCCCCTACTATTATTGTATTATTGTTAATGTGTTTCTTTGATTTTGTTATTTATTTTTTTTAAAGATTTTATTTATTTATTTGACAGACAGAGATCACAAGTAGGCAGAGAGGCAGGCAGAGAGAGAGGAGGAAGCAGGCTCCCCGCCGAGCAGAGAGCCCGATGTGGGGCCCCATCCCAGGACACCGGGATCATGACCTGAGCCAAAGGCAGAGGCTGTAACCCATTGAGCCACCCAGGCGCCCCTCTTTGATTTTGTTATTAATTGGTTTATATAGTTGGCTGCTCCTGCGTTAGGGGCATAGATATTTAAAATTGTTAGATCTTCTTTTTGGACAGACCCTTTGAGTATGTTATAGTGTCCTTCCTCATCTCTTATTATAGTCTTTGGCTTAAAATCTAATTGATCTGATATAAGGATTGCCACCCCAGCTTTCTTCTGATGTCCATTAGCATAGTAAATTGTTTTCCACCCCCTTACTTTCAATCTGGAGGTGTCTTTGAGTCCAAAATGAGTTTCTTGTAGGCAACATATTGATTTTTTCTTTTTCTTTTTTTTTTTATCCATTCTGATACCCTGTGTCTTTTTATTGGGGCATTTAGCCCATTTACATTCAGGGTAACGATTGAGACATGAATTTAGTGCCATTGTATTGCCTGTAAGGTTACTGTTACTGTATATTGTCTCTGTTCATTTCTGATCTACTACTTTTAGGCTCTCTCTTTGCTTAGAGGACCCCTTTCAATATTTCCTGTAGAGCTGGTTTGGTGATTGAAAATTCTTTCAGTTTTTGTTTGTCCTGAAAACTTTTAATCTCTCCTTCTATTTTCAATGATAGCCTGGCTGGATATAGTATTCTTGGCTGCATGTTTTTCTCATTTAGTGCTCTGAATATATCATGCCAGTTCTTTCTGGCCTGCCAGGTCTCTGTGGATAAGTCCGCTGCCAATCTAATATTTTTACCATTGTATGTTACAGACTTTTCCCGGGCTGCTTTCAGGATTTTCTCTTTGTCACTAAGACTTGTAAATTTTACTATTAGGTGACAGGGTGTGGACCTATTCTTGTTGATTTTGAGAGGGTTTCTCTGCACCTCCTGGATTTTGATGCTTGTTCCCTTTGCCATATTAGGGAAATTCTCTCCCATAATTCTCTCCAATACACCTTCTGCTCCCCTCTCTCTTTCTTCTTCTTCTGGAATCCCAATTATTCTAATGTTGTTTCATCGTATGGTGTCACTTATCTCTTGAATTCTCCCCTTGTGGTCCAGTAGATGTTTGTCCCTCTTTTGCTCAGCTTCTTTATTCTCTGTCATTTGGTCTATATCACTAATTCTTTCTTCTGCCTCATTTATCCTAGCAGTAAGAACCTCCATTTTTTATTACACCTCATTAATAGTTTTTTTTTTTTTAATTTCAACTTGGTTAGATTTTAGTTCTTTTATTTCTCCAGAAAGGGCTTTTATCTCTCCAGAGAGGGTTTCTCTAATATCTTCCATGCCTTTTTTAAGCCTGGCTAGAACCTTGAGAATCATCATTCTGAACTCTAGATCTGACATATTACCAATGTCTGTAATGATTAGGTCCCTAGCCTTTGGTACTGCCTCTTATGCTTTTTTTGTGGTAAGTTTTTCTGCCTTGTCATTTTGTCCAGATAATAGTATATGAAGTAGCAAATAAAATACTAAAAGGGTGGCAAAGACCCCAGGAAAATGTGCTTTAACCAAATCAGAAGTGACCCCAAATCATAGGGGGGGGAGGGGATAAAAAGAAGTTCAGAACAAAAAAATTAAAAAATGAAAACAAATAAAGATAAAATATAAAAAAAGAAAAAAATGTATATATATTAGATAAACTAGTTAAAAAACATTAAAAAAGAAAAGGGTAAAAGTTAAAAAAAAATTAGCAGAAGAAAAAAATAAATGAAATTAAAATTAAAAAAAAAATTAACCACAAGACTAAAGAATCATGGGGAGAAAGCCATGAGTTCCGTGCTTTGCTTTCTCCTCCTCTGGAATTCTGCTGCTCTCTGTGGAAGGTGAACTTAGTCTTGGGTGGATTTCTTGTTGATCTTCTGGGGGAGGGGCCTGTTGTAATGATTCTCAAGTGTCTTTGCTCGAGGTGGACTTGCTCCACTCTTACCAGGGCTGGGCTAAGTAATCCACTCGGGTTCATTTTCGGGAGCTATTGTCCCCTGAACGCTTTCCATAGAGTTCCAAGGATGGGAATGAAAATGGCAGCCTCCCAGTTTCCAGCCCAGAGGAGCCGAGAGCTAGGGCCCCCACTCCTCAGTGCGCCCTCTGAGAAAAGAGCACAATCACTTCCATCTCCCTGGCCTCCAGCCCCGTGCTCTGAGCTCACCCAGCCTGCGACCAGTTCAAGGCAACCTTGAGCTGAGAGCTCACTCCTCAGCTCTGTCCAAGACTTTAATTCTTTCAGTTTTGAGTTTACAACAAAACTGATAGGGCAGTAAAGAGATTTCCTGTATATTCGCAGCCACCACATAGGCATAGACTTCCCCATCATAAACATTAGTCACCAGAATGGGGAATATTTTGTCAAGGGTAAATCTACATCTTAGTCACCCACCGTCCATAGTTTGTTCATTTGAAGATTTCACTCTTGGTGTTGTGCATTTTATGAATTTGGACAAATGTCAAAGGCCATATATCCATCTTTATAATATCATACAGAGCATTTTCAATGTCCTTAAAATCCTCTGTGCTCTGCCTTTTCATGTCTCCACCTCCACAGCTTCTGAGCCCTGACAGTCACCGATCTTTTATTTTGTCCATCACTTTCTCTTTTCCAGAATGTCATATAGTTGAAATCATACAATATGCAGCCTTTTCAGATTGGCTTCTTTTACTTAGTAATATGCTTTTGAGGTTTCTCACAGTCTTTTCATGGCTTGATACCGTCTTTCCTTTTAGTGCTCAATAAATACCATTGTCCGATGTACTGAAGTTGATCTATTCACCTACTGAAAGACATTTTGGTTGCTCCCAAGTTTTGGCAATTATGAATAAAATGGTTATAAACATAGTTGGCAGGATTTAGGTAGACGTAAGTTTCCAACTCTTTTGGTGAATACCAAGCAGTGTGCTTCCTGGATTGCATACCCCAAATGATCTTTCTAAGCAGCTTCACTGTTTTGCATTCTCACACACAACATCGAAGAGTTCCTGCTACTTCTCACCTGCTCTGCATTTAGTGTTGTGAATATTCCAGATTTTGGCCCTTCTAGTGGTACCTAACTGTTGTTTTAATTTGAATTTCCATGATGAGATGTTGGGGAACTTCTTTTCATGTGTCTATTTGCAATCTAGATATCCCCTTTGGTGAGGTTTCTGTTAAGGTCTTTAGTCATTTTTAAAAGTAGATCACTTGTTTTCTTATGTTTGAATTTTGAGAGTTCTTTGTATATTTTGGAAAACAGTCTTTTATCAAGTGTGTGTTTTGCAAATATTTTCTCTCAGTCTTAGAATGAATAGCTTGTCTTCTCATTCTTTTTCTTCATCATCATTTGCAAAACAGAAGTTTTTAATTTTAATGAAGCCCAGGTTATCAGTTATTTCTTTCATGAGTCATGTCTTTGGTGTTTTATCTAAAAAGACATATTGTGCCCAAGGTCATCTAGATTTCCCCCAATTTAACCTTCTATTAATTTTATGGTTTTGCTTTTGCACATAGGTGTACAATCTGAGGTAATTTTTGTAAAGGGTGTAAGATCTGTTTCTAGATATTTTATTTTATTTTATTATTTTATTTTATTTTATTCTATTTGCATGTGGGTGTCCAGTTGTTCCAGCTCCATTTGTCGAGGAGATTATTTTTGCTTCATTGTGTCACCCTTGTCCTTTGTCAAAGATCAGTTGATGATATTTATGGGGATTGACTTCTGGGCTCTTTATTCTGTTCCATTGACCTATTTGTCTATTCTTTTGCCAATACCACACTGCCTTGATTACTGTAGCTTAGTGTATGTCTTGAAGTCAGGTAACATTCAGTCCTCCCATTTTTTTCTATCATGTTAATTTACACTAACTGTGGCTTAATCAAAACCATTTTTTTAAAGTACAAAATTACTGACAAAAAGCCAATGAATGTAGAGAAAGATGAAGGACAAAGAAAAAAATATATATATATTTATGATTCAAGTCATGCATGTGATAAGTTGTGGTGAATTACTAAGGAATTCATTTGAGGTTTTCCTAATTACTACCAGTTGGAAAAAAACAACCCATCTAATCTTCCCCAGTGTTCCTATCTCAAAAATGGAACTGTCATTGATTGATTCTGCACTGAAGGAAACAGTCCTCTTATGTCATCCTATGTCAAATTTATCATGGAGTCTTGCCAATTTTACCTTTTGTATGTCTCTCAAATCTATTCACTTCTCATTACCTCCACCACCACTAACAGGCCAAGCCATTATGTCTGGCTTAGACTATTGCAAAAACCTTCCATCTTGTTCATTTTACATCTTGCAACAAGAAATAAACCCTTATGAGGCAAAGTAGAGCCTGTCATTGCTCACAGCCGCCCACCCCCTACAAGTTCTCCTGACTCTGTCTTTATCTATATTTATATAGAATGTTTCATCTTCAAACATAGAGCATCTTTTATTTATTTCTTTACTGTCTCTACTGGTATGTATTTGCAAATGCCCCAAACAAGGCATATAGTAAGCAGAAAATAAATATTTTTAGAATGGCTGTTGAATATTCTTAGAATGAAACCCAAAATTCTTTACATGGTAAGCGAGATCTTACATCATCTCTTCTGCCTTCTCCTCCAGTCCCAGATTCCTCTCAATTTTTCTGCTCTAAACTCACTGGATTTCTAGATTTATTATACACATTTGGTAAAGAGGAGAAGCAGAGGGATTTCTATATTTGGGGGCAACAATCTGTGATGGTACAAAAAACCCCACACATGCTTATACGTTTTAGGGCAGTGGATAGCAGGCAATTAGGGCAAGATTATGTCACACTATTGCCAGGAACACTTAACCCCTGCAGTGCCACTGAACCTTCCTTCTTTGGCAAACCCCAAGGTTTTACCTTAATAATTTCCAAATATCCAATATTTCCCAGAAAAATAATCTTTTTTTTTTAAATGAAATCTTCCCCAAGTGTAGCACATCTCTTCTCTTTCTTAGTTATTCACTTCCTTAGAACACTGTCCCTTTCCTTTACTTACTTTGTAGGGATCATGTTTCACTTTATAGGTAGACATGATTTCATGCAATTCATTGTATGAGAGTTTCCATCTCTGTTGGAATACAAGCACCACAAAGACAATGAATGACATATCAGGGTGCCTGGATGGTTCAGTTGGTTAAGCATCTGACCTCAGCTCAGGTTGTGATCTTGGGGCCTGGGATCCAGCCCTAGGTTAAGCTCTGTGATGAACTTCAAGATGACACCCAGGTCCAGGTGGGAGTGAAACCCCACACTGGGATTCTGCACTCAGAGAGGGATCTGCTTCTCCCTCTCTCTCTACCCTCACCATGCTCATGCTTTCTTTTTCTCTCTCATATAAGTAAATAAAACTTTTGTAAAAAACAAAGAAAAAATGATGTATCTTTTCAACTTTGCATTTCTGGATACTAGGAAATTATTTATTAATATTTATTTATATAATTTGGAAACATTTGATAGCAAGAGGAAGAAGGAAAGAGAAACGAGGAAGAAAGAAAAAAAGAATAACCAATGGCCTAATATTTTTGGTTCCTCAAGCAAAGAAAGAATATCTTTTCATTCACCGAAAGCAAGGGAATAGTAATAAGGAAATTATCACAAATATTAATTTATTGTCTATTATATTTCAATTATTTCTTTGGAGATGCTAAGACAGCAGAATGGAAATGGTGAAAATAATGAAAACTTGTATCTCAGTGAAATCTCATTATGATCTTTGTATATTTAAAAGGTAAAAGATGAATTAGGAGTGACAGGTTGGAGAAGTTCTCACTTAGTTTCTTTGTGATCCATAATTTTAATCCCATTGGTCTGAGTAATACAGAGAATACACAGAAAGTGGTATGATAGTAATTTGCTATTAACAAGGCAAACTCCATTTATGCATGTATGCATAGTGCAAGTCAATTATGAATATCAAAATGTGATGCACTGAACTTTGAGGCAGATGGGAAATGGACTTCTTGCATGTTGATAATTCTTCCAGTGTAATCTCAAAGTTATTCTCTCTTGCTCCATGTAGTTCTGAGTCAAGTCCCCAGGGAATGCAGGAAATTATCCAGGTTAGCTGTGGGCATGAAGTACCCTTCTGCTGACCTATACACCTGAACACACCCTGGAGGAAAGCATAGAGAATTGCAGGCTTGAATATCTGCCAGAAGTAACAATCCACCTCTACTACGATAAAACACAATATTTTACATTTTTTATTGTCCATGATGGACAGACAGATGGTTAAATTTGTCTCTTTCGACTTACTTTGATGGGATTCTGCTTAACGAATTCTTATTTTTACACTTATTATTTCTCTCTCTGTTCGCTAATACCATCTCTGTGAATTTTATTTCTAATTCACTTCATCTGAATCTTTCTGGATTTTTACTTTTTGGTTTCTTTCCTTACTTTGTTTTTGGTTTAAATCTCTCTTTATTACTTTTTTCTTAGGGCTCCAGATATAATCCATCCGTTTCTATCATTCTGTTAGATTCAATTTGACTTGCTTTTCTTGCATACTGGTTTAACTCTCTTGTCTTTTGGTGAACAGATAAAAATATTGGTCAAGTTCTCTTAATATGGACTGAAAAGTGCTTATTTCATAAGTTTCCTTGCTTCCAACAAGCCTAAACAATACCTTTTCATTACTGAAGACTCTGTGGAGAAAAAGATGTATTCACATTAAACAACAAGATAATACCCTTTTCTACACTGTAGACCCCAATGGTCAGAGCTAAGGAGTGAGAATTCTTAGCAAGACTTTGTTTGGCTGAATTTGATGAAAGGGAGATATACAACTGGGAAAAGTCTAGGTGCTTAGTCTCAGAATGTTGGAAGGGGTAGACTGACCCCTCTCCATAGAACAGAGTGAGGGAGAGGTTTGAAAAGATGGTTGAAAATGTCTGAGAGGAAGCATGGGTGTGGCAGCTGTCATAAGAAATGAACACTTGGGGAAGACAAGTATTTTAAGGGAATTTATAGGAGTGCTTTAGCATAAAGTCATCTCTTTCACTTCTTTGTAAAAACTTTAGAATTACTGATATATCCATAAATGCCTTCACTGTTGGATGTGTGTATGCATACATGTATGTAAGGATGTGTCATAGGGCAGGTTTTACGGGGTGGTTTTCTAAGTGTGAGCCAGGTGAGAGTGGAGCCACATTCAATATGTCTTAGTTTTCCTCTCTATTAGCACATCATCTCCTTTATATAATAAGACTAACACTTATTCAACTGTTATTAACTGAGTATTTACTACATACCAGACACCTGTAGGTGCTAGGGATATATCACTGAGAAGAGCAAAGAGCAAACATGATCCTTGGAGAGTTTGTATTCTAGCCAGGAAGAAAGAGTATAGAAAATAGAAATAACAAAATAACCAATAAGTGTATTATAGATAGCTTAGAGGGTTAGAGTCAATGTGGAAAAAGTAGGTGTACAAGAAAAGCAAGGTAAGGAGTTGTGAGTGGGAGAGGATAGGATACTGTTTCAGATAGTTTTCAGGACTGGTCTTACTGAGGTAACAGCTGAGAAAATTCTTGAAAGCTGTGGAGGAGCTGGTCATGCAGATCTCTCAAGCAGCTTTCTGCACAAGGACACATTCAGTGCCAAGGGCGTGATGTAGGAGTGTGACTAGTCTGCTTGAATGAAGCAAGGACAATATGGTCAGGTTAGAAGAAGAAAGGGAAGAGTAGTAAGAGTTGAAATTAGAGAAATAACAGGAAGTGGCGAGGGCAGATTACAGAAGACTCTCTCAAGCTCTTTGGCTTTCGCCTGAGAGAAATAGTGAGCTGTTGTAGGTTTATCAATGTAACATAACTTGGGACACCTGGATGGCTCAGGTCATGATCCCAGGATTTTGGGATGAGTCCAACATTGGGCTCCTTGCTCAGTGAGAAGCCTGCTTCTCCCTCTGCCTGCTGCTACCCCTGCTTGTAGTCTCTCTCTGACCTACAAGTAAATACAATCGTAAACAAATACATATAACCTGGCATATGTTTTTATTTTTATTTTTTTCTGGCTTATGTTTTTAAAGGATCCCCATTAACTAACTCACTACAAGGTATTAAATTGACCATTGCTCCCAAAACATTTTGCTAAATTTTAAAACATCTGCATGAACATAACATACACAATCTAATCAAAATGAACATAATGATGGTTATATGTACTTGCCTTACTAGATCAAAACACAGAACACGAGTTCTACTTTTAACATAGCTCCTGAATAGTCCTTGAGTTGGTCAATTTCGTTCACCTTTTTGAGGGCTTTGGAATTTAAATTTCAAAACAAGGATTCAGGGTCTCATTGTTTCCCAGAAATTTCTCATTTTTATACCATACTTAATATAGAATGTAAGCTCCATGAAGAGTTTATGCCACGTTTTTGCTGCCTTTCCAGACAGACCTCATTGCTTATCACTTTGCAAATACGCAATAATCTCTGTCAAGTGAATTTTATTTAATTATTTATTTAATTAGTAATTAAATGATTATGAATCATGAATAATCATGAATAAATGATTATGTGTTTAACATATTTTCCCTAATTATGTTTTTATAGTTGTTATAATTATTGTCCATTACAAAGTGTAATTTATTTAGTAACTGAAGTTAATATAAAATAATTAGTAACCAGGGGCGCCTGGGTGGCTCAGTGGGTTAAGGCCTCTGCCTTCAGCTCAGGTCATGATCTCAGGTCCTGGGATCGAGCCCTGCATCGGGCTCTCTGCTCAGCAGGGAGCCTGCTTCCTCCCCTCTCTCTCTCTGCCTGCCTCTCTGCCTACTTGTGATCTCTCTCTCTCTCTGTCAAATAAATAAAATCTTTAAAAATAAATAAATAAATAAATAAAAATAATTAGTAACCTTAAGAAGATTATGTGAATAATTATGCAAATTATGCAAAGAGTTTCAAAGCACACATTTTATGAACCGTATTAGCAGACATATTTGAAAGGAGTAGCTGTAGAAAATATGGACAGTTTCAATTTTTTAAATTTTATCCTGGTTATTGTCCCCAGCATGTGTACCCATAAGAAAAAGTTGCCCTCAGACACAAATAGAAACAGTGAGTAAAGAAAAATTCTCAATGTCCTTTTGAAACTACAAGAACATTCTTGTATCCAAGTATAACAGAATGTTCACTAAATACAATTTCAGAGAACAAAGATCAATCAATATACAACTCAAGGAGTTGAATATACAATTTAAGGAGCTTGAATTTAATTATTTAAAATAATTAAGTTTAAAGAATGTTTTGAGTTTGTAACAGTAACATATGAAGCTCTGTTTGCATCTGATTCATGTATTCCTTTCAACTGTATATGACTTATACAGTGAAGTGTTTATAAGAAAAACAAAACAAAACACCTAGCAAAGCATGAAACCATGGTGGTTCTGTGGCTCCTGTAAACAGTAAATAAATGCAAGACTGTGCTAGTTGAGAGATGTCATCTACCATGAACTTGATTATTATTTCAATGTCTTTAAGGCATTATTTAACATTAGATAGATGTTTCTATCATATAGTTAGATATATGTAGTTTCTATCATATAGTTAAGACTCTTTCATAGGGCCCCTGTGTGGCTTAGTGGGTTAAGCATCTGCCTTTGGCTTAGGTCCTGATTCCCAGGTCCTGAGTGGAACCCCAGGGAAGGCTCCCTGCTCAGCCAGGAGTAAATTTCTCCCTCTTCCTCTGCCCCTTCCCACCTTCATTCTTGTGCTCCCTCTCTCTTATTCAAATAAATAAGTAAAATCTTTTTAAAAAGACTCTTTGACATCTATTACTCTTTTTGATCCATAATAGTAGCAATTGAGAAACTACCAAATAAAATCTGCTTTTCTTGACATGATAGAATGTACTAGAATGACTTGATAAGCCTGCGGAAGATTGAATCTCAGATGGAAGCAACTATTCAGGGATGTCTGGGTGGCTCAATCAGTTAAGCATCTGCCTTTAGCTCAGGTCATGATCCCAGGGTTCTGGGATCCAGACCTCCTCAGGCTCCCCACTCAGCTTAAAAAAAAATGCCACAATTATGTCACAATTCCTAATTTACTGATGGAAAAATTGGAGAATCAAGTGACTTGAGGTGATTTACCCCAATATCTCATATGTGAACGTTGGATTTGCTTCATGAACCAGTATTTCCCCATTTAAATTCTAGGAATTTGCCTATACCTGAAAGACACAATCTGAGTGTGGGGGATAAAATAAGGAGGTTTACTGCATAAACTTTAAATTTAATAAGATGTAAAATAAAGTAAGAATATCTCTGTGAATGATCTAGAAATATAGAATATTTTGACAGCTTAAATAATAAGTAATTAAATAACAATAAGAAGTAATTAAATAATAATAAGTAATAACAGTAATAATAAAAATTGAGTGGTTTACACTTGGGGAAAGTATTAAATGTTAGTTTTCATAAAATGAACACGTGTAAAAGTGCCAATATGCATGTAGAGTGAAAACATGAGCACATCATTAATTATAGTTCAATGGAATAAAGCAGGGGCCTCAACAAACTTTCCCTTAAAGAGTCAGATAGTACATATTTTAAACTTTGCAGGCCAAGAGGTACATTGAGGATTTAACATAAGTTTTTGTGATATTACTTAAAAGGTGATCACTGAAAAATGTAAAGGCTATTCTCACCCTGTGGGCTATACAAAAACAAGAACAGCCAGATTTGGAACATGGGCTATAGTTTCTGGCCCTGGAAATTGTATATAAGGGAGTAACTGTGGGAAATCTGGCAGCACTTCCACTTCTCTAGCTGAAATCTTGATCCTTGCTTTTGAAACTAGAAAGTCAGATATACCATATGATTTTGTTCTGGAACTGAACTGAACTGTTTCTGCTCTGTGTTTTAATGTTCTGGCCTTAACTTACTTTGGCCTTCATGGAAAAATGGGGGAATGCTCTCTAGAACTGTGTGTTTCTGGCATATGCCAAATCCTTGGGAAAGATTAGCTGCTTTTATTATTATTAGTCACAGTATTAGTTAATGTCTATGTATGGAAACTGCTGTAAGAGATGGTTTTTTAGCCATAAACATTAGGAAAAGCTTTGTTTCCGTGGAGAAAATGATAAGCTCTCGGGCTAGTTGGCTTCATAGATGTGTGCCCTGAGCACTAAGGTAGGGTCCCACCTTCGCTGGGTTTTACTCCTAGTTTTAATGTTTTATTGTTGCTGTCTTCCAATTCTAAATGTTTTTTGGACAAGGGTTCTGCATTTTCATTTGGCACTGGGCTCTGAGAATCACATAGTAGATCTAGATGGGTCTTCAAAGACAATGTACCATCCATAGGTGATCCTTTTCCATTTCCAAGTTGGTTACCATGGAACTCAGTGAAATTTGCATCCCAATATTAATAACAATGTAGGAATTTATGAGCAATATGCCTAAAAGCAGACTTTCCTCCTTGATACCATTTGTTTCTAGTATATTTTCTTTAAACCTGTTTTTTTTTTCCTTTGCTTCACTTTCATTGTATGAATTTTATTTTTTTTTAAAGATTTTCCTTATTTACTTGAGAGAGAGAGAGAGTGAGGGAGGGAGAGTATGGGATGGGAGAAGGCCAGAGGGAGAAGCAGACTCCCCATGGAGCTGGGAGCCTGACTCAGAACTCAATCCTACAGCCATTCCCCACTATGACTGCTCTTTGAAGACATGCAAATTTCCACGATTGACTCTACATTACAGTGTCTAGTAAAAGTTATTATGGCAGTGATAGCAGTGCTGGCTTCATTCTCTCTGGATTAATTATGTTGGCTTGCTCTTGAGATCTATATGTCATGGGCTGTCCCCATAGCTCTTTCAATGAATTGGTAAGCACCTAATTATTTTGCTGAATTCTTTCTTGTTTAAAATACACAAATGGTTTGTTTTCTTTGTTGAACTCTCAATGAATCAGGGATATAGGAAGAAATTTAAAGGGCTGTGTCATTTACAAAGTCTGTAAGACATTGTGGCATTGCATAGATTCCATGAACAACTATATATTTTCGGACACTGAAACATACCAATAGAAATACATTGCTCCCTCATTGCAACACAAATGATCTAACAGCTTAGATCATTAACAAATGATCTAACTATGGTAAATGCTGGCCAGGTGTTCACTATTGCCATTCATTATCCTGGACGTGTAGAAACACTACATTTCTCACTGTCTTTTGCAATTAAAGTGAGGCCATGTGATTCTTTTCTGGTCAGGAGGAGAGTGGAAATGATGTGTGTGGTAGCATGTTAGCAAGCCAGCTCCATGGGAAAATTTATAAAGGGGAAAAAAAGAAATATTATTTGAAATATTTGTCAACTTTTCTTGTGTAAGTATATCGTGATTGATGGAGAGTTATCAAAGTGATATCAGTAAACTTGGAGATGGGAGGAGATAAAATTTACTCTTGAAAACCAGTTTGCGCCACCTCCAACACATCACTGGACTCATGTGATTCCATAAGTAGTCATTAAACCACCCACGCCCTCTTTCCCTTTTGTGGATATCATGGAGGCCACATTTTAGAGATAGGCTACATCATGCGAGGGAGGTTGGCTGGAATCCCAAGTCCTGTATCAGTCTGTGATGTAAATGAGAAATACATGACATAGTATTAAACACACAGGATTTTAAAGATTTCTGTTATTGCAACAGAGAATTGCCTGGCCTTACTCTGTCCTGGCTAACGCTGTTGCCTTGGAGCACTGATGCAAACTGATGATGGTACCCAACAGAGGGCAGTCCTTAGCAAAATCTGTAGCAGAAACCAATCCTCAATGGAGACTCTGCTGTCTTAATGGGACACTTGGGTGAATGTCGGGGGGAAGCTGCAATGACTAGTGGATAGCCAAAGCCCACAGTCAGGATGGATTTGTTTATGAGCACGTGTTAATTCACATCTGGAGGACTCCAGAATACTTAGGAGTTGGGCTCCACAGAAACTTCTGCCCTTGTGTTATGTAGATTGGGTCATGAAATCCATGCTTTCTTTCTATGAATGTGATGCTGCTTCTACCTATAGGATGTTAAGAATGGAAATCACATCTGTTATTTTTTTGTTCCCATTATAATACAATTTATGATTTTTAAATTTCCTATTAATGAAGTCAGTATATCAATCTATAGGTGTTTAAATTATTTCCACTGATGTGTTATAGGGAAACTTTTGTTTTTTTTTCCCTTTTAAGTGGAAAGAACTCCTCACTCACTGTGCCCTAGAAGAGGTGGAATAACTTACCTGCTGGGTGAATTTAGGAGAAATTAAATTCCCAGCCTGTTCCTTCTCCTTTCTTTGAGTTAGCCTCCTAGGAGACTGCAGTCTTTTCTTTTCCTCTTCATGCCACACACAACTTAAAAGGCCTGCTGGGTTCTAATGTTTGCTCAAAGCCAACATTCATTTCAGGGGAAAAAAAAAAAAAAAAAAAAAAAATATATATATATATATATATATATATATATGCAACATTCTTCAATATAAGCTTGATCAATAACGGAGGTAACACCCAGTCCCCCTGATGTGACTTAACCCTTTGTTTAGTTTCTCAAATGGTTCTACTTTTAAGCAGGGAAAAGTGGTGCTATTGAATGGGTCCCACATCAAATATAAAATGGCAAGCTGAGAATCTGGTTTATAGTTTTTAATGTAATATATTTGCAAGAGGAGAAAAGTTTCCTCTCTTTAGGTCTCAATTTAATGACATTCTTAACTGAAGACAACGGAAGTCTCTGAAACATGGTATTTGTTGGGAATGCATGTTTATCAGGGGCTGATGCAACCCCAAGGAAGTGTCATCTTGCTGAAATGCTTAGAAGGGATAAGAAGGAAGGAAACAAGAGAGCTTAGAAGGGATAATAAAGAGCTCTGCTGTATTGGGTTTGACATTATGAGCAGGAAATGTCCTAGGAGATAGTTTCTTCATTGTGGGTCAGTATAACCAATTAAGGGATAAGAACTGAAGTAGATCTTTTCATTCAGAAATATGCTGGAAAAAAAGAAGAAAAGCACTGAGATTTGAGGTGGAGTATGGGAAAGAGATATGTCATACTGGTGTTTCACACAGGAGTGAGGTTGGATGTTGGTGAGTCAGCACACAGCAATTGTCCAACTAATGAAAACTGCAACAGGAACAAAAATTGACTTATCTTTCACATTATTCTGGGTGAAACGGAAAACAATCAAGAAGATTAATGTATCAGGAATACTTGACAATAATTATTTTCATATCTATTCCATAGCTAATAATCCTTTAGTTATTTAGCAGCTTGATGAAAAGTTAAATAGAATTTGCAGAATGGATACATGGTGAATGCAGAAAAATTATTAGATGATCAAAAATAAATTTGCAGAAGACTTCTGCTTTGTGCTCTGGTATATAAAGAGCTGTAAGACATTTTACAACAAAAGCTAGAAAAACTGAACTTTAACAGTTTATTTTGGGCCTATTAAAAAACTGAGTTCACAAGGCAAACGACCTCCCCAATATCCAGAGAGATACAGCCAATATATACTTATCTGAAAAAAAAAAAAAAAAAAAAAAAACAGCTGATGGAACTGGATTCTGAGAGGAACATTTAAGTGGTAATACTGGCAAAATGCTGGAGACTGAACGCAGTAGTATCATAGTGAGAAACTCTCAGGGGACCTCACTCTTTGAGGAGCCTCTTCTCTAGCTTTGATGGATTTAACTCCAAAGGCTCTATTCAAGTCTTACCATGAAGATTTGAGAAAAGTTCCATGGCTCTGGCAAAAATAGAGGAAGAGTAATTATTTTGACAATGACTCAGGTTCCTTAGGAACAACAAAAAAAGCATGCTCCAGAGATAAGTGCTCTGTTAGAACTTTATCAAGACTGAGGAAGGAGAATTCCTCACATCCCAAATTCCTGGAGCCTTCCCGCTTCAACCAAGGTCGGGGGGGTGGGGAGGAATGTTAACAGTATCCATAACTTTAAAGAAATATATTGGGAACACCAAACCAGGGAAGAAAATAGGGGAACAGGAAAAACAAACAAACAAAGACCTGGCAGAAATTCATGAAGGACACTGTCCAGAGACATAGGTCTACGAAAGACTCAGGTTTATTTGGAAGATTATTCTCCCTCACTACACTTTACCACCACACCAACAGTGCTTCATTATAATAGGAGTGGAGTACAGGAGAAAGATCTGAAGACAGAGACTTCTGAAGAGAACTACTCAGGGCAGTTCCAAGTTGGAACTGGAATTAAAAACAAGAACACTAGAGGAATTTGATGCATCTGGCACCTACAGTTTTAACAATCATTTAACATAGTCCAATTCTAAACCAGATTACATAAATCTTAATGCTGAAACTCTACTTATCTCAGTTTTCATTACCCAATACAACATGTCTTGCTTTCAACAACAACAACAACAAAGTTATTAAGTATGTAAAAGACAAGAGATATAAAACCAAGAGTCTGAAGAAAGAAAAGGGTCTTAAGAACCAGGAACAGAGATAAGTCACAGATTTTGGAATTATCACCCAATCACCTTTTAAAATCTATGATCGACATGTAAAGGAATCTAATGGAAAAAGTTGCCAGCATGCAAGAAAATATGAAGAATGGAAGCAGTGAGATGGGAAGAAAAAAAGAATTAAAAAAAAAAAAAAAGGAAATGTAAATTAAAACACTGTACCCGAAAGAAGAATGGCTGTAGTGGGCTCCTCGGGAGAGTCAACATGCTTGAAGAAAAAAAGCTCAGGAAGCTTGAAGATAGGAACTTCCCAAAAGGAAATGCAGAGAGAGAGAGAAAAGTAAAAGAACAACAACAAAAAAGAACAGAATGCAAAGGAACTGTGGAACAATATAAAAAATATGTCATATTCAAAAACTGGAATGCAGGAGGAGAAGAAAGAGAGAAAACAGGTGAAGAGGTATTTGAAGTAATAGTGACTAAGAACTTTACAGAATTAATGACAGAAACCAACAACAGATCAAATTAGCTCAGACTACCAAACAGGATAAACACTAAACAAAACAAACAACAAAACCCTAAATACTTATGTAACTCTAGGCACATGGAATTAAAACTGCAGAAAACCAGAATACAAGAGAAAATCATCAAAAATGGCAGAGAGAAATAAGTAACCATATGTAGAGAGAAACAAGGATAAGCTCATAGTGTACTTCTCATCAGAAAATATGGAAGGGGGGCGCCTGGGTGGCTTAGTGGGTTAAGCCTCTGCCTTTGGCTCAGGTCATGATCTCAGGGTCCTGGGATCAAGCCCTGCATGGGGCTCTCTGCTCAGCAGGGAGCCTGCTTCCCCCTCTCTCTCTGCTTCCCCCTCTCTCTCTGCCTGCCCCTCTGCCTACTTGTGATCTTTCTCTCTCTCTGTCAAATAAATTAAAAAAAAAAAAAAAAAAAGAAAATATGGAAGGAAGAAAACTTGTTTTCTAGTAGTTTTAATGACTGTTTAGCCCCCTTACTCTGTTCCCTCAATTGTCACGTGAATGAGAATAATTCTTTAAAAAGCTTACTCTGGGGGTACATGGGTGGCTGAGTCAGTTGAGCATCTGACTCTTGGTTTCAGCTCGGGTCATGATCTCAGGGTCATGAGATGGAGCCCTGAAATGGGCTTTGCACTCAGTGGAGAGTCTGCTGGAGATGCTTTCTCTCTCCCTCTGTCCCTCCCACTAACTCTCAACACCCACGCTGCTTGTGCGCCTCTCTCTCTCCAAAAAACGACAACAACAAAAGCTTATCTGTGCATTTAGAAATTCAACGTTTTCAAAGTCTACCTTTGTTTTCATGACATAACTAACCCTTAAGAGACTTCCCAGTCTCCGGGTGCATGTTTATATCGAGGGAATCATGGAGAAATTGGGGCTGGCATTTCTGTTTACGCACAGATCAGAATCAAATGCTTTTCTAGAAACCATTGCCACTGCCTTCTCTTTAGTCAGTTGCTATACTGTAACTTTACTTCTTAGAAACAATGTGGGTGCAAATGGGGGAAGGAAAATGTAATCATTCTTCTTATAGTTCCCTTATAACAGTATTAGGTGGGTAACTAGTGAAATGGTGAAGTATGTGACCAAAAGCTTAGTTTCAGATCAAGCCTCAGGCTTTATCTATCTCTTGCCCAAGGTTACCTCTTCTGAGCTGTCTTCCCAAGAAAGAAAGCTCTTTGGCATTGGTCTTTTCTCCTTCAGCCTGACCAATTTTTCTAGATAGTGTGTTCTACCCAAAAGAGATACTTGTTAAAATTGAATTTTATTTGAAAAGTGGTAAACATTAATTCAGGACAATTTTGAAAAAAAATGAAAGTAAAAACTAAACTCACTCAATATTTTGGTTTTAGGAATTAATCAATATAAATAGTTTAATTTTTTTCATCGGCTTTCTAAACTCTTTCAGCAGTCATGTATGGTGTATGGATTTTTTGCTTTTTTTTTTTTTTTTTTGACTTATAGATACACCACAATTTTAAATGCTTTCCCTGACAGTGAGTATTTTTCAATATATATGTTTAATGGCTACAACATAGTGCAATATTTAAATGTAACTTAATTAAGACACTGCTTTTCAAATCACTGGCTATTTATTTTCCAATTATTTGCAATTTCGAATAATAGCAACATTTGTTCACAAAATATGTCTATGTGGTAGTTAAGGCAGAACAGCCCTTATCTGAATGGGAATGATGACTTTACTTCCCTGCTTTAATCGGAAGTGATTGCTAAAGAGTCATAGTGGGATCTTTAAATAGATTTAGAGGCAGCTCAATATCTCTGAGAGCCGTGAGAAATTTTTGGTCCTAATAAAGCTATTTTCTTTGGCAGAATCGTGTTTTGTATCTCATTAAAAACCCTTCTTTTTGTGTCCATAAATTCCTTAATAGAGAAATACCAGTAGGCACATTTGTGATATATTTTTTTGTGACTTACACTACCAAAGATGTTAAAATATTGGCTGAAAATTTTATGATTTTACAGTGTTTTGTTCTTTTTAATTCAAGATATAACTTTAAAGTTAGCTTTTTGGCGGGGGGAGCCAAAGAGAGCACACATGAACAAGGGAGGGGCAGGAGGAAAGGGAGAGATATATCTTAAGCAGGCTCCCTGCTTAAGATCCAAGGCTCTATCTCACAACCCTGAGATCATGACCTGAGCTGAAATCAGGAGTTGGTGGCTTAAGCCACTGAGCCACCCAGGTATCCCTAAAGTTAGCATCTGAGCATACAAACAGAACAATTCTTCTTCACACATAGTCTTAGCCAAAAGGTCATGACTTACAAGCAATGATTTAAAAGGCAATTCTTCATTTTGAGTTAGACTGATCTTTGTTCTTTGATGATGGAAAAAAAGAGTGCTGTGATTGATGTCTAATTTTGAATCATATAGGAAAAGCTTAATAATTTTTCAAATCTTTTTAAAAGGTAAATCACCACACCCAGTACTCCATGCAATATGTGCCCTCCTGAGGAAAAATAAATAAATAAATAAATAAACCAACATTATGACTATAGTCATCAAGTATAACTGATTGGGTGTACTACGTTAAATGCCACAATTTAATAAAGCAAATTAGCCTAACTAGACTTCCATACCCTGTAAATACTTTATATTGTTTATCCAAAGATGTTTCATTTAAATTACTGTTAACACATTATGATTAACTCAGCCAGTCCATTGTAAAACCAGTAAGTGCTGTTATAAAATGTTAACCCAAGTATAAAGCTATCAGAAGACAAAGAGCACCAAAGAATATATATAAGTGAAGGAAATGTAACAAGTATTTATTTCTTCCTGGATACATCTGTACCTTGTTTGCAGCTTCTACAAGCATTGTGTGGGACTAAACCATACTTTCCACTTATAAATGGCACAAGAAACTTGACACAATCATTTTACAAATTTCAGCCTGGAAGTGTGTAGGTTTCATGTTTTCCATTTCCTCTGACCTTTTCCCTCCCATCCGAACTATAAAGGGTGAACAGTATGCTACGGTATGTTTATTTTTATTTGTTTTACTGTTTGAGGCTTTTGATTTTCAATGAGATCGACATTAGGAATAACCTTTTCAATCAAAATTAAAGAATAAGATGTCTTAATGAGAAAGGGAAGTATAATTATGAGGAATAAAAGAGTTTAAGAGAATCAGGGATTGCAAAATAAAGAAGGGAAGAAAACAGGAGATCATAAACATAAGAAATAATTTAGCAAGTCAAAATTCCCAGACACTTCTTTGAGAGTGTTTAAGTATTTCAGTGAAAATAGGCAAAATGGAAGTGATAGTATTTGGAAAATCTAACCTACTTATGTAAAGAGCTGAGATCAAATTACTACAAAAATCTCAAATAAAGAAACCACAAAATACAGAATTTCAGTTATTTCAATGACGTTTTATCGTGGTAGGTAGCAGGATGTTTTATTGCTCTCTATTTGGGAGGAATATTTAGAGAAGGTTATCAAGATATTCTTACCATACTTCTTCAATTAATAATAATGGCATGTGAGGGATGCCTGGGTGGCTCAGTTGGTTAATAATAATGGCATGTGATTTTTAAAAAATAAAAGAATTACTACCTTTTTTGGAAACATAAACATCTATCTAAATCAGTTATGTTAAAAAAATTTGTCACACCCACTCAACAAGAATGATAACTTTTGTGTAAGATAAAATAATAAAATAACATAATAGTATAATATTATGTAACTGTGTAAGTTTTGCTAATATACACTGTTTACTTGGTAGAAAGTGGAGGGTAAGGTACAAGTCTCAGAAAACTGTATGTGTATTTGCAAACATTTGTGTAAAGAATTCTTTTACAAAAAAAAAAGAATTATTTTACATGTATAGGATTTCTATGGAAGAATCCATAAATGCCCATATACACAAACCTATGTACACAAAGCTAGTGACAATGGTTGACTTCTAAGTTAGCTAGGGGAGAAAAAAAGAGACTTTTATTTTTACTTCATACATTTTATGGTGTTTTAATTTGTAAGGACAAGCATTACTTTTTCATAAAATAGATTAATTTTTAAAACTCTTGCTACCAGCACACTTATTGTGTTGAGTTTGTTATCAAACTTGTGGATAAGTGTGTAGAAACTTATTTTCTATTGTGTCATACCTCACTACATCTTCTCAATATTTTTTAAAATAAAAAATAAAAAAATAAAACAATTTTTATAAATCAAATACTATAATATGAATTAGAAGAGTTATGTGATCAAAACACATCAAAGAAATATATTTGCAAAGGATAGAATCCTCTTTAAAGTGATGACTTAGTTATACTTCCAAATAAATTATGGAAATTTTAAATGCTAACTCATATTTGGCCATTTTTTGATAACTGATCAATTAATTCATGTTTTCTATAGAAATATGAGTTGTTTTATGATTTTCCTAGATCCATTGATGAGTCAATAAGCAAATACTTTTTGTAGCTATAACATCCTAAGGATTTGCAGCTATAACATCCTAAGCCGGGAATAAAATGAAGAGCAGGATGTTCATGGTCCCTATCCTCAGGCGATGACATTTCTAGAGCAGAGGGATAAATTAAGAAACATACCCATAAAATATTTAGTTAGGAATCTAGAGAGTATAGTAAATGTTCTGATAGTTTATGGTACGACAGGGAAAATATCTGTAACCTGCACATCAATGATGAAGGAAAGAAGGCTCTCCAGGTATAGAATGATCCTTACACATTTTCCCAAGCCTGTATTTTGGCTTATGACCAGCCTTCCCAAGTTCAGTAGACGCTTGCTCACCACCACTGGCTGCATTTGAGGCATCTTCACACCTCGGAGAAGGGAAGTTATCCTCAGAGAGGAGCAAATTATAGTCCCCCCACTGTTAACACCAACTGACGTCTTTTCGGATGATTGATCCTTGAGTCATCATTGACTTTAGATAATCTTCCGGTCCTTAGTCTAGCCCTGTGAGTCCCAGAAACCACAATCTGATAAAAGCAGCAAATTTTCCAAAGGTTGGGCTATTCAGTTTTAAATTGTACCACATGAACCACTTTAAAATCCAATTTAGGCTAAGATATATCAAGTTTAAAACACTTCCTTTAGGTTTTCCTTGTGAAGGATTCAAAATTTTAGACATAGTCTTTCCCAGGGTTCCTTGACATGTGCTTATGTATATGTATTTGAATTTTACTAAGGCTCGATTAGTTTTATAGGAAATACGAATGGAGTAATAGGTGCTTTCTTAAAATATTGCTTTTACTGAGTGCATTGTATAAACCAGACATTTATCTAAGCACTTTTCACGTAACAACTGACTTGTTCTTCAGAAGCAGTTTAATCATACAATTAGTAGAATTATTCTTTCTTTGTAGATGACAGAAAAAGAACACAGAGGAGATAAGCGCCTTACCTGGAGTCCAACATCCAGACAATGTTGTCACTGACTTTCAGACTCAGTGTACATGACTGCAGAGGGTACATGCTGCCAACCATTACCCCAAACAACCTCTTAGATATGGGAAACTGACTTTCTTCTGAATGAATCATCCTAGTTTTTCCTGATGTAGGTATAATAAAAGAAAACATGGAGGAGAGTGCTATGTGAAAATTGTATGTTTGTAAAATATGAAAAGACTTTTAAAGGGTGCAACAGAAAAAAAAAAGCATTGAGAAGTACATGAATAATTACATAAAGTAATAGAGAAAAATCTGCTGCTGCTCTGAAAGTGGAGGGAACACAAGAGAGTAAAAACACCAACAAACTACATTAATAACAAGTCATGATTTGAATTGTGTGTCCCACCTCAAAAATCATGTTCAAGTCCAAACGCCTATAAGTCAGAAGTGATCTTCTTTGGAAATAGTTCATTTAAAATAAATTAATTAATTATAATTAGGTAATTTAAAATAAGGCCATTTAGGGTGGGCCCTAATCTAGTATGACTGATGTGTTATAGAAAGGGAAAAACTGTTCACAAGCATAGTACAGGGGGAATGCCATGTGAACATGAAGAACACAATATATAAGACAAGGAGTGAGATCTGGGACAGGTTCTTTCCTCACATCCCCCAAAAGGAATCAATCCTGCCCATGAATCAATCTCAGATTTCTATTTTCAGAAATTGTGAAACAATAAATTTCTCTTGTTTGAGCTCTCAGTTTGTGATACTTAGTTATGGCATACCTAGCAAACTAAAACATAGGCATAGAATTTTTAACCAATGGCATTTAAAAAAAAATAGCAATATGCAACTACAAAATGAGGTATACAACTTTAAACTTCATTAAAATATTCCAAAAACCTATTAGTGGAGTTTTCCAGAATTTTAAGTTGAATTATTTTAACATGATAATGGTATTCTTTACAATGTGTAGACATCAAATTTCAGTAGTGTGATGGTTTATTTTATGTGTGAATGTTACTGAGCCATGGGATGCCCAGATTAAATATTATTTTGAGAGTTTCTGAATGAGATCAGCACTTGAAATGGGAGACTCAGGTAAGTTGCCATCTCCAATGAAGCTGGGCAGCATCCAATCTGTTAAGGACTTGAATACAACAAAAGGCAGAGGTAGAAGAAATCCCCTTTATCTTCTTGCTGACTGCCTGAGCTGAGACATAAGTCTTTTCCTGATTTTGTACTGGGATTTAAGCCATTGGCTTCCCTTGGCCTTGAACTTGGATTGGAATTCCAACACTGGCTTTCCTAGGTCTCTAGCCTGAAGATGGCAGATACTGGGACTCCCCAACGTACATAATCACATGAACCAATTTCTGATAAATCTCTCTTTCCTCTTCATCCGCCCACATTCCCCACCCAGATATATAGTGTTTTCATTTCTTTAGAGAACCCTGATTAATACAAGTTGTCATTATTGGAATTCATCTAACTTTTGTGTTTATACGATCAATCCGTAAAACTGGCCAGTTTTCAACTAGATTATTTACCTTTCATTGTTGAATGTTAAAAGTTGTTTATATATTAAATAAAAAACACTTCTCAGGTATATGACATGCAAATATTCTCTCCCATTTTTGTGGATTGTCTTTTCACTTCCTTGGTGTTATCCTTTGAAACATAAAACTTTCATAGTCATGAAGTCTAATTCATCTGTTGTTTTTCTCTTCCTGTTGTGCTTTTGTATTACATCAAAAAAGTCATTGGCTTACATAGGCTACAGAGATTTAGAACTTATATATTCATCTGAAAGTTTTATAGTTTTCATTTTTACATATAGGTCCATGGTTCATTTTGTGTTAACTTTTGTGTATGATGTGAAGCTGCTATCCGGCTTCATTGCTGTGCATGTGGCTCTCCACTTGTCCCAACATCATTTGTTGAAAAGACTGCTTTCCCTTTCTTTGGTAACCTTACCAAAAGACAACTGAATATAAATACATGATTTATTTGTGGATTTTAAATTACATTTATTTATATATCTATCCATATGCTAATTCTATAATGTCTTCTTTAACATGCCTTTGTAGTAAGTTTAAATTCAGGAAGTGAGGGCCTATCTTTGTTCTTTGTCAGGATTATCTTGGCTATTCAGGGTCCCTCATATTGCCCATGAATCTGAGCATACCCTTTTCAATTTCTGAAAAGAGAAGCTTGGATTTTGATAGGGAATGTATTACATCTGTAGATTAATTTGGGAGTTTTGATATTTTAATAATAATCTAACACATAAATATGGAATGTTTAATCAACCATCTTTAATTTCTTTTAATGATTGTTTTTTAGTTTCCAGTGTATATGCCTTTTCTTCTTTTATTAAATTTATTCCTAAAGCACATTTTCCTTTTTAATGTTATCATAAATACAGTTGTTGTCAAGGTCTGTCCATATTGTAGCATACATGATAACTTCATTCCTTTCTGCTGCAAATAATATTTCACTGTATATATATACCACTTTTTGTTTATCCATTTATCTCTTGGTGAACATTTGGGTTGCTTCCATCTTTTGACTGTTGTGAATAATGAACAATGTCATACAAGTATCTGTTTGAGCTTCTCTTTGCAATTATTCTAAGTATATACCAGGAGAGGAACAGCTGGGTCACATGGTAAGTCTATGTTTAATTTTTTAAGGAAGTACTAAACTATTTTCTCCATCAGCTGCCCCATTTTACATTCCCATCAGTAGTACCTGGAGGTTCAAATTTCTACACATTCTAATACTTGTAATTTTTCTCTTTATTCTAGTTAGAGCTATTCTGGTAAGTGTGAATTGGTATCTCATTGGGATTTTGATTTGCATTTCCCTAATAACTAATGATGTTAAGCCTCTATTTGTGTGCTTATTACTTATTTATATATCTTCTTTGTAGAAATGTCTATTCAAGTCCTTTGCCAATTTTTAAATTGGTTTGTTTGTCTTTTTGTTGCTGTGTGGTAGGTATTCTTTATATATCCTGAATATTAAGCCCTTATTAGATATATAAATTACATGTATTTCCTCCTGTTCTCTAAATTATTTTTTCACTTTCTTGATAATGTCCTTTGATACACAAATTTTTAATTTTGATAAAGTTCAATTTGTGTCTTTTCTTTAGTTCTTCATGCGTTTGGCACCATATTCCATTCCAATGCCAAATTCAAGATCAAGGAACTTACTTCTATGTTTTCTTCTAAGAGTTTTGTGATTTTGATTTTATATTTAGGATCATTGATTCATTTTGAAACAGTCGTTGATACTGTATGAGTCAAGAGTCCAACTTCATTCTTTTCCTGGGAAAGTCCAGCTGTCTAAGCTCCATTTGTTGAAGAGACTACCCTTTCCCCATTGACTATAATTGGAATCCTTGTTGAAAATTAGTTGTACAGATATGAATGAGTTTATTTTCATTTTATTGTCAATAAACAACATTTATAATAAACAATATAAACAATAAACAATGTTTATTATTAATAAACAATGACTATCATTTTCATTTTATTGTTATTACTGGACTCTCAGTTTTATTTCCTTTGGGCAGTACTAGAACAGTAACAATATTAAATATTTCAATCTTTCTATCTATTTAGGTCTTCTTTAACTTATTTTAACAGTGCCTTATAGTTTTCATTTAACAATGAAAATTCTTTCCCTCCCTTGGTAAATTTATTTAGATTTTTTTTTTCTTTTAGATAATGTTGTGAGTGGGCTTAGCTTATTAATTTTCTTTTTGTTAGCTATGTTTTCAAGAAATACTGGTCTTTAATTTACTTTTCTTATAATGTCTCTATCTAGCTTTGATATCAAGATAATAGTGACCTCACATATAGGAAGTGTCCTCTCCTCTATTTTTTGGGAGGGGTTTGAGAAGAATTGGTGTTAATTTTTGGATGTTTGCTATAATTCACTTGTGGTATCTTATCACTTGGACTTATCTGTACTGGGAGGTTTGATTATTGATGATAGGTCTGTTGAAACTTTCTTTTTCTTCTTGAGTAATATTAAGTAGTTTATTGTTGCTAGGAATTTTCCCATTTCATTTTGGTTGTCTAATTTTTTGTGCATAATTATTCATAGTATTATCTTAACAATTCTTCCTGTCATTAGAAATGTGTTTTAATTAATACAAAGAAAAACATGGGGTTTTTCTATTTCCAACCTGTTGAGAAAAACATCTTTTAACTTTTTATATTTATTATGCCTTATCTTTTAATCTTAACATCATTCCTTCCTGGGGGCTTTGAGGGGCAAGTGTTATATAGAGGGTCAGATTTAAAAATCTGATTCTGGAAATTGTTGACAAAATTCTGACTGTCGTAAGAAAAGTTTATCCTAAGTGAAGACATTGAATGACTCTTCATCTTTTACACTAGTACAGTTAGTATTCATAATCAATATAATAACCGATACCTAATTAATTATGATACCAGTGTATTAATTGCTAAAGATGAAATACAGAAATTAAAGACATTTTTTACTTTCATCTGTCATTCAGGGAACCATGAAAAATACAGATGGTGTGGGAGAAATCTCTCTTATAATCTCATCATTTGAACATGAATTACAAGTCCCTCTATCCATCTTTCACACACACTTCCAATCAGAGATTAGTGTCTTAATACAACTAAAATTGCCCTTCCTTAAAGGTCTTTAACACTTCCCAATGTAGAAAGTTTTAACATAAAGGAATATTTGCTCTGGAACATTTGGATGAATAATTCTGTGATGAGGAGTGTTAGACATCCAGATGCATTGATATTTGCCCAGCTAGAGACATTGTTTGAATGTTTACCTCTGCACCTGTTGAATATCCTATCACGTTACCCAACTGCTCAAATAAAGGTGAGCAATAAGTTTCTCTCTGGGTGAAAACCACTGCCTAGATGATGACTCAGATTTTCTTCAAATCTTAAGTTTCTATCATTTCAAGTAAGTCTGTGGTGTCCAGGGTTATGAGATCAAATTGTGTTTCTTTGTCACTGGAAATCCCCACTTCAAACCCTAAGAACAGTCCATTCAAAAGCTTTCACTGAGGCAACAGACTTAAGAGAAAAGCATGACTTCATTTTGGCATGATTCGTCTTCAAATCAGGTCAGTGATTTAGAAGTGAATGAGTGGATTGTTCATGGGCACCGGATCAAATTAGACTTTCATTTATTTTTAGAAATTCATTAGACCAATTATGACAACCACAAAGGGATGTCTTATGACTGAGAAGTGAAAACTGTAAGAACAGTAATATTCATTGTTAAGTGTGAGATGAAAATTTCTGTGTAGCTTACTCATTAAAACTTGCTTTCTTTTACAAAAATGTCCTTTATAAAATATAGATTTCAGGTAAAAGGTATTGTACCAAAACATAATTACTGAGTATACAACATGCTGGTAAATTCTGATTGTTTGTAAAATGAATTTCGGTCAGAAATACAAGGGAAACTGAAAATACCAAGTTTCTCTTTTACCATTATGCTCACAGTTGTGAAAATGCACTAATTGGGTTTCAAATATGTGAGAAGAAAAACTAAAATTATTATATACTTTGGACTTTATGCCTATATTTAAGCAATTTACAATTAATCAGAATACTTAATACATACCTTAGTCTGGGAGAAAGGCATAGGCTTTATAGTCTGACTCATTTATGTGGATTCTACTATTTTTTTGACTTGGGTAATTCCCTTAAGAACCTCAACCATGATTTATTTATTGGTCAAATAGGGACGTTTGTCTTTAATGTCTTGTATTGTAAGAATAAGACATCAACTAAGTGAAAAAAAAAAAGATATGTGTAAAGTGCCTGGCATATAACTGATTCTACATAAACATTAACTAATTTAATGTAACATCATATAATTTCACATATCTGTAGATGGAAATACATTAATTTTACACTTTGCTTTACGAATCTGTTTTACAAGAGTCATAAAGCAAAGGTATTATTAACAAAACTACACTTAATTTGCAACAGTTAACCATTCCCTAATCACTTAAGTCTCTCCCTCCATAAATAGCAAAGAATGTATAAGGACTTCCAAAAACAAACAGTATTGGCATTGAAAAGAGGCTTCCCTGGAGTTCCTATGTAGTTGTAATGGAAATCCTCCACTTGAGGAGAAGACAATAATCATTCCACCAGACTGAAAAACAGCTTACTAACAAATTCACAGTCCGCATGAAAGGGTTTGGTGTTTTAAGAACTTTTTTTTAAGTTTGAATTAGCAATTTAAGTTTCTCTCTGGTTATCACATCTGTGTTTACTGAGGCAACTACAGAAACTTCTGAATAGAATTATTCTCCCTTAGCCATTATGTTGGGTTATAGAAACATCTTGATACTTGGCTCTAATGAAACTATTTAATAAAAACCATTAATAAATCAAATATATTTTTCTATTTGGTGGTTTCAGTGAAAATGTTTGTACTCAGAGCTTATGCAGTACAATTACATTGTATATGTTTAATTTGAAGACTTTGGGGTAATCTGATGACTCTGTTTGTAAAGAAAATATTTTGTTTGATCTTTGAGAAAGAAAATGGGTGGCATTTATGGAAATTGTTCAGATTTGAAGCCAGTAAGTGTATAAGATAAAGTTACCAAGTGAGATGGTCTTGGTTTCTCACAAATACAGTCCTCAGGTCCTCGTTCCATTACTTGAGAAACCTGTTTCAGACTAACATTAATATCTATATAAAATTGATAATGATACAGGTTTTAGAGCCAGATCAATATGATCAGAAACTAGGGATTCAAAGGATTCAGTTGATAACAGCTTTCTTTTTCCGAAACTGAATAAACTTGAGGCTTTGTCGAGGATGCTGCTGCCGCTGATGATCAGGACAGAATTGTCAGGTCTCAGACTAAAAACAACAGCAGGGACTATCTGCATTCCTTTTACAGCTGTGGATGACTGCCCAGTTTCCTTTTCCTTAGCATGTGTGTATGAATGAGCCAATTATAACTGTCACTAAAATTTCCAAGGCCTTTGCAACTAACAAAGAAGCTGTGGTTTCCACCGATCATACCCCGAGGTAGGCATGTACAAATGGAAAGTTGTTAAAAAACAAAACAAAACAAAATTGCATAAGTAGCCAAGACAGTAACCAGAAAGCCATATTTGCATGCAGATCTCTCAATTAGATTAACTTGTCAAGAATACACCAAAACCAAGTTACACTCTAATGAGGTCTTTTTTATAGGAGCAGAATAATGCCTTTAAATAAAGCAGACTCATTGTGTTGTACCTTGGGTTGTTGCCTGATTACCTGTAGTAAAACAAGCCAGAGTGGGAAAAAGCTGGAGATCAAAATCACAGTACACCCTGTAGAGCAGAAAGCACTGTAGGGGCAGACACAGGCCTTTTGAAAATCAAAGTAGAGCATGCCAAAATTTAACAGAAGTTTGCATTCCATATAAGCATTCAGAAAACTCTGAGGCAGAGAATAAGAGTACTCTGGAAGGGAAAAAGTATTGGTCAGGGACAAAAGGCCACAGATAGAAAGCAAGTCCCTTCACAAGTGTCAATTTGCAATTAAGAACAAAAAGTAGGGACCGGCATGCTCCATACTTCACTAAACCAAGACCTCAGACATAAGGCATAAGATTGAGGTCAAGGGCAAATTTATAAAATCATACACTGACATTTATGTCTTTACTAATGAGAGGATAGTGCAATTTCTGTAATGTAGTCAGGGAACTTTTTCTGTAAAGGGTCAGATAGCAAATATTTTAGGCTTTGTGGATCACACTGTCTCTATCACAATAGACAATTTGTCAATGAATGGTCTTGGCTGTATTCCAATAACACTTTATTTACAAAAACAGGAGGGAGAGCCAGATTTTGCCATTGAGCTGTAGTTCGCAGACCTCTGATTTAGATGTAAGAATAGAAACATTGCACGTCACGTGACAACTTAGGTCAGTGCTAGCTAGCCTTATATGGTCAGCATAAGTCTGTGCTGGATTTTGGAACCAGAGGAAATGAATGCCAGGAGAAGTGAGTTACTACACCCCATTTCCTCTCTGGCTTCTCCTACTGTTCAAGCCCTTAGTTACTCCATTCAGCCATACTAGCCTTCCTGTTAGTAAAATATCCAGGAAAGCTATATATAATGTCAGAGTCTAATCCTGCTGTTACCTCTGCCAAAATACTCTTCTCCTAGATCGAGGGAAGAATCCCAGTACTCTGAGCTAAAAGAGCAATGGCAGAGTCACAGTATTTGAGTGAGAATCAAGAGTAGAAAAGACATGGGTCTTTACTAAATTGATTTCCTTGATTTTGGGGGAAAAATTACATAGATAAACACATGAGATTGGGTTGAAAGTGTGTGAACTGTTATCTCACATCAATGCCTATCAGAAGTTAGGAGTACATTGAGAGTAGACCCTAAAAAACTGTGTCAGCCAGCATCCTTCCTTGGCCAACAGCACACATGCCCAGTGGGCTCATGATGGAGGTAGCCATGGCGGCTGCTGGGAAGCCCATCCATATGGGCTCCCTATCACAAAGATGATATGGCTACTGCTGCTGCAGATTATCATTCCTGCCATCACCAGAGGCAATGCTGGAACCTTCTCTCCTGAGGACAACCAACCACTGCAAGTTGATTATTTTAGACTCTTTCCAAAAGGTCAGCAGGGGTCCTCGGTAGGACCCACGTAAAAAGTTTGCTTTTCTTATTCACCGAAGTGCCTAAGGTAGTACCATTAACAGATGGCTTAATGTTATACTGACAGGGAATTCTATGTTATAAAACCCCAGGCAAAGAAGTCAATTTTATGGTGAATGGTGTAACAATGGACTCAAGCCATTGCGTACTAGATAACACAACACTCAAAAAAGAGTGGCCTGAGAAAATGTTGCAATAGCCTTTTAAAAATGAAGCTAAGGTCAAACTTGAGGATAATATTTGTGGGGCTGGATGCTATCCTTGCAGGTGCAGAATGTAATTTGACTCCATGGTCATTTAACCAATAAGAGTATATGAGTCTAGGGGCGCCTGGGTGGCTCAGTGGGTTAAGCCGCTGCCTTCGGCTCAGGTCATGGTCCCGGGTCCTGGGTTCAAGCCCCGCATTGGGCTTTCTGCTCAGCAGGGAGCCTGCTTCCTCCTCTCTCTCTGCCTGCCTCTCTGCCTACTTGTGATTTCTCTCTGTCAAATAAATAAATAAAATCTTTAAAAAAAAAAAAAAAAGAGTATATGAGTCTAGGAGCCAACGGATAACAAACACCACCATTCCTATTTCCCCTACTCACAATGGCCCAGGGCTTAGTTTTCAAGAGCTGCTCAATGGGCATACCTCAATATGAGCATCTCTTGGAAATGTGAGAAGTTTGAGTCATCCATACCTATTCAGTTAAACCTTTCTTAAAGGTTATTTGGAAACTTGAAGGTAAATACTAGTGAATTAAAAAAACAAACAAATGAACAAACAAATAAAAAACCCTAGAAAATGTGCAAGTGTTTGCATCTATGTGGTAGAACTAAGGATATGCAAACTCCCTAAATATCAATGTTATGAAAGCTAAGATATGAAAACCTTTCAGACAATATGCAAGCTGTTGGAAAGAGTATCAATAGAAAAAAGATAAGCTATTCTAAGTCTTTCTTTTGGTCAAATGTAACCTATAATCTGAGACTGTGGGCCAGTACCATTTCCTCAGTTTCAAGCACTTGCACCTGGATAGATAGTGGTTACATATAAAGATAAAAATAATGGAAATGGAGCTATGTCAGTCCCACTGTGGAGAGAAGAGTCTTTTCTGTTGTAGTTTTTACCAGCATATCAATGCTCTTTGCCAGCAAATCTTCCTTAGCATTAGGTAATTAAATTTACATTTGACACAATGGAGAGGAATGCTTTCAACCTCTTCACCTCTTCACAGTGAAAGAGTTCTGTTCTGCAATGGAGTAGAATTTTTTTTTTTTAAGATTTTCTTTATTTATTTGACAGAGCTAACCAGAGAGGGAACACAAGCAGGGGGAGTAAGTGAGAGAGAGAAGCAGCTTTCCACTGAGCAGGGAGCCCAATGTGGGACTCAGTCCAGGGGCCCAGGACCCCGGGATCGTGACCTGAGCCAAAGGCAGACATTCAATGACTGAGCCTAGGCTCCCCTGCAGTAGAACTCTTAATCAGACTCCAACAAAGGACATCATAAATTTGTTTATATAGATTTTAAAGGAAAAAAGAAATAGAGAACCACTATTGTGGCTTGCTGACTTATTGTTAGATTGTTTGCATAATTACTGATGAGCCTTTCACAGAATTTTACACAATTTATTTAAACTTCTCAAAGACTAAAGAGACTATAGTGTATAGTCATCATTTTAATACTGGTGTCTAATGTGAAGAAATGAGACTGAAACTTTTTAAGAATAGTGTAAAGCATTTTGTTCTTGTGTTTTGTATTAAAGTGTATGCCAAAACCGATGTATAGAGCCAAATGTTTCTTGGAGAAAAGAATTTTGTTCTAATGCAGAGGACAGAAGTTCTAATAAAAATGACACTCTTACTTAATCGTTGGAAATACTAAAACTCATACATGCAGAGAGGAACAACTTGGCTTTTTCATTGAACAGGATTCCCAGTATGCTGCATACTTTTATTTTTTTATTAGTTATTTTATTTTTATTGCTTTTTGAATTAATTTTCTCTTTCTCCCAGGTATTCACCTGGTATCCCAGCTAGGGAGTGCAATAAGAATAAATACAAGCCTGAGGCCAAAATGAACTCAGGGAAACTACATAAATGCTGGCAGGCCTTCATTTCTTATGAAAGCTAATCGCCTGAAATGATTAAGTAAACCACCTCCAAGTAGAAAAAAAATATTGATTGGAATGTCAAATATAAAAAGCTATTACAGAAATAACAAATGTTATCCTAGTTTAGTGCCAGTGTACCATATCTCAGTTCCAAAAGGTTTTCATTCCCGGGGGGAGAAAAAAAAAAGGCATTTTATATATATTACAGAACCAAATCTTCAATAACTGGTGACTTAGCAATGTCAAGGTTCAAGGTTAATAATGAGTAGTTATATCCTTTTCTCTATGTATCTTGTAGTAGTAAATGATGTTTCTGTTTTCATTTGGTGAGTTACGTGAAAGAAGCATTTATGCAAGTTCAACAAAATAGAGCTAAATCACACTTGTCTAAAATACAAAAAAAAACAAAAAAAAACACACACCTACCTACACCCTACACGTATTGTTGACTGATACTTACAAAATGGTATAGTAAGAAGTTGCATTCTGTTCTATTTATTTTGTGATTCTCTGTTTCCAGAAAATGAATATTTCTCTTTACTTCTAAAAAACAAAAAAAGTTTTTTTTTTACATGGGAACATTGGATCATTTTTTGCACATGGATCTTAGAATTTCCCTTCAACAATTTTGATTTAACAGAGACCAAAATATGATCCTCCACAGCAAAGTAAGACTAATTTAGTCTAATGTTAAATCTAAAAGTTCTTTTTTGTTTGTCTTTTTTTTTGCTTTTGAGTGTCAAGGTATATGAATTTGAAAAAAAGAAAAGTACGCTAAGGAGTTCAAAATTATTTTAACTAAATCACTCTAAAGTATCCCTTCAATTCAGTTCCCAGTTTGTTGTCTGCCAATGTATTTCTTCATTGCATTTATTCTCCTGCATAATACAGCACTAGCACTGCTGAAACAGAAAGCCAAGGATGGCTGGTACATCAAGATGAAGTCTCTGCTTCCAAAGAATAATAAAATTTCACTTGCAATTTTTGTTTACTTGTTTAATTTATTTTTAAATATTGTATTTATATGTAAAAGATAGCAGGATCTCCCAAGAACCATCTACCACCTTGTCTATTTCTAGATCAGTGTCAGTAGTTTTGGATTGAATTTGAGAGATACTGTGTTTTTTAAATTCCCAGTTATAAAAAAAAAAAATTAAAAAAACTAAATTCCCAGTTATAGCTGGCAAAAAATCACATAAAATATCAAGATTTTTATTGGCTAGTGATTTAGGTCTTCTCTTTTTCTTCTTTCCTCCATCCCTCCCTCTCTCTTCCCCCTCTATCTCTCCTCCCCACTGTCTCTCTTTCTTTCTTTCTTTCTTTGCTTTCTCTTGGCAAACTATAATCAAACAATAAATCAGCTGGATTCTGAAGGCTGTGTCTGAAAAACAAAGTGTAGGCCAGCAAACAAATATTTTGTCATATTGAGTTAGCTTTGGAATATGAAAAAGATCGATATGGATTGATATTATAAATCAGTATTACTAGCAAAACAATCACATCATTATACATAGTTTCATTACAGTACACAAAATAAATTCAGCATTTGTGATTTTTTATGGATTTTTCATATCTTTGGATGTAAAACCACAGAAAGAAACAAAGACACATTCCTAAATAATACTTACCCATCACTTTTTACAACATCTCAAAATTAAACCTCTTCAGGTAAAGATTAAATAAATTAAATAAATGTTATCTATATGTCAGTTCATGTCATCATTTGTAGTAAAATAAGTTATTTGGATGTATTATACATGGTTGAATGGTTTGTTACCTAAGTTCTACTCTTTATAATGTTAAATGACACCATCATGTAATAATTAAAATAATAATTTTTGGAAGCTAGTCTAATAAGAATTTTTCCTTTTATAGGAAAAGTACTTAGTATATTCTTAACAGACATATTTTGTTTTTACTTTTTATAACTCTTTATAACACTACAAATAGCCTCCATATTGTGCATTTATTGAAAAAACTATAGTTTTTGTGGAATTTTGAGTGAACTGCACACTTCCCTTGGAGTGTGAAAATGAACTTCTCTCCCCCTTAGAGAACATTGTAATATTCAGCTTTAATAGCCTCTCCCTAGAGTAAAGGAAATCCTTTTTATTTCTCACTATAAAAGAAAGAATGTGTCTATGTCAAGATTTCTTTAATAACTGGGACTTGTTCTTGCTGTCTTTATATGAATCAGGGTCAAGGGTTCACATGGTTTAATAATGCCGTGTTCTCTCCCAGGGATGGAAACCATGAAAAGGTATCCTGAGAGTAAAATCCACTGTATGCTTATTTTTAAGGTAAGTCTGAAAATATCTTACTTTTTCCCCATCAATCAGAGCTAATATGGAGATTTGTATCAATTTTATTTATACTACATGACTTATATGAGTTCTACTCCAAGAAAAAATATCACCTTTCATTTTACTTTCCTTTTGAAAACTCACATGTACATTTCAAAATATTATCCAAAACAACCACTGAAAAATTTGTAGAATCAGGGATTAAAATTGAGACAAAATTCATGTGAGTTTAAGAAATGAAAACTTAAGTAATAGTTAAATTATTTGTCAGGGTGCTTGGGAGGCTCAGTTGGTTGAGCATCTGACTCTTGATTTCAGCTCAGGTCATGATCTTTGGGTCATGAGATGGAGCGTCTCAAAGCGCTCTAGGTTTGGTGCAGAGTCTACTTGTCCCTCTCCTTTCCCCTTCCTGCTTCTCCCCACTTGTATACGCAGGCTCGCTCTCTCTCTCTCAAATAAATGAATAAAATCTTTTAAAAAATAAATTATTTGCTAATTTAACATTACATTTCTTTCGAACTTACTCATGTAGTATATAAATTGACTTTAGTTAAGTCTTCAAAACTTGTAAGAGTTACCTATGTTTCAAAAACTAATGTCATGGTTTTGTTCAGCATAAGTTCAAGAGACAACAGAAGTACCACCCACACTTGAAGCAAGGGTGGGTCAAACCAACAGTTGACATAGTGCCAAGGAGGCTACTGCATGAAGGTAGTTAGCAAACATAGTGCCTATGCTCCTTATGGAAGGATATAAGGATGCTAAGAAACGTTTCAAAGTCTTTTTGCTTGGAAATTGCAAATATGTGGTTCTGGGTCTACATATTCCAAAGGTCCTAATCCCTGGAAGGATGGGTTGTTTTTATTTGAAATCATGTCCGATTAATTTGAGAGGGACTTTAACTTTCACTATTAATATACTTAGTTGAAGGCCCTGGTTATCCCCACACATTTTTTTTTTTTTTAAAGATTTTTATTTTATTTATTTGACAGAGAGATCACAAGTAGATGGAGAGGCAGGCAGAGAGAGAGAGAGAGAGAGAGGGAAGCAGGCTCCCTGCTGAGCAGAGAGCCTGATGCGGGACTCGATCCCAGGACCCTGAGATCATGACCTGAGCCGAAGGCAGCGGCTTAACCCACTGAGCCACCCAGGCGCCCCTATCCCCATACATTTTTAAGAGTAATGTTAACAAATACAATAGTGAGAATGGAGACATGGCAAGCCATGTAGTTTAATGGGGTTCCCAGATAGACCTTTTCTCTGTCTATGCCAGTTTTGGGCTTTGTTCTTAAACAAGACAACAATAAAGTAAGGGAAAAACATTTTCCCCTCTTTCTCTTTAAAGAGGTTGATGGTTTCAAAAGCTTTAGAGTATGACAATAATAGATTTCAATAGTGCATTTGATAGTCATACCTCTTGTCTATTCACACAAACTCCCTTCACTGCTAGTCTTCATATGGGGCTCCTATAATTTACCCATATCTAGATTCTTTGTGCTCAAATGGCCCTCATCAATTCTCTGATTTTTGTGACAAATTATGACAAGATACTGTGCTGGTCTATTCTTGGCAATCCTTCAAGTTAAATAAATTCCAAAAATTTTTCATAGATCCTATTTTTCTGTTATTTCAGACTTCTGGTTTTAAGCAATAAATTTATAATAATACTATTCTAATTATTGTATTATATTATATGCTACATATAATGTATTATAAAATGTACTATATATTTTAATAAATATTGCTGATATTTATTGAATAAATATAAATATATATTTATACATATATATGTGCATAAGGATATCTATATGTGTATGTATAGATATATACCATGTGCTCTTAGAAATAGTGTAGGTAGACTTTCATTAATCCTCAGAAAAGCTTTTTAGGGAAACTGTTGCCTAGAGGCAGTGCTTCATGTTTAAGGAAAGTTTACAGCTGATGGATGTTGCGATATGAAGTCTGGTCTTTCTTCTGGAGGACTTATTCCCCCAACTATTGGGAATGTTGCCAGCAGAAAAGCTCTCAGCTGTCAGCTTTTTCATGAGATTGTCTTCAGGGGAAAAAAAAAAATGTCTTTAGGTAAAGTGTACTCTCTTGTCCAAAATCACTCCCCTTCTTGGTACTGGACCCCATGCATTGAGGGGGATGATGGAGTGCTATAACAGCTTAGACCCCCTTGCTCGGAATATAAAAACTCCAAAAAACATTTCCAGCTTCAGAGTTCCTTGTGGGGTTGGTTGAGGCTCTTGTTCTTCTCTCTGCCCAATCTTGCTTCCTTTCCTTTCCCCTCTAGTAGAGATCGAGAGAGAATTCCCCAATAAACTTCCTGCAAGCTTATCTCTGACCTGAGCTTGCTTCTTGAGAGACCCAACTTGGAACAGTGACTATATAATTTATTGTTCAAGCTAAAACTTTTTCTGCAAGTGAAAGAGTGTGCTGATCAGATGGAATGCAGGTGCCACAGGCATAGACTAGATTGGTCAACCTAGTGTTGAGGTAGCATAACCATGGGTTCAATGCCACCTTACTAGTTGTGGATGTTAGGATGATTATTGACTTTGTTAATCTCAGTTTTCTAACATGTAAAATTCGGATAATAATACCCACTTCACTCGAAAATTGGAAGACTTGATTAAGATAATGTGAATAAAGCATTGGTATAATGCTTAGGACTTAATACTTGATAGTTCTTACCAACATTATATTCAATTAACAGATGAAGATGTGAAGCTCAGAGACATTAAGCAAATCCATGGTTTACACATTTCATTAAGAGGGACTGAGCCAAGATTCAAATTCGGTTTTCTGACTCTAAAACCCACCCAGATAATCAAGCTGCTAGATTTTTTTATACAGCTTTCTTGTCATTTTAAGAAGTTATTATTAAGACCTAGTTCTCCTCCATTATCAGATGTATTAAGTATTCTTTTAACTGCAAATGACCCAAAAAACAAAAACAAAAACAAAAAATACAACCCACCCCCAAAGCGCAAAAAACTCAAACAAGCTTAATCAAAAAAAAAATAATTTGTGTACTCATGTACTAGAAAAGCTCAGGGGAAAGTTCTGTGTTCAAGCCTGGCTGCTTCCATGTTGTTGAAAGGTACTATGAGAATTTTATATCCCTTATTCTATATATGGGCTGCTTTTCTCAGTGCTGGCTTTATTTTCAGTCACACTTTTCCACATGTTTGGAAAAATGACTATTAGTAGCTGCAGGCCAGTGTAGCATGTAATTTCAGAGTTGAGAAAAGCAAACCCTTTTTTCCCCCACCATCCACACTAATCTCCCTTTTTGGTCCTATTTGATATAAACATCCATTGGAGTTTTACACTTTCCTCTCCTTCCTTAAATCTCCAACACTTCTTCCCTTTCCTTTCTCAACTGATGGCCTCAATTTTCATTTCACTAAGAAAATTAAATAAATCAAAGGACAATTTTCTGCTGGCCCCACCCCCAAATCTATCAACATATTTGCATCTGAAGTCACATCCTTGGCTTTCTTTCCTTTGAGAGTTCTTAGTCTGTCAATGTTCCTACCAAAGACCAAACCACATCCCATCCTATAATTAAAGAACATTTTCCTAAAAATTATTCTCTCTAGGTTCTACACCATGATTTCTCCCCATACTGAGTCATTCCCATCCACATTTGTTTAAAAGGAGGGACTATGATTCAGATATCTCCTTTAATGTAATAAGTGAAAGAAAAGCAATGGTTAAGTTTGGCTTTAAGGATTGGTTCAGGATATAAAAGTTCTTATACTGAGTTTTATTCTACTGAATTACTGTCTTCCAAATATAAGCTTCCATGTATGTATTTCATTGCTCCTCCATTTTTCTGCCTTTCTCATCCCCTCAAATAAATGTACCTGATACTGTCCTATTTTCTATCCCTTCAGGTCCTCATTTTTTCCCCCTAATTGAGAGAGAACAATAAAGATAATTAAGCAATTGTGTGAAAACCAGCTCTTATGATTGTGCTGGCTGTTTAATAGGTATCACTTCCTTCTCAAGTTATTGGAATCAACCTACTACAAAGTTGTTGAGCCCAAAAGAAGCTGATAGAATAATACTTGAGATGATTTTTGGTAAAGGCTGTGAATCTATGACCTTGTCCAGGCATGGTCTTAGGCCCCTATTTTTTTTTTTTTTAACTAGATTTGAGTGATATTTAGTATAGAGAAGCAGAGAGAGAGAGAGATAGTTAAAAATGTTTGCTATGGAAAGTGAATATACTCTTTAAACTATCTCTTGAATACATGTGATCCTGGAGTCCAGTGGTGGTGGAGGTGGACTATGGGTTCACATGATGCAATTTGACCTAAATTTTATAATCTCTGAGGATAGAGAAATTATCTGTAAAGAGAGGGTTGGTTTTCAAAGAGGAGAAGCCAAGCTCTCAAGCCAATATTAATAAAAAAATGAGATCACATTTTATAGTTTGCAGTTTATTCTTGTTGATTATCTCATCCAAATATGACACAACCTTATAAGGAAGTAATTGTTATATTTTCAAAAGATATAGCAACTAAGGCCAAGAAAAATCAAGTAACTTTCTCAAGGTCATCTAATAAGTTAAACTTACTCTACAGGTAAGGAAAGTGGTCATGCAGCTGTAGATACATATGTTCATCATTATCTCATGCTGTCGATCATAGCTAGTTCCCAAAGAGGGCCCTAAATAAACCTTACATTTCAGTATGCACACATGTTTGTATAGTCCTTACCCACAATGAATCAGTCTTGGTACCATGTAGACAATAGAATGGGACATGCTTCTCTTGGAATGCATACTCTATAAGAAGTCAGCTGCCATTTAAAAAGTTCAACTACTCTGACACTGCAAGTTGTTAGAAAATTCAAACAAGCTATGAAAAAGAAAGCTCTTCCATCAGCTCTTTCAGAAATTTTACCAAAGATGTCATGCACATAATTGAGGAAGCTCTGTTGGATGGTCCAATTCAGTTGAACATTCAAATAACTCTACTCTCTCTCACTCTGCCAACTTAGGAGCTACCGCAAGCAAGAAATACCCAGATAAACTCAGTTCATGCATATTATAATAAATATAATTTCCTGAAGTTACAAATTTTTAGTTACAAATTTGCAACATTAGATAGTAAATCCTTATTTCTATCCAAAGCTGGGAAAGGAGCAGAAATCAAGGGACCATACAAGGTAAATATTAGTAAGATACACTGCAAATTTTGAAAAACGCTTCTAAAAACATATGGATAGTGTGCAGTACACAAAGCCTCAGAAGTTGTAAACCCTGAGATTGAATCCTTTTCACATTTCTCACCTTGTGGCTCATGGATAAATCCCACTCAAATTCTCCAAGTCTAAATGAGATTATTAGTAAAATTATGATAAGAAAATATAGCTACTATTAGAGTCTCAGGTGGGAAAATTAAATGTTTAACTATTTTTGAAAATTGTAAAATCGTGCAGATATTTACCATATTATGGGAAAAAAATACAGAGGCAGGAGAGTGTGTTCCTATGCATAAGAGGCAACTTATGTTTGAGTTAATGGAATAGAGTTTGAGCATTGGAGTCATTCACCCTATGCTACAGGGTGCCATTATGCATAAGGAATTGTGCTTAGGTCTGGCAACCTGGTGCTGAATGAAACAGATAAAATACTGCATGGGGCTGATAGTCTGATGTTTAACAAGTGATTTTTACTTAGGCAGCTATTATTGACATAAAGGAATCAATTTTTCTCTTAGTAGTTGTCATAACAATGCTGGTGGAGGGGATGACATATGTTGTGGTGATAGTGGCAGAGAATTTATTTTTTTAAAGATTTTATTTATTTATTTGACAGACAGAGATCACAAGTAGGCAGAGAGGCAGACAGAGAGAGAGAGGGAAGCAGGCTCCCTGCTGAGCAGAGAGCCCGATGCAGGGCTCCATCCCAAAACCCTGAGATCATGACCTGAGCTGAAGGCAGTGGCTTAACCACTGAGCCACCCAGGCACCCCGTGGCAGAGAATTTCTATTTTGAGATAGTTATAGCATTAATAGTCATTCACTAATTCTTATGAGGAAGCTTGAAAATTCTACCACACTCTGATTAAGAGGAAAGGGGAAAGTCAGTATCATATTGCTCTTAGAAGATAATTCCCTAGGAGGACCCTAATTTAAAAATGGCAAAAGAGGGGGCACCTGCATGGTACAGTCCATTAAGCATATAACTCTTGATTTCAAGTCAGGTCATGATCTCAGGGTCTTGAGACTGAGCCCCTCTACATACTCTATGCTCAGTGCTGAGTCTATTTAAGTTTCTTCCTGTCCTCCCTCAGCCCCTCCCCTCTGTGGTCTCTCTTTCTCTCAAATAAATAAATGAACCTTTAAAAAATGGCAAAATAGGGCATTTGATGGTACTCCTGGAAAAACAATGAAATAGATCTTCATCTGCAGAAACTACTTTCCTTTTGTCAATAACACACCAGGAATTAAACATGAATATGTTTTTCATGAAAATCTTGGCTTTCAAGTCTTGACCAGTGCCTGAAAGGAAAATATACATTACTAAAGTGGACTTATCAAACAAAAAATTAAATAAGTACAGGATCCACTTTAGAGCATATGAGCATGCCTTCTAGGTTTAGAATATGCAATTTCAGAAATCATACCCTAGAAAGGACTTGAAACTAATATAGTGTGATGTAGCCAAAGCAAACAGTGTCACTGAAATGCCTACCAGGTAGCTGTACATTTGAAACAAAGAAAGGAATCGTGTTTCAGCTTCATAGAATAATATGTGGCCACCATACCTCATTTAAAGGAGATTTACATCTAAATACTCATATGCTTTAGTGATCTCTTGAGTGTTAAACTTCAGAAAGAAGATAATCATAGGAGTCAGATAACTTTACCAGGGAGTTTAGAGGAAAGTCATGTATTGAAGAAAAGTAGTAAGGATCAGAACTGTCTCCAGTTATAGCTACATTATGTTACATAGGAAAATGTCATGGCTCTATGAATATTGAAGAGCATTTCCCAAGATGTTAAGTTGAAGATTAAGTCTTAACTATAAATTGTCTTTAAATCATATATGTGAAGGAAATCTTATTTTTATCTTATAATTTGTACTTTCCAGCAAGGGCTAATAAAAATATTTTCATTTCTGGTGATATTAGATTCTACTGCGATATGAAAGAGAAAGTGGTGGAAAAAGAGCTTCTGAAAATTATTTCCTTCATACAGGCAATGAAAAAACTGGCAGAAATAATAAGAATCACTTTTTTAAAACTCTAGAAATTAATCAAGTGCTTTCAAGACTCCAGTCACTTTGTGTAGAGTGTGTGTGTGTGTGTGTGTGTGTGTGTGTGTGTATTGGCTTAATATCCAAGAGAATTGTGAGCTTTATGGTATTTTAGTTTGCTCTATTCTCATGCCCCTTTCTATAGTACCCTGGTGGACTTAAAACAAAGAGCCCTCAATCATGAATACTGGCACTCTGGCAATCACCAGTATCATTCCCAGAGAATTGTCATTATTTGACGTGGTAGGTGGTTCAGTGGGAAACCCCACTTATAAATCTGTCCTCATGTGACCTAACTTGGAGCTTACCCAGTGTGAAAAGCCTTTGCTCTGGGATACTTGTTGAAAATATTAGAGACAATTTTTTAATTTTATGGAAGCCTGAGGTAAGAGATAATAGTTAGAACAGATCATAAGTAACCATAAGGCAAAAAGGGAAAGTTATAGAATGAAATGTCTTCTCTCCTTTTTTTTTTTAAGATTTTATGTATTTATTTGAGAGAGAGAGCGAGAGAGAGCGCACAAGTGGGGTGAGGGGCAGAGGGGGGAGAAAAGAAAAGGCTCCATGCTGAGCTGGGAGCCCAATGAGGGACTTGAGCCCAGGACCCTGATTTCATGATCTGAGCAGACAGAGCAGCCCAGACACCCTAACAAGTGTTTTCAAAAGTTCTGGCATTTTTACTGAGGTTCTAAAAGTCCACACACAAGTTGGTAGTGGCATACATTCCAAGCGGAGCATCTATTTTCAAGAAGATATAAGAAGGCCTATGCTGAACAGGAGGCTCTGGGAAAGCAGGAAGTGAAGAAGAAGTCAGAGTTTTCAACTGCCTGGCTGGGTGTTGGAGGTGTGCTCCAACTGTGCACAGAGACCCTTAGCAAGGACTGGCTAAATTATTGGATCCAGAAGGAAGGAAACAGTAAAAAATTGGAGTAAAATAAATAAAACAGAGAATAGAAAAATGATAGACAAAATCAACAAAGCCAGAAGATGATTCTTTGAAAAGATGATCAAAATAGACTATTCTTTAGCTAAAATGGCCATTATAAAAATAGACAGGATTCAACTTACTAAAATCTGGAATGAGAGAAGAAACATCACTATTGAAGTTATAGAGAAAAAAATTGTAAGGAAATGTTATGAATGTTTTTATGGTAATTTAGATGAAGTGAGAATCATGGGAAATTTCATATTCCTAAAAAAGGAACACCTAAGGGAATGTAAAGTGATGAAAATGCTTTGAAAAACAGCTTGGAGGTTCTAAATAAAGTTAAATGTAGAGTTACCATATGAATCAGCAATTCTGCTCCTAGATATATACCCAAGAAATTGATAGCATTTTTTCTATTTATTTTCACAAACACTTGTACATTAATGTTCATAGTAGTATTATTCATGACATCTAAAAAGTGAAAATAACTCAGATGTCCATCATTGATGAATTTATAAATAAAAAGTGGTATATCTATATAATGGAAGAACATTTGATAATAAAAAGGAATGAAATATTAATTAATACATAGAACACGAATGGACTTTGAAAACATTATGCTAAGTGAAAGCAGCCAGACACAAAAAGCCATATATTGCATTACCCTGTGACATGAAATATCCAGAAAAGGCAAATCTACAGAAAGTAGATTAGTGTTTCCAGGAGCTATGGCAAGTGTGAATGGGGAGAGAATGTTAGTGAGTACTGAGTTTTCTTGGGGGTTGGTGAAAATGTGCTGGTAGTAGAGAGTGGTGATGACCAGAAAACCTTGTGAATATACTAAACATATTGAATTCTACACTTTCAAAGTGTGAACCTGAAGGAATGTAAATTATAATTAAAAAAAAAAAAAGAATAAAGGGGAAAAAAAAAAGAAGTGGTTGACTTGAGGCATAATACGATCCTATTTAAGCAGGAATAAATCAAAAAAATGAAAACCCTTTTCTTCTGGTCTAACAATCTTTATCAGTCCAGATGCAGGAACAAAAGAAAGGAGATGTTTAAATTAGGTAATTGATTAGTATTTAATAAAGGGACTAACTACAAAGTTATGACAGAGTTTAGTGAAACCAAACAGAGACAACCTTGCCAGTAAACTTTGGCAAGGTAAACTTTGGCAAGGAAAATTTACCCCTTGGTCTGGAAAAGTTACAGGAAGCAACACTTAACAGAACTGTTAAAGAAACTGTGCCCAGCGGGCTGTATAATGGGAACCTAGAAACACTGTGTTTTTTGGTAAAGCAACACAGTCGGCCTACTGATACTCAAAAGGGGTAGAACTTGAGGAATAAATACCTCCTAGTTTTCCCATCCTCCATGCTCCTGCTAGTGCTTCTAATGGGCAGCTTGAAGCCAAGTGGAAACCAGAGTGAAAGCAGCCTTTTGAGGCAGCCCACAAAGTCAGCTTCCCTAGGCAAAAAAATGGAGTTACAAAAAGCGATTGCAAACATGGAGCAGCCTAACGTAAAGGAGATGGGCAAAGAGGACCAAGACTCTTCTTTTGACATTAGGAGTTGGATACAGCTCTATTAGAAATCTGAGTCCCAGTCATGGAGGAAGCCTGCTGTAGGGCATGTCCTGCTTGCTCGGATTAGGCATGGAGATCATATTTCCTCTTTGATTTTTCATGGAAGTAGTTGAAGTTGGATTCTACAACATCCAACATCCGTTCTGAAGGGGCTTGCTCTCAGTATTCTCATTATCAACAATATCCATTCTGTGAGTAGATTCTTGCTTTAGGAGGACCATATTTTGTATTAAGAGAGAAGAATTAAGATGGGAGAAAGTAAGCTGAACTTTTTGTGTCTTTGGTTGGACAATTAATCTAAAAAAAAAAATCTGGGTTTCTTTTTTATCTATTTAGTTTTAACCTGGAGTTAATTTAATCTGGAATTGATTTAATCTGGAGTGATCTCCCAACAACCCAATTTCAGACTTCTGGCCTCTGACATTGTAAGAGAGTCAATATCTGTTGTTTTAAGGCACACAGTTTGCAGTGATTTATTAAGGCTGCTCTGAGGAAGAAATACACTACATATGTGGCCTTATTATTAAAAACAAACACAAACTAACCAACACACATTGTCCCACATAGTCTTATTCCTTCTCTGTAATCCTCATGATGAAGAAAATATACACAGAAACATAGAAATAACTGTCCTGGGAGCATCCACTCACTCATACTCTTGCTCAGACATAAGGAGAACCATCCGAGTCACAGTGACTGTGCCAAATAAAGATGTTTTGCAAGGGATCTTAATCCTTCTATCCATGAGGGTCTGTTATGACATCTTGTAACACTGGGTCCTATGTCAGGCGGGCATTGGCTTGTGAAAACCTCTCTTATGTCTGCTGGCAACTAGAATGCATATTTCACTCACAATCTGAAAAGCAATGAATGACTTCAAATACACACATAAAGGTCAGATAGTAAGGATGTTACCAAAGCCATCCTCTTCCAAGTTGAGACATAATTTGGGAACTGGGCAAGGGACATCTGAATCCTAGCATAAAGCCATGCAAGAGTAGGCCATCCTCCGCAAAACCATCCAGCAAGATGTTACATAGGACTATGGCTTGTATGCAGGATTTTAAAAAAGACACTTTAGAGGCACCTGGGTGGCTTAATTGGTTGAGCATCTAGCTCTTGGTTTTGGCTCAGTTCATGATCTCAGGGTCATGAGATCAAGCCACATCAAGCTCCATACTCAGCATGGAGTCTGTTTGGTAGTCTCTCTCTTTCTCTGTCCCTCACCCTGATCTCACACATTATCTCTTTCTCTAAAATAAATAGGTAAATTTTTTTTTAAAAGAGAGAAAGTTAAGGCTTAAGTAGAAAAGAGGTTCATCAAGTTCTTACAAAATCTTAAAACACAAGGCTAATGAAATCATAAATAAATAAATGAGTACCCTACTGCTTCAAAAAATTAATCAAAAGTTCTTTGAATTTCTGTCTTGATAAAAGAAGATAATAGCTGATAGACATTTAGTCTCCCAGTAAAAGTTGTCTTTATGGCTGAATAAAAGATTACCCTTTACCTAAGAAAGAGTGTGACAGTTGTTCTAGGATGAAAGTGAAGTCCCTGCTGGCTGAAAAAGGACCACTGGGCCCTGCCCCAGCATCTGCTGTCTTCTATGATAGGACATACAACTTTCTTGATGCCCTGCCCATTACTACAGACAAATCACTACCCACAGAGTTAACTGAGGGTGTTGTCCTTTCTCTCATACATAAAACTGTGTGAAAAGACATTTTGTGTCTTTTAAGGATTAAAGCCATTAAAGAATTTTGACCTTGCAATTAATTTCCCAGGTAATAGTAGTGACTTTGCTGGGTGATAACAAAACAACTACCAGAAAAGGCAGGAAGTGGTTTAACACAGGAAGAACCAAGCTGCCAAGACTGGAGGTCCACACTGATGGAATACAGTTAACATCTGCACATTGCCATGGAAATTATACAAAAATGGAACCCTGGGCATCCAGCACAATGAAGGACTATTAACAGCCATAACTAACTGAAGAACATGTCTTGGAAAACTAAATAAAACAACAACAATAAAGATTTTTTTAAAAGAAAGAAAATGAACTAAGTATCTGAACTAGAAGGACTGGAATGACATGACATTTCTGATGATAATATTGAGGGAACAGCCCCCATTTCCTGAGACAGGCAACTAGAATGTTTAAGGCCTGGAAATGATGGGGTTGAGTTAGATGACTACGTTAGCACTAAAACCCTTTCATTAAAATAAAGATCAGCATCTATACTCAGTCTCCTGATGATATTTTTTGGCGCTGCGTCCACATCTCAAGGTCAGAAAACTTACTTGGAATTCTCATGACTAAGCTAATCTCACTGACTTGGTCAAAGGGGTGCTTTTCAGTATTCTTTTACAAAACAGTTTGCTGCAGAATGTCTCCAAATGTTTAATATCTTATCCTAATTCAAATCATACAGTCCATAATTTCCTGGTATCCAAACAAACCCAGTGGGCAGGCATGCACAAAATTTGGCCACAAACACCAGTAATCATCATCTTCTCTCAAGCTTTAATAAGAGGCCTGTGGCTACAATGCCATTTGACAATGGACAGCAGCCCTCCTATCAACCTCTGTCATGAATTTGATTTATTTAAAAAAGGAGGAAACCAGGAACTACCTGGATAAAATCCACTGCTTGTGGTATGAACCTTGACCAGTCTAACAGAACCACTACCCAACACCAGAACCCCTGAGTAAAGGAAAAAAATAGACTAAATAATAAAGAAATATGAGCAAAGAGATAAAGCAAAATATTTGAGTACTCAAGTGTCAGAGTTAAAAGATTTTTGGTTCTTATTTTTTATTTATTTCCTGAGAAGAAGAATATCAATCTTTCTATTTGGCTTTGTCCGGTAAGAATGCTTGGAGTAACTAATAGTGATGGCAATGACAATAGTATAAAATAATGGCAAACACTATAATTTTTGAGCTGAGACACTGTAAGTGATACTTTATATATTAACCCTTTTGATCTTCACAAGTGAAAGCTCAGAAAAATAAATAAATGACCTAACCTCTCAGAGCCAATAAATGATCTAGTCAGATGAACCCAAATGGTTTGGCTCCTGAATGCTCTCTTTTAAGCATTAAGTTCTACCACGTCCCACATAACCCACCCAACACTGCAGATGAGCATTAACTTCAGGATGTAAAAATTACACAATGAGTGAAAATAAACTGTCACCTAATTAGCCCAGTGGTGCCAAAATGTCACTGGTCTTAATAATACTACATCCCAGCCAGTTGAGAGCAAAGTACAGAGATGAGCATTCTGGAATATCTGTCAGATGCCAGACACTGTTCTATGCATTTCAACACATCTCATTTAATTTAAAAAAAAATGCTAAGTTTGAAGAATAATTAAAAGAACAGGTGAGCAGCCTTGCAATTTTCTTGAGACTGTGTATTTTTTAAATTGCTTTCTATATTAGTCTTTTTTTCTTTTTGGTAATTAAGCTATAATCTGTGTTAATTTTTAGGATGTATTCAATCTTTAGTTTTGTTTTTTTTTTTAAAGATTTTTTATTTATTTGACAGACAGATCACAAGTAGGCAGAGAGGCAGGCAGAGAGAGAGGAGGAGGAGGCAGGCTCCCTGCCGAGCAGAGAGCCCGATGTGAGGCTCGATCCCAGGACCTTATCATGACCTGAGCCGAAGGCAGAGGCTTTAACCACTGAGCCACCCAGGCGCCCCCAATCTTTAGTTTTTACTAATGTGCTAGATATTGTTGTAAGAGATGGCATTTTCTCCTCAACTGTGTAATAATGTATTTTATTTATTTTTATTTTTTAATTTTTAATAAATTAATTTTGTTTATTTATTGACACACAGAGAGAAAGGAAATGAGCAGGGAGAGTGGCAGGCAGAGGGAGAAGGAGAAGGAGATTCCCCACTGAGCATCGTACCCAATGAAGGGCTCAATGCCAGGACCTCAGGATCATGACCAGGGCTGAAAACAGATGCTTAACTGACTGAGCCATTCAAGCATCCCTGTAATAATGCATTTTAAAATACGTATATACTCATATACCTCAAATCCACTTAAGAAACAATTAGGTTGAAACTTTATATTCCGAATGGGTTACTCTTATATTTTCTTAATTTTGTTTCTATTAATGTTCCTTATTTTAGATTAAGCATTTAATACCTGTTTGTTACCTCATCATGCAAAATAAGGTAATGTAATAATAATGAAGCCTATTGTGTACTTACTTTGCACCAACCTCTGCTATAAGTAAATTAAGCTGATTAGTTTAATTACCGTTCACTTGATAAATTATAGTTACTATTACTAGCATACTTATTCTGTAAGTGATGAAAGAAAGGCAAGGAGAGTGTAAGTAAACAAAACGAATCATCAGAAGAAGATGGAATCAAGATCTGAACCCTGACAGCTTGGTTTCCTAGCTGGCACCCCTATACTATGATTTAGGAAGATTTCCTTATTTCATTTTTTATTCCCTCATCATTGACTATATTTCTAGGGAAAAAAAATCATATCCACCCACACACAAATGTAAAAGTTTTCAACATGATAGCCCTGAAATAAGTTTTACTTTAATGCTATATACTTAAATAAGAAATCTATGGAGGAGATATAAATTAAACTTAAAACTGGGGGGACTATTAGTTAGCAAAATATGTGCTTCACAAACCTTTATCTTTTAAACAAACTGAAAGCTCAGTTCTTAAAATCTTCAGTTAATAAAAAAATTTAGACCACTTATTATTTTTATTTTTTGTTTATTTTTACTTTTTTAGACCACTTATTTTTAAAATTATAGTCAATCATTTATTTCACATTCATGTAATTAGGATAAGAAGTGGAGGTAGGCTGGAAGATAGAATTATAGGTAATCATCAGATGATTTATTAATTTACTATTAAAGTACTATTGTTCAGAAAACATATACTTGGTTGTCATATATTCATATGAATAGAAAAAAGGAGAGTAGAAAATGAGCCACATGAATTTAAAACTATTAGATAACCTTAAAATGAGTGTTCAGAAACATGGATACTGTAAGGCATTGAATAAAATCATTTTTCCTCTTGGTTCTCTGTTAAAACTTTCTTGATGGCAAAAACAAAATTAGGAAAATAGAGAAGATAAGCATCTTCAGAGAAAGAATTATAACCCCAAACCACAAACTGTGGAGCAGACATGCCAGATATTATGATATCTTAACTGAAACAAGAAAGATCTGAATGCTTTCACATTTTTTTAAAGATCTTATTTATTTATTTGACAGAGAGAGCATGAGCAGGGGGAGGGGCAGAACAAAAGGGAGAAGCAGAAACCCCACTGAGCCTGATGCTGAGCTCAATTCCAGGACCTTAGGATCATGACCTTGGCTGAAAGCAAATGTTTAATTAGCTGAGCTACCCAAGAACCCCATGCTTTCACATTCATCATCCATGTATCTTTAGAATGAACATTTTGCTAAATATCATGTCACTATTCTGGGAAGTACAACTCTAAAATTTTTTTCTTAAAATAATAACATCTTATAGAATGGTTTGATAATGGTGAAAAAAGGAAAGCCAATGTAGAGTAACTCAGTGTTGTGTAACCATAAAATGAAGGAAATTGAAGTGGATGAAGAATCATTTTTATTTCATATACACTGGGCTCTATGAAGAAGGAAACTCGCTGAAGTAAAGAGAAGCAAAAGGAAGAGGAAAAGCCTTAACCCACAGTTGATAGCACAAATATCTTATAGCCCCAGGAAACTAAATCTGAGTCACAATATCTCTGAAAAAGTGAATGCTAATGGTAGGCATTTCCTCTGTGTAGGAAAATTAGTAAGATAGTATTCCATAACAGAAACCTAGATAAAAGAATGATATAAACTGCAATACCTATACCACCCCTCCCTGAAGTATCCCTTAGGTAATACCTAAATCTATTCTAACAAAAGAAGTCCTTGACTTACAAGGGAAAACCCATAAGACTAGCTGGAGATTTCTCAACAGAAACTTGGCAACCCAGAAGGGAGTGGCATGATATATTCAAAGTAGTGACTGGGAAAAATCTCCAGCCAACAATACTCTATCCAGCAAGGGTATCATTCAAAATAGAAGGAAAGATAAATAGTTTCCCATAAAAACAAAAACTAAAGGAGTCCATGACCACCTAAGTAGTACTGCAAGAAATATTAAAGAGGACTCTTTGAGTTGAGAAGACACCAAAAGTGACAAAAGCAAGAAAGGATCATAGAAAATCTCCAGAAACAATGACAAAACAAGTAATAAAATGGCAATGAATATATCTACCAGTAATTACTTTGACTGTAAATAGACTAAACTTTCCAGTCAAAAGATCCAGCTTGCTAGAATGGATTAAACAAACAAACAAACAAAAACAAGACCCACTTATATGTTGCCTCATTTTAGACTGATAGACATCTGAAGATTGAAAGTGAAGGGGTGGAGAAACATTTATCATGCAAATGGATGTCAATAGAAAGCTGGAATAGCAGTATTTATATTGGAAAAACTAGACTTTAAAACAAAGACTATAAAAAGAGACAAAGAAGGACATTATATAATCATAAAAGGGATGATTTAACAAGGAGACATAATAATTGTAAATATTTATGCACCCAACATGGGAGTACATAGATATATAAAAAACAATTATTAAGAAACATAAAGTAACTAAATTGATAATGACACAATAATAGTAGGAGACTTTCACACTCCACTTACATCAACAGACAGATCATCTAAACAGAAAATAAACAATGAAAGAATGGTTTTGAATGCCACATTGGACCAGATAAGCTTAGCAGATATATTCAGAACAGTCCATCCCAAAACAGCAGAATACACATTCTTTTAAAATACACATGGAACATTCTCCAAAACAGATCACATTTTATGTCAAAAACAGGCCCCAACTGATACAAAAAGATTGAAATCATACCATTCACTTTTTCTGACCACAATGCTATGAGACTAGAATTCAACCACAAGAAAAAATTTGGAAAGATCACAAATACTTGGAGGCTAAAAACATACTACTAAGCAATGGGTCAACGAGGAAATCAAAGAAGAAATTAAAAAGTACATTGAGACAAATGAAAATGGAAATACAATGGTCCAAAATCTTTTTTTTTTTTTTAAAGATTTTATTTATTTATTTGACAGACAGAAATCACAAGTAGGCAGAGAGGCAGGCAGAGAGAGAGGAGGAAGCAGGCTCCCTGCCCAGCAGAGGGCCCGATGTGGGAATCTATCCCAGGACCCTGGGATCATGACCTGAGCCGAAGGCAGACGCTTTAACCCACTGAGCCACCCAGGCACCCACAATGGTCCGAAATCTTTGGAATGTAGCAAGAGTAGTCCTAAGAGGGAAGTATATAACAATACAGGTTTCTGTTAAGAAGCAAGAAAAATCCCAACTAAACAATCTAATCTTATACTTAAGGAGCTATAAAAAGATCTATAAAGGAGCTGTAAAAAGAAAACCAAATGAAGCCTAAAGACAATAGAAGGAAGGAAACAATAAAAATTAGAACAGAAATAAGTGATATAGAAACTGGAAAACAACAACAACAACAATAGAACAGTTCAATGAAACCAGGAGCTGGTTCCTTAAAAAATAAAATAAAATTGATAAATCTCTAGCCAGACTTACCAAAAAGAAAAGAGAAAGGAGCCAAGCAAGTAAAACACAAATGAGAGAAAAGAAATAACAACTAACACCACAGAAATACAGTTCTAAGAGCATATTATGAAAAAATATATGCCAACAAATTAGACAACCTAGAAGAAATAGATAAATTCCTACAAACATATAAACTACCAAAACTGAAACAGGAATAGAAAACCCAAGCAAACTGATAACCAGAAATGAAACTGAATCAGTAATCAAAAAATCCACAACAAATAATAGTCCAGGGCCAGGTGGCTTCACAGGTGAATTCTACCAAATATTTAAAGAAGAGTTAATACCTATTCTTCTCAAACCATCCCAAAAAGTAGAAAAGGAAAACTTCTAAATTCATTCAGCCAGCATTACCCTGATATCAAAACCAGATAAAGTCTCCACTGGTCACCTGTGTGGCTCAGTCAGTTAAGTGTCTGCCTTTGGCCCAGGTCACAATCCCAGAGTTCTGCGATCAAGCCCCTGTCAGGTTCCCTGCTCAGCAGGGAGCCTGCTTCTCCATCTCTCCCTGCCTGCTGCTCCCCCTGCTTGTGTGTTCTCTCTCTCTGTCAAATAAATGAATAAAGTCTTTAAAAAAAAAAAAGACTCCATACTAGCAAACCAAATCCAACAATACATTAAATAAATCATTCACCCACCAATCAGGTGGGATTTATTCCTGGGTGGCAAGGCATGGTTTAATATTCACAAATCAATCAACATAATACACCACATTAATAATAAAAGGAGAAGAATCATTTCAATAGGTGCAGAAAAAAAAATTTGACAAAATACCACATCCAATCATGATTAAATAAAAACAAAAAACCCTCAACAAAGTAGACATAGAGGAAACAAACAAACCTCAACATAATAAAAGGCATATATGAAAAACCTATAGCTAATATCCTCAAAGGGGAAAAACTGGGGGCATTTCCCCCATTTTCCTGAGAGTCAGGAAAAACACAGCAATGTCCATTCTCACTACTGTTATTTATCATAGTAATGGAAGTCCTAGCCACAGCAATAAGACAATAAAAAGAAACAAAAGCCATCCAAATTGGCAAGGAATCAGTAAAATTTTCACTATTTGCACGTGATATGATGATATAATCCTCTATATAGAAAACACAAAGTACTCCACCAAAAAAATACTAGAGCTGATACACAAATTTAGTAAAGTTACAGGCTACAAAATCAACATACAGAAATCTGTTGCATTTTTTTATATACCAATAATGAAGCAAGAGGAAGAGAAATTAAGGAATCAATCCCATCTACAATTACACCCAAAACAGTAAGATACCTGAGTCACATCATATGCTATTGCTTCTTGGTCCTTGATGCCTCCATCATCTCCATCCAGGACTCTCTGGAATACTTGCAAACCAAAAAATGATGAGGTATTGTTCATCTACAGCCACTACAAACAAGCAGCTATGGGTGACATAAACACAGAATGGCCTAGGCTATTGAATCTCAAAGGCAAGGCCAAGTGGGATGCCTGGGATCAGCTGAAAGGGACTTCCAAAGAAGATGCCATGAAAGCTTACATAAATGAAGTAAAAGATCTATAGAAAAATTATGGAATATAAGAGACTGGACTTGGCCATCAGCAGTGCATTTCATCTAAACTGATATAATGCCTTGTTGTTCCAATAATGTGGATGACATGAAAGCATGCAAATAGCCTGTTAACCTAGTTCCTGAAGACTGTACTGGCTCTATCAAAGTAGGGGCTGACATGGTTGGTGACTTGCACTAAGTAGTTTTTTATTCATAGATCAATTAAAAGTGTATATGTTACTTAAAACAACAACAACAACAACAAAACAAACAACAAATAAAGTACCTAGGAATAAACCTAACCAAAGAACTGAAAAACCACTACTCTGCAAATTATAAAACACTGATGAAAGAAGTTGAAGATGACACAAGGAAATAGGAAACCATTCCATTCTCGTGGATTGGAAAAAGGAGTACTGTTAAAATGCCTATATTACCTGAAGCAATCTACACATTTATTTCAATCCCTATTAAAATACCACCAACATTTTTCACAGAACTAGAAAAACAATCCTAAAATTTGTATAAAACCTGTTATGAGCTGGAATAGGAAAAGTAATGTCAAAAAAGAAAAGTGAAGCTGGAGGCATCACAATTCTAGACTTCAAGTTATATTACAAAGATGTAGTGATCAAAACAGTCTGGTACTAATACAAAACCAGACCCAGATTAACTGAACAGAATAGAAAACCCTGAAGTGAACCCACATTGACCAATTACTCAATTAATCTTCTACAAGTAGGAAAGAATATCCAATGGGACAAATACAGTCTCTTCAAGAAATGGGGCTGGGAAAATTGGATAGCCACATGCAAAAAAATGAAACTAGACCACTTTCTTTCACCAAACACAAAAATAAATTCAAATTGGACATCAAGACCTAAATGTGAGACTTGAAACCATGAAAATCCTAGAGGAGAATACAGGTAATAACTTCTTTGACACTGGCCCTAGCAACTTCTTTCTAGATATGACTGTGGAGGAAAGGAAATAAAAGCAAAAATAAACTACCGGGGTTCATCAAAATAAAAATTTTCTGCATAGTGAAGTAAGTGATCAACAAATTCAACACCCAAAATTGAATAATTCAGTTAAAAATGGGCAGAAGACATAAACAGACTTCTTTTTTTTTTAAATTTTTTAAGAGATTTTATTTATTTATTTGACAGAGATCACAAGTAGGCAGAGAGAGAGAGGGGGGAAGCAGGTTCCCTTCTGAGCAGAGAGCCTGACACGGGGCTTGATCCCAGGACCCTGAGATCATGACCCGAGCCAAAGGCAGAGGCTTTAACTCACTGAGCCACCCAGGCACCCCAGACTTCTTCTTTTTTTGAGGATGTGAAGCATAGTCTTAAACAGACATTTCTCCAAAGAAGACTGACAGATGGCCAACAGACACATGAAAAGATGTTCAAACATTTTTCATTATCAGGGAAATACAAACCCAAACTACAATGAGATATCACCACATACCTGTCAGAATGGCTAAAATCAATGACACAAGAAACAACAGGTGTTGATGATAATTTAGAGGAATCTTGCTCTGTTGGTGGAATGAAACTGGTGGAGCCACTCTGGAAACCAGTAAAGAGTTTTCTCAAAAAGTTAAAAATAGAACTGTCTTTTGATCCATTATTTAGACTACTGGGTATTTACCCAAAGAATACAAAAATACTAATTCAAAGGTATAAATTATCTTTTTTATAATTATAAAATAAATTATCTTTAATTTATAAAAATTTATTATCTACAAATGTTTGTAGATAACAATGTTATCTACAACAGCCAAGTAATGAAACAGCCCAAGTATCCATTGACCAATGAATGGATAAAATCTATCTATCTATCTATCTATCTATCTATCTATCTATCTATTTATCTATATAATGGAATCATGCTTAGTCATTAAAAAAATGACATCTTGCCATTTTCAAGGGCATAGGTGGAGCTTAAGAGTATTATGCTAAATGAAATAAGTCAATCAGAGAAAGACAAATACCATATGATTTCACTGATATGTGAAATTTAAGAAATAAAACAAATGAGCAAAGAGGAAAAAAAGAAAGAGGGAGAAACACACTCTTAACTATAAAGAACAAACTAATGGTTACCAGAGGGGAGGCCAGTGGGGGAGTGAGAAAAATAGGCAATGAAGATTAAGGAAAGCACCTGTTGTGATGAGCCATGGGTATTGTATGGAAGTGTGGAATCACTATATTGTATACTTGAAACATTATGCTGTATGTTAACTAACTAGAATTTAAATACAAACTTTAAAAAAAGAAATTTAACTAAAAATATTAAGGATTTCTAGGAAAGAAAGTCATAGAAACCATAACACCAGAAACTATATCCAAAACATGGTGAATAGCTATATGAAACCACACAAAATGAAATTAAAATGGCAAAGACAACTTTCAAATATGTAATATGATAATATTAATTATAGTCACCATACTGCACATTAGATGTCCAGAATTTATTTATGTCGTGTAACTGATTTATCTTGTGTAACTTTGTACCTTTTGAATGACATCTCCCATTTACCCCCTCTCTCCAGCCCCTACCAACTACCTCTCTACTCTCTGTTTTTATGAGTTTCACTTTTTTAGATTCCACATATAAGTGGGATCATGTAGTCATTGTGTTTGGCTTATTTCACTTAGCATAATGTCATCCAGGTTCAATTATATTGTTGTAAATGGGAAAGTTTCTTGTGTTTTAAAGCTGAATAATATTCCATTGAATGTAAATACCACCTTACATTTCATGATTTGTAAATACCACATCCCTTATTAGACACTTAGATTATTTCCATATCTTGGTTATTGTGAATATATTGAAATGAACATGGGAGTGCAGATATTTCTGCAATATGTTGATTTCATGTCCTTTGCATATCTACTCAGAAATGGGATTATTGGATCACGTGGTAACTCCATTTGTAATTTGTGGGAGAAACTTCATGCTGTTTTCCATAATGGTCCATACTGATTTACATTCCTACCACCAGTACACAAGGGTTCCCTTAATCTCCACATTCTCACCAACACTTGTTATCTTTTGTACTTTTTATTATCTTTGAAATTTGATAAGAGGGTAGTTATGTGTTTTCACCGTAAGAAGTCATATTTGAGATGCTGGATATGTTAAGTAGCTTGATTGTGGTAATCATTTCACAATGTACATGTATATTCAGTTGTCATGTTGTATACTTTAAATATATATAAAATTTGTTTGTCAACTTAACCTCAATAAAGCTAGAGAAAAAAAAAAAAAGAAAATGTTCAGTGATAATACACTGTCCTGTTGTTACGTGGTTTATACAGACTTTACATTTTTCGTGGCATCCCATCTACCTACAGGATTGTCTCACAGCAAACAATGGAATAAAAAAGGCCAAGAGAAGAAGATGAGAACAAATCTCTATGTACACATTGGTCATAAGACAGGATGAAACCTCAGCTTGGAAGCACATTTTCTCAAAGCCAACTGATTTGAGCAAGGAGAGAATGTGCACAATCCTCAATGGATAACATAACGGTCCATAAAAATTAATCTTCATCAAAAAAAGTAAAGGAAGAAAATGACAAAAGCATAGTAATCCTTAATAAGATGTTGGTAGATAGTAAAGCATGAAAATGGAGACCCAACATCTGGTGTTTTGAAGAATAGCAATAAGCACTTACAATGAAAAATTACTTATTGAAAACTTTTAAGAAGGGACACCTGAATCTATAGATAAAAATAGCACACTATTTTTAAGAGAAAAAATATGTATATAGATAATGGCCAACACCAAGACTGACCTTGATTTAACTGCTAGATTTGGGGAAAAAAGAAATGACACAGCTGGCAGGTAGCAACCAAAGCAAGTCACTGAGACTTCCACTATAGCCATTGTCTGCTAAAGATATAGAAATTCAGGAAAAAGGGGACACCTGGGTGGCTCAGGGGATTAAAGCCTCTGCCTTCAACTCAGGTCATGATCCCAGGGTCCTGGGATTGAGCCCCACATCAGATGCTCTGTTCAGCAGGGAGCCTGATTCCTCTTCTCTTTCTGACTCTCTGCCTACTTGTGATCTCTGCCTTTCGAATAAATAAATAAATAAAATCTTAAAAAAAAAAAAGAAATTCAGGAAAAAGTATAGGTGCCAACTGGTTTCATGCATTAGACAACAGGCAACACAAGACTGGTATGTGAGAGGTGGGAAACAAAAAGGTATGCCCTCAAATTGTGCCAGCTTACTTTCGAAAGTGGTTTGCAGTCTGCTGCACAGCAATGTGCAATCCAAAAGGAAGTCGCATGACTGGCTGAATGTTAGAGTCAGAGATCAAAGTCTGGGGAAGCCAAGGCACTGGGATATAGCCAAACAGACTAACACAGGGAAGAGCCTTTAGAAAGAGAACTGTGGAGTCTTTGGGTTAGTACTAATCTGTGCCTGCATGAGAGAGGGAAAGAACCATCAAAAGCAATAAGCCAAAGGAATTCCTGGAACTCATGAAGGCCTGGGAAGATTTCACCTTTACTCCAGCCAGAAGGAAAGACATGTGACAGATACACTGATTATCAAGTCAAATTCTCAGAAGAATTAGACCTAACTAGTGTAACAAATCAGCTTCAGAGTTAAGTCTGCTCTGAACCCACCATTAACCAAGCGCATAAGCAAGACACAAAAATCATTCAACTAATCCCAGTTACCTTAACTGCATATAAGAATAAAATCCATCTCTCTTTAAAGAAGTAGAATGAAATCCTTCACTCAACAGCACGAAATTCAAAATGGCCAATATACATTAAAAAATTACCAGAAATACAAAGAAGCAGGAAAAAAGGATCCATGCCAAGAAGAAAAATCAACTGATAGAAGCATGAAGAAATGACAGAGATGACTGAATTAGCAAATAGAAAAGAAGTTAAATCTGTCAGCTATTTATATATTTTATATAGACTATAAAATATACAATGTAAAAAGAACACATAAATATTATGAGGAGGAGATTGAAAGATAAAAAAAATTCAACAGGAACACTTAGGAAATGCATGGTATCTGGAAAGAAAAACACACTGGATAATATTGTAACTGATTAAATACTGTAGAATAGTAGTGAATTTGAACAACTTGCAATAATCATCACCAATATGTATAACACAAAGGAAAAAAAACAACAACATTAAAAAAAAAAAAGAACAAAAAAAAATCAATGCCCTTAAAACACAATCAAATAGTTTAATGGTGGGGGGAATAGGGTGGCTGGGTTACGGACATTGGGGAGGATATGTGCTATGATGAGTGCTGTGAATTGCGTAAGAGTGATGATTCACAGACTGTACCCCTAAAGCAAATAATACATTATATGTTAATAAAAACCAACCAACCAACAAACAAACACTATCAAGTAGTTTAACAATACCTATAATCCCAGAAAGTGGGGGAGGTCAAACAGTATTTAAATAGCAGAGGTTGAGATTTTGTCACACTTGATAAAACTGTAAGCCAACAGAAAACAAAAATCAAAAGCACCTTGGCCTCCAAGCAGAATCAATATAATGACCAAATTAGAGAAACCTAGTTAGAAAGAGAAAACATTTAAAAGTGAGAAAAAAAGACATGTTATTGACAAAGAAACTAATGTAATAAATATTTCTTATTATAAATATTCATGTCATTAAATGATTAAGCAATATTTGGTACTCAAAGCAAAATGAGCAAACAACTTAATCTAGAAATCTATTCAAATAAAAATACAAAAAAAGTAAGTGAAAAAAATTAAATAAAGGCAAATAAAGACTTTTTTTTCAACAAAGATGACAGATTTCATCACAAGTACACATACACTAGAAGAAATGATCTGTAAGAGGAAAATGACAGGAGATGAAAAGATAAATCTTTGCAAAGGAATGAGAAATATTGGAAATAATAAATACAAAAGAGATTTTTCTTACTTTCAAATAATGTTAAAAGGCAATTGACATTTATAGCAAAACTAAGAATGTACTCTGAGGTTTATGATATGGAGAATAAAAAACATATGACAACAAAATGACAAAGAACTATCAACTATACAAAGAAACATAGAAATATAAAATTGTAATATTCTTTTCCTTTTTTTTTTTATTTTATTTATTTGCCAGGTAGAGATACAGCGAGAGAGGGACTATAAGCAGAGGGAGGGAGAGGGAGAAGCAGGGCTCCCAGCAAGCAGGGAGCCCAATCCAGGGCTTGAACTCAGGACCCTGGGATCATGACCTAAGCCAAAGACAGACACTTAATGACTGAGCCACCCAGGAGCCCCAAGGTGGTAATATTCTTAAACTATATGTGAAATAATATAAAAGTTATTTAATAGTTGTATTAAATCTAAAAAAAAAAATACAAATACAACACCAGACGCAGTCCATGAAAGAATTGGTGAGCTGCACTTCATTAAAATTGAAAATTTCTATTCTGTGAAAGACAATGTCAAGAGAATGAGAAGACAAGTCACAGTCTGAGAAAAAAAAAAAACAATTTGCAAAAGACTCATTTAATAAAAGACTCTTATCTGAAATATAAGAGAACTTTCAAAACTTACAATAAGAAAAAAAAACAAAACCCAGATTTAAAAATGGGCCAAAGATCTTAACAGTTTCCTCACCAAAGACTCTATACAGATGGCAAATTAGCATATGAGAAGATGTTCCACATAATATATCATCAAGGAAATGCAAATTAAAACAGGATACCAGTACATGCCTATTAGAATGGCCCACATCCAGAACACTGATGACACCAAACACAGGAAGGACGTATAGCAACTGGAACTCTCACTCACTGCTGGTGGGAATGCAAACTGGCACAGCCCAAGTAAAAGACAGTATGGTAGTTTATTACAAAACTAGACATATGCTTCCTATACACAATCCAGCAATCTCACTCTTTGGTATTTACTTAAAACAGTTGAAAACTTCTTTCCGTAGGTGAATTGACAAAAGAAGCAAAAGAGGCGAAAAGAAGCCAGTCTGAAAAGCCTCCATACTGTATATTTTGAACAACATGACATTCTGGAAAGGTCAAAACTATGGACACAATAAAAGAAAAGGTCAGTGGCTGCTGAGTTGAGGGGAGTGGAAAGGTGGATGAATAGGTGAATAGGCAGAGCACAGAGAATTTTTAGGGAAATGAAAATATTCTGTATGGTATTATAATGATGGATACATGTCCTCACACATTTGTCCAAACCCATAGAATGTACAACACCAAAGTGACTCTAAGGTAAATTAAACTATGGACTTTGAGTGATTATATGTTAATGTAATACAACTCTGGTTAAAAAAAAAAAAAAGTACTATTCTGGCACTCGATGTTGGTAATGGGGAAGCCTATGCATGTGCGGGGGCAGAGAGTATATGAGAAATCTCTGTACCTTCCTCTCAATTTTGTTATAAACTTACATATTGCATATGTAGGCAATAGTGATAAAAACAGAGCAATCAGAAGAGGTAAGGGCACACAATTCTTTAATGTCAGTAAAGGGGATAAAGTTTTGCAAACACATATAGGTATTAGGTGGAAGAATAAGCAATCATCCCCTATTGGCTTCATTAAGGTAGGTACATACCCTTCTTAGGTGAATGAGATTCCCCTCACCCCTGTTGCAAAGCTCCCATTACTACTGAATTAGTTTTGGGTTTCTTCTTTTTTTGAAAGAGAAAAAGAATGAGAGAGAAAGTGCACACACAGGTGTGCAAGTGTGGGGGAGAGGGACAGAGAGAGAGGGAATCTCAGGCAGGCTCCACCATCAGGGCAGGGCTCAACAGGGAGTTTGATCTTAAAACCCTGAAATCATGACCTGAGCTGAAATCAAGTGTGTTAGATGCTTAACTGACTGAGACAGCAGGTGCCCCCATTTTGGGTTCCTTCTAAAGCCAACTCTGAGACAAAGACTTGGGGGCAGGTAGTTTATTCATAAATTAATCTCAGAAGGCATTAGTGAAAGTGGAGAAAGTGAGACAAAGAATGGAGAAAAACCAGTGTGAATGAGTAATCATTGCTATGCGCTTGTTCTTGCTGGGGCCATCCAGAACATACTTCAAAATTGTTTCATGGAGAAGGAGACTGGAGCATTTTCCTGCCTTCTCTCATCTTCCATGGGGTTTGCTTAAGGGTTACCTAAGAGACATTAAGTCCCTTTCCCCAACACCCTCTTCGCTCCTGTCTAAGACTGAGCAGCATTAATAAGCTGGTAGAAGCTCACAAGCCCAGAATCAGAAAGACACAGGCATGAGATAGGAAGTTGTCAATTAGCTAGATACAGGTGAATTTCAGGTATACCCAGTGGACCTCAGAAATACAGTGTAAGTTATCACCAGTGTTTGTTAAAGCCAATTCTTTTTTTCTTTTCCAAATATGTGCACTCTGTGTTGGGGGTCCCTAAATCTGCCCTCAGATTTGATGATTCCCTAGAAGAACCCACATGGCTCAGAAATGCTGTTTTTTTAATTATAGTTTATTACAGTGAAAGAACACAGATTAAAATCAGCAGAAGCAAAAAGCCCCATTGAACAGAGTCCAGAAGAAACCGGATGTTAACTTCCAGGTGTCCTCTTAGTGGAATCTTATGATGGCAGTTAATTCTCTTTGCAATGATGTGTGTCAACATGTGTGGAGCATTGACAACCAGTAGGATCACCTGCAGTCTGGTGTGTAAGACCTTATTCGGGTTTCATCATGTGTGCATACAGTAGCCCATAGCTACTCGGTTTCCAGCCTCCCCACCTCCCAACAAAAGTTGAATTGACACAGCATGGAGCCAAGCCCCAAGACACAGAAATAGATGTTCCCAGTAAATCACACTGTTAGTGTAAACATTGTTAACACAAACTGTCTGGTGTGGTCTACAGTCTCAGGGGTATGAAGACTCTTATCAGGAAAGATATTCCAAGGCTCACAGGTTACCTCCCAGCAGCTGGTCAAGGGCCAGTCCTGAAGACTTCAGAATGTGCTGGATTTGGGTCTCCCCAGGTATGCTGAATTAGCCCTTTACTGTACACCTTCCAAGATACTCTTGATCTTTTCAAATCTTTGACATTGTGCCAACCAAGATCGAGTAACTATTAACAACAGTGTGCTCCTGAGTACTTCAACTTTGAATCACAGGGCAATTTTCCTCTTCTATTTTTACTCTTCACCTTGCTACTTTAAAGTGTGGTATGTGGACCAGAAGTAGTCACATCATGGAAGAGTTTGCTGGGAATGAAGAATCTCAAGCAACCTCCTGAATTTAGTGAAGCAGAATCTGCATTTTAACAAGATCTGTAAGTTCTTAGCATGGATATAAAAATTTGAGAAGCATGGCACTAGCAGGCACCTTTGTGAAGCCACTGTGAACCACAGTGCAGCTTCTCAATGTGCTCTGGAGCACATGGTTTAATCTAACCAAGCATGTTATCTCATCTATGAAGATGGGATTTGTCACACTCAGACTCACATGTATAGCATATATGTGTATCTTGCAGAGACATGTCAAACATCAGTTTAGTATATTTAAAGGGTCTAGCACAATGATTGGCTCTTTAGGGGTAGCTATGACAATGATGATCATGATGGTTATGATGGTCTCCACCAATATGGAGAACAGAAGGGGAACATGGAGACACAAAATAGGGATTACTGTCATGCAAAGAGGTAGGTGAAGAACAAAGATAGAAAAATGTAAGAGAGGCCAAGGAGTAGAGGTTTTAAAAGGAAGAGTACTTGCATCTCATAAAACACTTCAAGAAATATTTTAACAAGTCAAGTGGATATAACTGGTAGGACACTGGGCATATCTTTAAACTTATTTCAATATACTGCTTTCAGTATAATAGAGCTTACCCTCAAAAAATGGTTTCCCCTCCTTTCCCGAATGAGGCACCTCATGAACCACGCGCTTCTGACTCCCAGCTTGATCTCCACCATTGTTCCAGTTCTCCTGAAGCAGAACCATGGACATGTTAATTGAGTATTTATTATCTGATCCTGGCAATGTTTCTCTCAGAGATGCATAAGAGAAATCAGTTATCAAGTAGGACTGCAAGATTCCTCCTTCATTCCTTTTTTTTTTTTTAAGATTTTATTTATTTACTTGACAGATCACAAGTAGGCAGAGAGATAGGCAGAGAGAGGGAGGAAGGGAAGCAGGCTCCCCTCCGAGCAGAGAGCCTGATGCAGGGCTCAATCCAAGACCCTGGGATCATGACCTGAGCCAGAGACAGAGGCTTTAACCCCCTGAGCCACCCACTTCATTCTTGTGACAGCAAAGTCTATTGTGTTATATAAAAATGATAAATTCATGTTGAAAATGAGCTCGAAACACATGAAAAATAAGATACCCATACACATATACCTAACATGTTTTTAGTAATGCATTCATAAAGAGCTGAATTAAATAGATTATATTCTTTTGAATGTCTATGTATATTATATATTGATTTCTAAGAACTAGCCTCTTCATTTTAACATGTTAATAAATAATGTCTAGATACTGGACCTGTGTTAAAAATGTACATAATTGATTAATAAGGGAACCAGTATGTTGATAAAGATGGACTAAAGAGTATTTTGAGGAAGTGAATATTTATAGGCAGTTTGAGAAAAGAATCTTAGAATATAATACTATGAGACTCGAAAATTAGCTAATGTCCAAACGAGCATTAATACATAGTCTTTAGGAATATATACTCTTCTGGGCAGAAGTCTCCAAGTTCATATGTAGTTTCACAATATCTTACCTCTGATCAAATAGTTAACTGCAAAATCAAATGCATACAGTTTTCTAGAAAATTTAGTAATACTATTAAACGGTACTCCAATATGACATGGAAAGGCCATATTAACCAATCTTTAACAAATTTTCAAGTGCTAAACTATTTTTTTATTACATGTACTGAAAATTTAAGTACATTTTTATAATAGTGTAACAGATACTCCAAGTGGACTCAGGGACTTGTATTTCATCTTTATTAATTTATCCTTTATTAATTATTATTTATCCTTAATACAAGATGAAACTTGTATTTCATCTTTATTAATTTAATAAATTTTCTCATCCTATAGAAGTGAATTAAAAATGCCTAGTACTTACAAACTCACAGAAGCATAGGCACTTTTTAAGTTTCAAGAAAGATAAATCGGATTAACTCACTGTAGAAATAAAATCAATCAGGGATACCAAGTTTATAAATGTAGTCAGGTTATCCCCCTCTTCAAGTCTCCTTTTAAAAAAATCTAGTTGCCTAAAATAGCACTAAATAAAAGTTGTCTTTTAATTTAAATGCATAATAGTAAAGGATTTATTTCCTTAGCATTCTTCCCCAAAGTGAATACATTTAATATGCACTTAAGTGTATTCCAAGTATTATTAATATTTCTTATATTAATATTTCTTATTAGTATTTCTTAATAAATCTAGGAGCAATTTTCAGAATGCTTGGAGATAGGACTCAGCATTAGGACATGTTAAAATTTCCTAGGTAATTTTAGTTCACAAACTAGGACTGCAGGCAACTTTCATGTTCATCATGCTCCTTTATATTCTTTGCTGAGAAGGGGTCAGTAATTGGTTTGGGGCAGCTTCAGCTTTCTCCAACTCCACAGACCTTTGAGCCCTTAGGTCTCAGCACATTTGTGATACCCAGACACCCTCACTGCAAAGCCCCATATCATTTGATCCATACTTAGTAAGACAGAAGAATAGCATGATAATTCAAACATGATTTAAATGACAACTAAGTGTGGTATATATTTCTGAGTTTACATTTTAACGGCTTGTGTGTAAAATAAGTTGACATAAAAATCGATTTTATACTTGGGAGTTCCATTAAGTGAGGGGATTTTCTTGTTGATATAAAGGGTAAAGTGAGATTACATGGGTATAGAGAAATAAAACTGAAAATGAAATATTGAACAAGTATTCATTTAGCTTTTTTTTTTTTTCACTGCTAACATGACTAAGGAAAAATCTCAAGGAATACACTGCATTAAAGTATCATTTAAGAATACATACTACTGGAAGGGGGAACATTCCTACCCCAAAAAAATTACAGGCAGAAAATTATCCGATGTCATAATTTTAGTCATTTGTACCTAGTTCTTCTTTTTTTTCTTATGCTTTTAAAGATAAGCCAACTTCCCAGGTATGAAAACTGTTTAAACAAACTGGAGTTTACTCTACAAAAAGAACTGAATTAAAAATTTGAGGTTTCAATAACATGAAAAGATATGTTAAATTATTAATAAAGAAAAAAAAACAGTACATCTGCTTATTGTAACACATACCCTGAAGTGGGCAGAGGCAGATTTTGTATAAGCCAAGATTCTGCCTGCATTGGCTTAGAAGTTTATTGTAAAACATTACTGAGCCAAGGACATTTAGAGGAGCAAGGCCAAGTTAGTGTGAAGGTGCCAACGTAGAATAATCTTTAAAAGATGGAGACTCCATCATTGAAGTAGCTGAAAGTACAATTCATGTCACGTCAACGGTTAACTGTAGACATCTGTTACCAAGATACAGAAGCATATCTGTCTCTTAATTTTTAAGTAAAACTATCTGGGTTGTGCTCACCCACTTAGTTTTAATAAAGGTTGTATGAAAGCTTCTTTTGAAATGCTATTTTGTGTAGAGCCAAGTTTTAATTTCTGCCACTTTTGGTCATTATTTCAATTCTGAAGTATAGGCAGAAAAGGAGAAAAGGGGGATACAAAAAGAAAGTCCTAACCCCTACTGGAAGCCATCTCTCAAGAAATGTACTTTTCCCTAATCTGGGAGTAGAACCTGGGAGCCTTCATATTACCTTAGGGCCCTATGACTTCCTCATTAGTCTAGTTTTTCCACTGTGAATCTCCTTCGAAATAAGTTCGAAATACAGTAAGTTTTTAATGAGTGTTTATTCAATGTCTATCAATGACAACCCCACTTTTTGAAATGAAGATAGAAAATAAATAAATAAAATGAGGATAGAAATAACAATGAATAGGTTAATGACAGACTTTCTGAAAATCAAAGATTCACTAATATTAATGTAACAATAAATGGGAAAAGACAAGGAGACACATTAACAGCAACAAATGCGGTGTTTGGGCAGACAAATCTAGAGATACATCAGAGGGTGGGATCTCAAGATTCAAGGTATAAACCATTCATACACTTTTTTTTTTTGCTTTGATAGTTGATCCATCAATATTTAACATGGTTCACCAAATGTCAAATATCTCACTTAAAATAAACTTTGTATTCCAATGTGTTCTATAACCTGCAGATCAAGCAAAAAGTCTCATTATCCATCATGAGACACAACAGCCCATCCCAAAAACACAAAAGCATCAATCACCCAGAAGTTTCCTAGCATCTCAAATGATCCAGAGATAATCCTGGTTTCAGTCATTGTTCCAGACAAATTCTTCCGTTAAGGCATTCACACTGGACAGGTAGTTCATAATGTACTATTTTTTCTAGAATCTAATGTCAGCACAAAGTTCACAAATTGAGCACCTGGGTAGCTCAGGTGGTTATGTGTTTGCCTTTGGCTCAGGTTGTGATTCTGGGGTCCCAAGACTGAGTGCTGCATTGGGCTCCCAAGCAGGGAACCTGCTTCTCCCTCTCCTCCCTATTCATGCTCTCTCTCACTCTCTCTCTCAAATAAATAGATAAAACCTTTTTCTTTTTCTTTCTTCTTTCTTTCTTTCTTTCTTTCTTTCTTTCTTTCTTTCTTTCTTTCTTTCTTTCTTTCTTTCTCTTTCTCTCTTTCTTTCTTTCCTTCTTTCTTTCTTTCTTTTTTTTTTTTTAAGTTCACAGGGCAACTGGGTGGCTCAGTCAGTTAAGGGTCTGGTCTGCCTTAGGCTTGGGTTGTGATCTCAGGGTCCTGGGATTGAGCCCCACAACAGCAGCTCCCTGCTCAGCCAGGAGTCTGCCTCTCCCTCTGCCTCTGCCCCTCCCCTGCTTGTGCATGTGTTCGCTCTCTCTCTCTCTCAAATAAATAAAATCTTTTTTTTTTTTAAGATTTTATTTGTTTATTTGACAGAAAGAAATCACAAGTAGGCAGAGAGGCAGGCAGAGACAGAGGGGAGAAAGCAAGCTCCCTGCTGAGCAGAAAGCCTGATGTGGGGCTCAAACCCAGGACCCTGAGATCATGACCCAAGCTGAAGGCAGAAGCTTTAACCCACTGAGCCACCCAGGTGCCCCATCAAATAAATAAAATCTTAAAAAAAAATTAAAAATAAATAAAAAGTTCACATATCATGTGTGTGTAGATGCATGTATGTAGGATTAGTTCATTTGAAATGTCAGTCTCACTTAGAGGAGCTCTGTTGACCCTCCATAGGTCCAGTGTTGAATAGAAGATTACTCAACTTATTCCAGGATTAGAATAAATCAGAAACCAAAACAACTGAGTTTTTCTTTGTGTCTAGAATAGACTTTTCTAAACCTAGTATTTCTGTTAAGTAAAATCATTTTAAATTGTCAATTAAGGCATTAAATTATAATTTTCTCATTAGGTCCATTTGACTTTATACATTACTGTCAACTAAAATGAAGTTTTTCAGTTAAATATGGAACATAATATTAAGGAACTGTCAGAATCTGGGTTTTCTCAAACAAGCTATCACTGGATATTGATTAAAAGACCTTAAATTAAAAAAAACTGTTTTTATTCTTTCTGGTTTCAAAACATGATGTTAATTTTAATGCCAATTGTTTGGGAAGTTAATATTTACTGTTAGAAGGCCGAAAACTCAGCTGTATATTTAGGTGTTAACAGTTAAATACAGGTTTGCACATTAAATTTAGTAAGTTGAGCTGAATAGTGACCTCAGATTTAAGGGAAAAGAAAAGTGTACACTTCCAACTACTTATGCAAACCGCCACTGTGAAGCCAAGGCTAACTCAACAGAACAAGACAAGAACAAGATTTTTAGATTTCATCAGCACTTACCAATTTCTAGGCCAAGAGTAAGATTATATAGTAAAGTAAAAACCATAGTTTTGCATTAATTTTTAAATATTATTTTAAAGTTAACCAGAACATAGAAAACACATTTGAAATAATTTTATTTAGTATTCTTTTAATATAAGCTTTAATCATTTCCTCATATAGTCTTTGAAATTATATTTTAAACACCAAAACTTCATATTCACCAATACAAAGTGGTTACCAATCTCCAGTTTTGAGCAGAAGCCCTTCAGTGTCATTGGGGAAATATGTAAGTTAATTAACAAGGAAATTTTAGTATGTTTGAAAACAGAATGCTTTGGCAAATGATGTGGAAAACATTCCTTTAGAAAATACCAATATCAAGATCAAGCTATAAAAACAATTTTAACCTTAGGCCCACTTTATTATTATTAATAGGTGAATTCTTTCATTGCAACTGTATTTAAAAGGGTAAACTGGCCTGTGTTTTCAACTTGTGACCATTTCTCCTTCTTATGCTATAATTGCCAAAACCACTGATGTCAGGAACAATGCTCGACTGTTCTCCAGCCTCCCTTTGGGAGTTGGGACACAAAAATAAACCATTAGCTACTACCCAGTATGCAGAGTTGGAATCAAAAGTTGCCTTATTCGGTCTTCGGGAAAGGCTCCCCACCACTAAGATGACAGGAAGTGCTCCAAATTAACCCTAAATTCTGATTTAGCCTCTAGCATAAATAAGCAGGTGTTGACATTATAAATAACCTCTTATTAGGAAAAAATAGTATTTTTAAATAATATGTTTAGGGGTCAATGGGACAGGGGAAAGTAAAAGACAACATAAAACCGTATATTATTGTACAATTAAAAAAATATAAAAGACCTGAATTAGTAGTTCACAGTAGTGGTTCTAGTCCCCATCTGCTGTTCACATATTGTACACCATTCAAAAAAGGAAAACAGGAGTCCTTACTTTATAATCATTTGCAGTTATAAATCCTATATGAAATCACATAAGAAATGAAAGTAAATGTGCTCCAGTATTTATAGCAGCATTATCTACATTACCCAATTTTAGAAAGAGCCCAAATGTCCACTGACTGATGAATAAATTTAAAAAAAGTAACATATATACACAATGGAATATTACTCAGCCATAAAAAATAATGAAATCTTTCCAATTGTAAGGGCATGAATAGACCTAGAGATTACAGTGCTGAGCAACATAGTCAGAGAAAGACAATCACCATATGGTTTCACTCATATGTAAAATACAAGAAACAAAACAAATGAGCAAAGGGGGAAAAAGGAGAGAGAGGCAAACCAAAAAACAGACTTACCTATAGAGAACAAACTGGTGGTTACCAGAGGGGAGGTGGGTGAGGAATGATGGAAATAGGTGATGGGGATTAAGGAGTGCACCTGTTGTGATGAGCACCAGGTGATGCAGGGAAGTATGGAATCATAATATAGTATACCTGAAACTAGTATTATACTGTATGTTAACTATCTGGAATTTAAATAAAAATTTAAAAAAGAAATTAATATAATATAAAAATCAAAGTTTTCATGTTAGAAATAAACCTACTATTTTAGATATTTTACATCAATGATACTTACATAATAAAAATTTGAAAAAAAATCTTAGTATTTTGTTTAATTGATAGAGAAAAGCAGTTAACAATTATTGGTAGAGTGAGTGATGAGGGATGGATAAACTATGCACTCAGAAAGATATCTTTTGCTCTTAGTTAAACTGAAGGCAGAATACTGTTGAGAAAAATGGGTTTTGGGATCTGGTGTTGGTCTGAGATACACTCACATGTAAGATCTTGATAATCTTTTCTCCCAGTGTTTCTCCTTTTTATCATCTTCTATGTTTTAAAAAGATTTTATTTATTTATTTGACAGAGAGAGACAGTGAGAAAGGGAACACAGGCTGGGGAAGTGGGAGAGGGAAAATCAGGCTTCCCACTGATCAGGGAACCTGACATGGGGCTCAATCCCAGACCCTGGGGTGATGACCTGAGCCAAAGACAGATGTTTAATGAGTAAGTCACCCAGGAACCACTTATCGTCTTTCATATGAAGTTCTTAGTTCAGATCATCCATGACTCTAGAGTCAACTTTAGTTTAACATATAAAAGATTTAGTGTTAATCTTTTGTTTGCAACCTATTCTTTTTGAATCTTCCTTTTTGATGTAATCTTAGGATTCTTTAGGCTCATTTCACCTTTTCACATCTGGAGAAGGTGGATCAAGGTAACAAATTATACTTTATTTGTAGCTCATTAACGTTTGTGTGTTGTGTTTATCCTGTAAGGAAATAAATTTAATTATAGAATGACAGATATTTTATATTTGTATAGAAGTTTCAACCAAATAAGAGATATTTGAAGACAGAAAGTCAATATGATGTTACAGTTCTTTTGTTTCAGGGATCTTTCCTCCTCATTCCCTAGGCAGCTCAATGCTTTCCTGGGAAGATTGGTGAAAACTGATAATAGTTGAATTCAAATTTCTATTTTGAGTTTGCTTTATACTTGAAATCCTCCTCACACTGACCTCAACACAGGGAGAACCAATATTTCTCTGCCCCCTCTCCATTTTCCAAAATGATAATGGAAGACCCCCTCCTTAAATTTTAAAATTTTTCTGTCAACTTTTGGGGGACATATTTTAGTATGTTTAAAAATTTTAATGTGTATGTAATAATATATTTTTTGCCATTATATTTCCTTCTTTTTTCTTTATTTCATACTCTAAAATGCACTCTAGGACACTAGACTATATATGTTACGACTTTTGTTTGAAAAATGTATTGATCATTGGAATAATATTCCTTTATTAATTGAGTTTTTACTTTACTATATAATATGGGTCACGTAGGGTGAAAATAAAACTTAAGATATATAATGCTAAAAACTTGGTTTAACTTTCAAATATAGTAACTTTTAAGAGCATTATTTCATAACATAATACTTGAAATGACTTTTAATGACCATATCAATGCAATCATTAAACTGAATTATAGAAACAGATCTTGCCTGGTAACCAGGGCCACACTCCCTTGGTCCACCAGTTTCAGCAAAAACATGCTCTTTATTTGCAATTCAGATTCTAATGACCTTCCAGTGAGTGTAATGCAACTTTTTTGGAAGCTCAAAAAGTCTGCTTAGTTTGCAAATAGGCACCGCCAGGAAATGCGAGGAAGTTAGAACCTCTGGGAACAAAACTCAACAAATGTAAAACTAAAAATCAGGAAATAAAAGCCCATCCTCCCCATTCTTTAGGAGAACAGTTCTGAGGTATGTTCTATGGAGTTCCTCAAAGGGTTAATGGCACAATTGATCCCCATCTGCCAACAATGCTAACCAGCTCAATTACTCACCCTTCATTAGCTTTCCTTCCTTGTTTACTCTTCCCATTCCTTTACTTCTTCTTCTAAGAATGCTAACTGTAATACTTGTGTCTTGTTCTTTCTGCAGCTTCTAAAGATGTCAAGTTAAGACAATTATATAGCTTTATATCATCCCATAACTTTTTTCTTACAGTAGTAGAACCATTAATATCACTCTGCTCGATAAGTGGAAGTTCACTATTACCAAACCACTAATTTTCTTGTGGCTTTCACAGGTATTTGCTATGACAATTGCCATCACCATATAATGTACTACCGTGAATTCACTGCCATAAAATTCTTCTCCCATGTCTTGTAAATTTGTAAATTTGTAAATGTCTTTGGAGTAGAAATAATATTTTATTCAAGCTTATTTATTTTTTCAAGCTTAATATCTGCTATATTGGTTAGTAAAATCTTAACACATAATAGTCACTCATGAAATGTTTTATAAATAAAAGGATTTTTTTTAAAGATTTTATTTATTTATCTGAGAGAGAGATCACAAGTAGGCAGAGAGAGGGGGAAGCAGGTTCCCTGCCGAGCAGAGAGCCCAATGCGGGGCTCAATCCCAGGACTCTGAGATCATGACCTGAGCCAAAGGCAGAGGCTTAACCCATAAGCCACCCAGGTGCCCCTGGATTAATTTTTTTATATTTTATTTTTTTTATTTATAAGATTAGGTCTCACTAGATAGATTAAATTCTGTGAACTCAGCTATGGATAAACATTAATAGTACCTATTGTGTGAAAAATTGCATGTAATCAAACGTGATTTTTCTGTAAAAATTTTTCTATAAAAATTTTCTGTAAAAATTATTTGAAATTACTGACTTCAGTATAAATAAAGTACATAAGCACAGTCTGAATTTAAACACTAGAACATAATGTTATTCTCATTAATTCATATTTCACTATTATTAAAATATAGCTCTTTAACTTTGAATTTACTCTAAAATATATTCATAAGCAAAAGATATTCCATGTTCTTATGTGAAAACTATCCCTTCATTCACACCAAAATGATAAAATTTTAAATTTCAGTAATTGTTTAAAAGAAGGAATATGTAATATACAGCCTTAAAAGAATATTTTAGAATTTCATCAAAGTTACTTCATTAGAGGAAGTTTGCTTTTGATTCATCTCCAAAACTACAGATCAAATATTATATTGAAATAGAATTGACCTGGATATATAAGCTTGAACTGTTCTCATACTTTTAAAAGTTATACTTTGAAAAAAAAAAAAGCTATACTTTGAGTTAGACTTTATATTCACTATTTTAAAAACTGCTAATAAATAACCAAATTAATCATTTGTGGATGAGAATGCAAAAATGCTTTTCTCCATAAAGTAATATACATTAGTCCTAATTGAATAACTACAAATAATAATATGTTTATTTCATGTATAATCCATAAAATTACAGACTGAACTTGAATATATTATTCCATTTATTAATTTAACAGAAATTCTTTCAAATGAAAACAATATTTTTGAACATTCAAGTAAAAAATGTAGCCTTTGAATGAGATAGGATTTTTAAGACAAATTCATGTGAAGTGCGAATATCTGTAAAAACTTGCATATATTCCATGTTAGATAATGTCAAAATGTGAAGTGATGAAGCCACTCATTTAAATACTGACCTCACAGTCTTGTTGAAGTTCTGTGGCCCAAGTGAATGACATACTAAACAATGTACAGTAAGTGCTTAATAAATATTTTCTACTTTTATTATTTTGGATTCATGAATAGGACATCTTACATAACTATTTTCTTAATCACTACTAATCATCCTTCAGAGCATTTTTTTTATTATTTTCACTTTTTTCCCTCAGTAGATTTTGAAAAATATATTGCATGTCTTAGTAATATAATTTTATAAAAATGTTTTCTTAATTTAGAAAAGAAAAAATGATGTTTGTTAATATTCTACTATTGTCTGCATGAGTAGATGGTGTAGGTCATCCAAGTTGGGGGAAAATTTTTGGTCTTAGCACCCAGAGGTCAAACTTCATGGCCAATGCAGCTGTTCATTTTATCAGAGTTCCATTCAATTTCAGGTTAAGTACTTAAAGGTGTTCCAAAAGTTACCCTCCCGGCTTTCTTTTTTTCTTTTCATATTATTTTCATGTTTCTTACTGTGTTAAATACCACACCATATCCATTAAACTCTACTAGGACTTAATTATTAGAGATTATATATTTTGTTTGTATATAATTGGCAATGGAATAGTCAGTATCTTTGGCAAAGCATCTTAGAATTTACAGAAAATGCCAAAATAATGAGGGGTGTAGAAAACTTAAGAATGTATTCTTGGGGAAGGGTGGTTAGGTCTTCATCCATTTAGTCACTTAGATCTTTGAATGAGCTTTAGGAGTACAACTGTCAATTAGAAAATGTCTTCACATCCTTTGAGACTCTTAAAAATTTCATCTCAACACTCATGGGACCATGGCAGTAGTTAGATTATTCAGGTCAGTATTCTTCACTATTTATTATTCTGATCCTCTACAGAATTCCCACAATCTAACTTTATTTGGAAAAGTTATAGGCTTTCCTGGTCAAAAATGTCTTTTTCCTCTTATGGTATAGTCAGTTGCCCAAACTTTCTTTTGAATCATTTGGACGATTCCTCTTGATTCTTTTCCTTGATCCAATCCTTGAGGACAAAAACCACACATCCAATTAGTTCCTGCTTTCTTGACCTTAGTTTTGATTCTCCTTTCTAACCCAAGTTAAACACTTAGCAGTTTTCTAGTTAGTGTTTTGTGCGTCTAAGATCTCCACATTCCATGACTTCTTTACTCCCACAAGGATAATCTTCCTAAAACACAGAGCTGACTGTAGGGTTAAAAATTGTTTTCACAACATGAAATATAAGGCCCTTCACAATTCCATTTCACACCAGTGCTGAAGCCTCATTGCTCAGTGCTCTATGTTTGTTCCTTTTCAACCCCTACAAACACAACCAAACTACAGAGCTATAAGGTTAATAATGAGTATGTTGGGACTTGCCACTTCCACACCTCTATATCTTTGTGTATGTTCTTCTCTATATCTAAAGTAAATATTCTGTTTTGAACTTTCCCACATAATTCTTTAGAGCTCAGTACAGGGACACCTGGGTGACTCAGTTGGTTAAGCATCTGCCTTCGGCTCGAGTCATGATCCCAGAGTCCTGGGATTGAGTCCCGTGTTAGGCTCCTTGGTGATTTGGCAGCCTGTTTCTCCCTCTGCCTGCTGTTCCCCCTGCTTGTGTGTATGCTCTCTCTCTCTCTCTGACAAATAAATAAAATCTTTAAAAAAAAATTAACCTCAATGCAAAACTCTTTGTTCCATAAAGTTCTCTTAGAACCTGAGCATTATTAACTGCTTTTTTCTTTGCATTTCAAACTTTTAACTATACTGTTATATTACAATGCTTATAATATTAGCTCATACATTTATTATTAAAATTTTGCTTCTTTGCTAGATCTTAAGTATTAATTGAGCAGAAACCATGCATTGCTGACCATTGTAGCTTCTCCCATTTCCTCAACGCAAGGTAGTTTCTAGATGGTATGCCCTTCTGAAAGGTTAGACACTTTAGTCATAAGATTCTAGAAAAGAAACATCAGGGTTTATCTTTCTTTATACAAATTTCATTGAATGCTTGTAAGTAAAAAGTGTTACACAACAGTACTTGATCTAGGGATTAAAAAATTAAAATAGCATTGAATAGCATGGGATAGTTCCTAGTTTGTTTTTGTTTTTGTTTTTTTTTTTTTTCAGTTTGGAAGCCAGTTGAATTTCTGATAGAGTTTCCTTACAATAGGGTGGCTGGGCCAGGCATAACTAGACCATCCCCATGCTGCCTGGGGCTCCGGGGCAGAAACAAAGTCAAAGGTTGTGGTTGCTGCTATGTTCTAGATGCAAAGCTAAATACTCAAAGACCAATAAATACTCAGATAATGAAATATAAATACATTGTGATATGTGCTATAATATATAAAGAGGTATGGGATCACAAAATAAATTTTAGTTGTTGATTTCTTACAAGATTAAAATATTCTAGAAATAAATATAAAGTATTCAAAATACTTGTACTATATTATTATTGTATTCAGTTCTATTGATTGGTAGTACTTAACTGATATAATTCTGATTTTTAATATCCCAGGTATTAAACTTCACATGGTCTGAAAAAATATACTCCTCTTGAATTCCTTAAGTCTATTAAGCAAGAGGTCGATACTTTCAGTATGAAAGGCAAGTTTATTGTTTTCATATACATCCATATGCTTTTTCAAATACATTCAAAATACTTTATCAATAAAGTCAGGGACATTAGAGAAAAAAATGCATACATAAAATTTTCTGATGCATTTAAGTAAAAATAGCAAAATATTTGACATAAATAACATTTTCAATATTATTCTGTAAGAATATCAGTCATGAGGTGGATTTTAGTTTTATAGTTTCAAGAAGACCTAATTTCAATGACTTAAGAGAAGGAAATCTGACATTGAAGACAGCAAAAAAGTTTATTTCAAAAATGGCTCAGGTAATATGACTTACTGAAGCATCTTTACAGTTACTGAAACTGAAACATCTTTCTTGGTTTATTCAATAGTTTCATTTTATCTTTTATCTATAAATTATCTTTTATCTATACATTATCTATCTATTATCTATTTATCTTTTGTTTATACAATTGACTTAGAATCTATAACAGCACTCCATTGAATGGAATAGCTTCATGAGAATTGGTATATTTAATACTATTCTAAAAACCTTAATATAAATGAATATTCAGTGTCTGTTAATATGTGCTATACTTTTTACATAAATATTACATCCCATTTAAATCTGTGCTAAAAATCAATATGTTCACCCACTTCTTTTAATGCTGGAAAGAATAAAGAAAAATTCAAAAGGAGCCTAAATTACCAATTAATTTAATGGATTTGTAGCTTCATTTGATTATGCTAAGACAGAACTTCATCATACCAACGTTTACAGACATATTTATACTTGGGAGAAAACTTAGGTGCTTTTTATTATAACTCATGCATATATAAGACATGTAATATATTTCATGTTTATATTTTTCCAAGCTATCACCATTATCAGAATTATTAACAATAATCTTTAAGTTTCTGCTATAAATAATTGTATCAGCCAGATTGATTTGCCTCATACTGCAAAAATAAGTATCTTCAATATCTTGGGTGGCTTAAAACACCAGACTATTTCCTGTGTAAGCTGATGTTCATTGCATGCTGGAAGAAGGGTGGCTATACTCATCTCAGTGCTTTAGCGTCCAAATTTGTCTGTTGCCAATTGCTGGCAGCCAAGCCTGAATGAAAGAGAACTCCTAGCCTCCTTTCACCCTGGAAATGACCTGTATCACATGTGCTCCAGGTTCACTGTGAAGACATAGTTACATAGTCACATGTCCTCATCCAGCCACAGTAAAGCCTTGTGCCAAGAAGGGAAATGGGTGTATTAGGATACAGCACAAATGACTACTACTGCTTAGGAAATAAAAGTTCTACAGGTAGAGTTATAGAGAATTTTCACTCCTCTCAAGGTATCTGTAATATCATCTAAAATGTAATCTTCATGAAAGAAACTACCTGGAGTTTTTTTGGGGTTAAATAAAATGGTAAAATTTCTTCTAGTGTATCTTCTTATTTCATTCAGAAAGAATGATGAGATAATATTTTATACAAGTTTACAAGTGTATGGCAATGATTAGTTAATATTTTCTGTAAATGCTTAAGGTCTAGTAACTGTCACTAGACTCAATTTTCAGAGGTCAATCAAGTCTCAAACACCTCTATGACTTAGGTTTCTTAAGATGGAGATTCAATCAGTTTAACCATACAATTCAACTGAACACCACTCATCAGACTGATCTGAAAGTCTCATAAATAGATTCAACATGACTCAGAGCCCAAGTGTCCTTAAGATGTACAAGACTAGTATGCAGTACAGTTATTGGACTTTCAGCTTTATACCTGACAGCAATGCCTTTAATTCCTCAGAACAGAGGTAGACTGAGGATCTTTTAAAATGCTATAACTTCTATATAATTTGGCCTATCTTGTTTCTGTAGAAATGGATTCCCTTATTCACAAATATAGGAGTCAGTTTTATTTTTGTAAATTTAATATGTTTCCTTTACCTGGATGCCGTTAAACCACAATAAAGCCCCTTCTGGTCACTTTCAGCCACTTAAGGCTTTAATTCTGGTTAAGAATGGGCTGCTAAGACAGAATTCATAACAATAGAAGTTCTGAAGTGGTCTATGTTCTATAGTCATAACTTACACAGACTTGTAGGACTTGATGAACTGGAATGATAACCAAAAGGATTAGGTGGATAAATTTGGGTCCCTTAAAGAATGTGAGCAGAAGTATAATTCATTTCAAACATTTTATAATGTTTTAATTTCAATATTTCACCTGTACAGGCACCTAATTCTTCTGTTGGTTGCTCCTTTGGCTCGGTGTGCTTGTGACTAATAGACTTACTATTCAAAAACATGTCAACTTTTCACAAATCAAGTGCTTTTCCTTATGAAATAAAATTAGAAGTCTTTATGGAATCATGTTCACATGGAGAAAAAATTATAACACTAAATGACTAGCAGTAGTATTCCTTAGAGATGGTAGCTTCCCCAACACACCAAAAAAGGGCAGGGTGAGGTCAGTTTTACTGCTCCCACCTGTGCAGTGCAGGCTGGAAGATGAAATAGAGAGATTCCACATTGTACTTAGAATAGAGCTTTTATTAAGCATTAACTTTGCTTTAAAATCCTTTTGGTTTTGCAATAATTCTCTATTCATTTAAAAAAGTGACACTTGAGTGACAGAATCCATTTAAGCTCACAAAGATTTTGCTACTTGCTTTTTTTTAAATATGTTCAACCACTAAAAGCTTCTATTTGTCACATTTAAAATGTGTTTTATATGTATAAGTTTTAACTTATTACAAAAAAATACCAATTTATTTTGTCAATTTCACAATTGTTATCCAATAATTCAAAACATTTATTAGTGAAGCATTAGACTAAGTAGGCTTTTGCAGTAGATACAAAACTAAAATAAACCCTGGTGGCCCACACCTTTGTATAATCCCCCCTCATTGAATATGGGTCAGACTTATAATTTGGTTTCTAATCATTAGACTATGACAAAGATTGTGGTATATAATTATTGTGATTATGTTACATTATATGGCAAAGGTGAAGAGATTTTGTAGTTGCAGTTAAGGTCCCTGATCAGTTGACTGTATGTTGATCAAAAAGGTGACTACTATAAGTGGGCCAGATGTAATCAGTTGATCTTATTAAAAGAAGACATGGATATTAGGAACAAAAGAAGTCAGAAATTTTCTCTCCTGTTATCCTTGAAGAAGCAAAAAGTCATTGAGGATAAGAGCATATGGTAGGAAATGGAGCTGAGAGTTTTTAGTCCTATAATCATAAGAAATACATTCTTTCACTGACTATGTGAATGTTAAAGAGTACCCACCACCTCAGATAAGATGCCAACCCCAGCCGATACCTTGAGTGCATTCTTTGAGTCCCTGAGAAGAGGACCAACTAAGCTATGCTTCGATTCCTGATCCACTGAAACTGTATGACAGTAAGTGGGAATTGTTTTAAGCTGCTATATTTGTGGTAATTTGTTATACAGCAAAGAAAACTAATTCACCCTCCATGAAGATTTATTCTCCCATCTCACAACCTTGATATTGTATTGAGAGATAGCCTATATACAAACTTACAATAAAAGTTAAACTATGGAAGTCTTCATGGAAGATGTCAAAATAGATCCATGAGAGTTTAGAAAAAGGAGTGAGAAGCTCTTTCTGAAGGAATCAGGGGCTCTTCATGAAGAAAGCAGATCTGCGTTTATTTAAATATGAAGAAATTCCTCCAGGTGAACATAAGAAGGGCATTAGAGCTGCTGGCTTACATGAATAGAGATATAATGGCAGCTGCATGCAGACTAGTGAGCTATTTACATCGTATGGAAAGTATGTGAAGGGGAGTGGTGAGGATTCAGGTTGAAGAGAAGTTTGGAGACTTGTAGAGAGTGTACTTAGTGTGGGTTGTTACTGAAGCTGTTCTGAGAGAGAACGCTGAGATGGTCTTCCACTTACTACTTCTACAACCTGGCCCAAATTACTTCCTAAGTCTCATTCTCCTCATGAAATGGATAAGAAGGACACCTATGCAGTAGTGTGGCTCATTCAATGGCAAAGGTACTAGATGCTCAAAACAGGTCATTATCTACAATGTCTCTGGCCATAGCATGGAGAATGAAGTGGAGATAAGAGGTTGCTAAAGGTAGGTTAGAAGGTACTGTGATTGTTTTGGATCTGTCTGTGTTAACAGTAAGAATAAGGTACTGTGATTGTTTTGGACCTGTCTGTGTTAACAGTAAGAATAAGAAGTGTGAGAGTTATAAGAAATTGGGAGGATACAAAGAACCAGGCATAATTTCTTGACACTATAGACATTTCTAAGAGCAAAAAGGAAGCATCACAAGATATGAAAAGTTCAAAAAAATCTAAACATTAAAACAAACTTTTCATTCCTGAACCCAATCTATTGTTTCATATCATTACTATATCCAGAATTTTCACTCTTAGAGTTGCCTTAGGGAGAATTGATTTTGTTGACTAATGAAAGTGATTAAACATTTTGAAACATGGAATGATGTGATCGCATCTTTCTTAGAGAACATAAACATCATGACCTGCGGAGGGCAGATAGGAGCAGAGTCAGGCAGCCGTGGGTAGAGAGCTTAAAGTAGTACCATGTAATTTGGTAAACACACCTGAGGTTTAGGTGAGAGCCATGATGAGAGAAATGGAGAGTAGTTTTAGACACAATCCAAAGGGAGAATTTTTGGAATTTGGTGATTGAGTGAACATGTGATATAAATATGGAAGATAAAGAGGAGATTCCAGTGGTATCCTGGGCACCATTTGCATTGGCTCCCAAGAGCAGATGTTGCACATCTGTCCCCAATTTCCTGTTCAGTGACATCAAATATTTACTTGACTTAACCACGGCATGAAGAATTCCAACACTGAAATGACGAACATTGCAAATTAGGGCCTTTTTAATGAAAACTGTTGTTACACATGTACTCCCTCTCCATTGAATTCTTAGTTTTCAAGTGGAAACTAGCTAGGAAGATGGTGGATACATGAATTGAGAAAGGTTTAGTTGAGAGAAGAAAAATTCGAATTGAAAAGGTAAATGAGATAAAAGAAGTGTAACTTTCTGGTGGAAAAGGGGGCAATAGATATGTTTGCCTGAGTGCTTCTTAGATTGATTTTCCAGAGGCAAGCACTGGGCTTGATACGTGGTTTTATATTCCTCTAATATTGGCTGAATGAATAACTTGTTGCTCTTTAGTAAGGAAATCTAGCAAGAGATTAGAAATGTAAAATTTGAATTTAAAACTACGTATACAACTGGACATACACACAGAGAATATAGCATCACCTATATGGGATTATAGTGGAAGTAGTAGCATAAAAGGATTTCATTAAGAGAATTTGTGCAGGTATAAATAGAAAAAGGCAGAATTTTAAGCAATTATGACCAAAAGCTTTTGAGAAGAAAGAGATAAAATGGCATTGTTCAAAATTCTAGTTGGGAGGGGAGTGGGAGCTGGGGTGAAATGCTATAAATCAGACAGGTTGAAATATAAGAATCTGCTAGAGTATTTGATGAGTGGGGTGCAGTTGTCATTCAGGTGGGTGGATCAGAATCCACATTTAAAGTTTCTTGAAGTGTAGTCATCATCACAAGAAATCACCTGGAGGCTTTATTAACGCAGACTGTGAGACTCTGCTCAGAAATCCTGATGCGGTAGTGTATTGGGTTTATGCAGGAAGTCTGTAGCCTGTTGTTTCAGAAACGTTGTGGAGGGGTTTGAGACATACTCAGTAATAGGATATGGTACTACAAGATTAGAAAAACCTAGGGTTCTCTTTCTTGCATTTTGACAGAAACTGGAGAAGATAAAAGCATTGGAATTTTTACTTGAAGTGGGTTTGTGAAGTATATTTTCAGGTTAGCAGTGAACTGAATATGTTAATTAAAGGAGTGTGTAAATCAGAGAACAGAGAAAAGAGGAAAAATAAGTTGGTGTGGGCCTGTGGAGGAGGGAGAAGTGGGTGCTTACTTTTAGAGAAGACCAGGGAGATAAATGGATTTAACATTTAAACTAAGTTAAAAAAAATATATATATATGTACACACACACACATATATATATACACATATACATATATACATATACAAATATGTATATATGTCTATGTACAAAAATATATACGCATACAAATATATATGTGTGTATATATATATATATTTCTTAAAAGAAACACTTAAATGTCGAACATACTCTACCATATTCAGTTGATAAAAGTAACAGATATTTAATGTTCATCTTAATATTATCTTAATATCAAATAAAATCTATCTAAAAGAAAAATGATTTCCTTTTAAAACTTAAATTGGCTAGTTTTCCACCATGGTTAAAAATTCCATTCATACTAAAAAGCTTTTTAACCCTTTCTTTTTTCTTCCAAATAAACACAGCTAAGAGCAAAGTTCTACTCTTTTCCTAAAATGGTTGTATAATTAGGAAATCACTGTCTAATTATATTGATACCATCCTGGAGCTTTCAAACAGATAGACATTTTGTGCAGTGAATTGGTTAGAAAGGTGTTGGAAAGTCTGGAGGAGCAAACAGTGGAAGGAGTTTTACTCAGAGATTAGGAAGTTACTGCCATTTGTGGATGGAGGCCACCAACCTGCCCTGGGCACTGAGCCAATGGCACGGCTGCTGAAGCTCTTTTGTGGCACCACCCTTGCTGCCCCTGATCAGACTGTGGCTGATGTTGGCACCTGCATTCCCAGCTGTTGCACCTGCCAGAGCTGGAAGCATAATAATGTCTCCCTTCCTCCTACTGCCCATTTATTACAAGCATCTCCACCAGCCAAATCCAGCTAACTCCCATTTTGTAAAGGAGCTTTGGAAATATAGTTTGTAAGCTTCTAACTCCTGTGATACTGAGAAGAACACAAAAAAGGTGAGAATGGGACTCAATACTCTGACAGAAAATGGCCGGCATACTCACCTATACCTTCCCAAAAGAGAAAAACAGGGTGTTCAAAAATATATAAGGATGGGACGCCTGGGGAGGCTCAGTCAGTTAAGTGTCTGGCTTCAGCTCAGGTATTGATCCCAGGTTCCTCATCTCCTTGCTCAGCAGGGACCCTTCTTCTCCGTCCTCTATTTCCCCTCTGCTCCTCCTCCTGATTGTTGTCTATCTCTCTCTCTTTCAAATAAATAAATAAATAAATGTTTTTAAAGATTTTATTTATTTATTTGACAGACAGAGATCACAAGTAGGCAGAGAGGCAGACAGATAGAGAGAGAGGGGGAAGCAGGCTCCCTGCAGAGCACAGAGCCCTATGTGGGGCTTGGTCCCAGGACACTGGGACCATGACCTGAGCCGAAGGCAGAGGCTTTAACCCACTGAGCCACCCAGGTGCCCCAATAAATAAAATTTTTAAAAGAAGAAAAAAATATATATATACATGGATATTTTGAATAATATGAGAAATGCTAGGAAAATACAGTGTTAGACTATGCATGTTAGCTGAGTTGTGAGACTCAGATGTCTCTTTCTGTCTTCGTTCATTATGTTTTTATTAGTGGCCTTATCTAAAACTTTCCCTATGACATTGTAAACACACACACACACACACAAACATACATATCTATACATGTATGTATGCAAGTAAGTAGCTTATTTATACAACAGCCATGTCATAGATTTGATAACTTATTGAGTTTTTCAGGAACTATTTATGAAAAGTTTGCTATGTGCATTTTACTAGGTCAGATGGAGAGTAAAATAGATAATGTCAGCCAACATTTATTGAGAGCTGATTTTGTGACTGAAATTTTTCTAAGCATCTAATATGTGGTATCTCATGACATCTTATACCTACAGTATGAGTTAGGTACTCTTACTGTATCCATGCTCCAAATTATGACAAAGTAACAAAAAAATCAACAAAAGAGGAAGCACAGAGGGACGCCTGGATGGCTTAGTGGGTTGGGGCCTCTGCCTTCAGCTCTGGTCTTGATCTCAGGGTCCTGGGATCAAGTCCTGCATCAGGCTCTCTGCTCAGTGGGGATTCTGCTTCCCCCTCCCCGTCTCTGCCTGCCTCTCTGCCTACTTGTGATCTCTGTCTGTCAAATAAATAGATAAATAAAATCTTAAAAAAAAAGAGGAAGCACAGAGAATTTATACAACTTGTACAACATCATATTTCATAGATGGTACGGTAGTCAGAGCAATAAAAATTTTATTATAAGAGCAATTAATTATTTACAGAACATTTAAATATAAAGTAAAAGCTTCAATGTACCATAAGAATCAAACAGAATAAATTGAAAAAGTACTTATGTGGACATAACATTTTTCCATGTCAGTATGAATTCCTTGTGTAGTCTCTATTCAAATATATTTTATGAAAAATTTTTATTAAAATCACCTAAAAAGTATGTGTGTATAAAATATAAATAATTTTTCAAGACCACTTTTCTGAAGTGTTTACTTTGGAAGTTATTGGAAATTTGTAATATATTTTTAGAACAGTGACATCATATTAAACCAAGACCATTATGGAATTTCTAAATTTAGAAAGAGAAATATTTTTATATACATTAGGGTAAGTTGAAGTCTTGACATCATTTCTATTCTAGCAAGAAAAACTAAAGAACATTCTGAAATGGTATGTATATATGCCATGTGATATGTGTGTGCATAATATATGTTATTATATATTAAATATTATATTATATATTGCACACACACATATTTGTGTGTGTGTGTCATAGAGACCAGCCAAAGAAAAGTACATGACCCCATTTCCCTTTCTGAGATCATACTATTTCCCATAAGAGTCTCCATGATGACCTTTAAATGCTAACTAGGCTCCTGATCACTGTCTTAGCTGTTAGTTGTTTGATTTAATTTTTTTCTGACACTTTGTGCAAATGTCAGGTCAGGATGTCTCAGACAAATTACATAATGTTCACTGGGAATATTTTTAATTAAATGACAATGTTTAGATAATCAGACACATTCAACCACTAGAGTGTAATTTTTTCCAATATAAAATTGTGACCATCTACACAACCTATACAGCAATTCATGGAGGCGAATTTCAGGGGCCCTTTCTTTCTTGTGATGTGAAGGAAAAAACAGAAGCAACTATCTAAATATATTAGCCCTGTGGTATCAAAGAGTTTGTGGAATTATAATGGATAGGGGGCACCTGGGTGGCTCAGTGGGTTAAAGCCTCTGCCTTCGGCCCAGGTTAGGATCCCAGGGTCCTGGGATCGAGCCCCACATCAGGCTCTCTGCTCGGTAGGGAGCCTGCTTCCTCTTCTCACTCTCTGCCTGCCTCTCTGCCTACTTGTGATCTCTGTCAAATAAATAAATAAAATCTTAAAAAAAAAGAATTATGTCATCTGCGAAGAGAGAGAGTTTGACTTCTTCATTGCCAATTTGGATACCTTTTATTTCTCTTTGTTGTCTGATTGCTGTTGCTAGGACTTCTAATACTATGTTGAACAAGAGTGGTGAGAGTGGGCATCCTTGTCGTGTTCCTGATCTCAATGGGAAGGCTGCAAGCCTTTTCCCATTGAAGATGATATTTGCTGTGGGTTTTTCATAGATAGATTTGATGAAGTTCAGGAATGTTCCCTCTATCCCTATACTTTGAAGCGTTTTAATCAGGAATGGATGCTGGATTTTGTCAAATGCTTTTTCTGCATCAATTGAGAGGACCATGTGGTTCTTCTCTCTTTTCTTACTAATTTGTTCTATCACATTGATTGATTTGCGAATGTTGAACCATCCTTGTAGCCCAGGAATGAATCCCACCTGGTCATGGTGGATAATCTTTTTAATGTGCTGTTGGATCCTGTTTGCTAGGATCTTGTTGAGAATCTTAGCATCCATATTCATCAGTGATATTGGTCTGAAATTCTCCTTTTTGGTAGGGTCTTTGCCTGGTTTGGGGATCAGGGTAATGCTGGCTTCATAGAAAGAGTCTGGAAGTTTTTCTTCTGCTTCAATTTTTTGAAACAGCTTCAGGAGAATAGGTGTTATTTCTTCTTTGAAAGTTTGGTAGAATTCCCCAGGGAATCCGTCAGGTCCTGGGCTCTTGTTTTTTGGGAGGTTTTTGATCACTGCTTCAATCTCGTTACTAGATATTGGTCTATTTAGGTTGTCGATTTCTTCCTGGTTCAATTTTGGGAGTTTACAGTTTTCCAGGAATGCATCCATTTCATCTAGGTTGCTTAGCTTATTGGAATATAACTGTTGATAATAACTTCTGATGATTGTTTCTACTTCCTTGGTGTTAGTTGTGATCTCTCCCTTTTCATTCATAATTTTATGAATTTGGGCTTTCTCTCTTTTCTTTTGGATTAGTATGGCCAATGGTTTATCGATCTTATTGATTCTTTCAAAAAACCAGCTTCTATTTTCATTGATACGTTCTACTGTATCTCTGGTTTCTACCTCATTGATCTCAGCTCTAATTTTGATTATTTCCCTTCTTATGTGTGGAGTTGGTTTGATTTGTTGTTGATTCTCCAGTTCTTTAAGGTGTAGAGAAAGCTGCTGTGTTCTGGATTTTTCAATTTTTTTGAGCGAGGCTTGGATGGCTATGTATTTCCCCCTTAGGACTGCCTTTGCTGTATCCCATAGGTTTTGGACCGAAGTGTCTTCATTCTCATTGGTTTCCATGAACTATTTCAGTTCTTCTTTGATCTCCTGGTTGATCCTAGCATTCTTAAGCAAGGTGGTCTTTAGCTTCCAGGTGTTTGAGTTCCTTCTGAACTTCTCCTTGTGATTGAGCTCCAGTTTCAAAGCATTGTGATCTGAGAATATGCAGGGAATAATCTCAGTCTTTTGGTATCAGTTGAGTCCTGATTTGTGACCCAGTATGTGGTCTATTTTTGAGAAGGTTCCATGTGCACTTGAGAAGAATGAGTATTTTGTTGTTTTAGGGTAGAATGTTCTGTATATATCTATGAGGTCCATCTGGTCCAATGTGTCATTCAATGCTCTTGTTTCTTTATTGATTTTCTGCTTCGATGATCTGTCTATTTCTGAGAGAGGCATGTTAAGATCTCCTACTATTAATGTATTCATATCAATATGACTCTTTATCTTGATTAACAGTTTTCTTATGTAATTGGCTGCTCCCATATTGGGGGCATAGATATTTACAATTGTTAGATCATCTTGGTGGATAGTCCCTTTAAGAATGATGTAGTGTCCTTCTGTATCTCTGACTACAGTCTTTAGTTTAAAATCTAATTTATCTGCTATGAGAATTGCTACCCCAGCCTTCTTTTGAGGCCCATTGCCATGAAAGATGCTTCTCCATCCCTTCACTTTTAGTCTGGGTGTATGGAAAACCCAAAAGACTCCACCCCCAAACTACTAGAACTCATACAGCAATTCAGTAACTTGGCAGGATACAAAGTCAATGTACAGAAATCAGTGGCTTTCTTATATACTAACAATGAAAATACAGAAAGGGAAATTAGAGAATCGATTCCATTTTCAATAGCACCAAGAACCATAAGATACCTGGGAATAAACCTAACCAAAGAGGTAAATGATCTGTACTCGAGGAACTACAGAACACTCATGAAAGAAATTGAAGAAGACACAAAAAGATGGAAGACCATTCCATGCTCTTGGATCGGAAGAATAAACATTGTTAAAATGTCTATACTGCCTAGAGCAATCTATACTTTTAATGCATTCCGATCAAAATTCCACTGGTATTCTTCAAAGAGCTGGAGCAAATAATCCAAAAATTTGTATGGAACCAGAAGAGACTCTGAATCGCTAAGGAAATGTTGAAAAACAAAAATAAAACTGGCGGCATCACGTTACCTGATTTCAAGCTTTACTACAAAGCTGTGATCACCAAGACAGCATGGTACTGGCATAAAAACAGACACATAGACCAGTGAAACAGAGTAGAGAGCCCAGATATGGACCCTCAACTCTATGGTCAGTTAATCTTTGACAAAACGGGAAAAAATACAGTGGAAAAAAGACAGTCTCTTCAATAAATGGTGCTGGGAAAACTGGGTAGCTATATGTAGAAGAATGAAACTCGACCATTCTCTTACACCATACACAAAGATAAACTCAAAATGGATAAAACACCTCAACGTGAGACAGGAATCCATCAGAATCCTAGAGGAGAACATAGGCAGTAATCTCTTCGATATCAGCCACAGCAACTTCTTTCAAGATATGTCTCCAAAGGCAAAGGAAACAAAAGCCAAAACAAACTTTTGGGACTTCATCAGAATCAAAAGCTTCTGCACAGCAAAGGAAACAGTCAACAAAACAAAGAGGCAACCCACGGAATGGGAGAAGATATTTGCAAATGACAGTAAAGACAAAAGATTGATATCCAGGATCTATAAAGAACTCCTCAAACTCAACACACACAACACAGATAATCATATCAAAAAATGGGCAGAAGATATGAACAGACACTTCTCCAATGAAGACATACAAATGGCTATCAGACACATGAAAAAATGTTCATCATCACTAGCCATCAGGGAGATTCAAATTAAAACCACATTGAGATATCACCTTACACCAGTTAGAATGGCCCAAATTAGCAAAACAGGAAACATGTGTTGGAGGGGATGTGGAGAAAAGGGAACCCTCTTACACTGTTGGTGGGAATGCAAGTTGGTGCAGCCTCTTTGGAGAACAGTGTGGAGATTCCTCAAGAAATTAAAAATAGAACTTCCCTATGACCCTGCAATTGCACTACTGGATATTTACCCCAAAGGTACAGATGTAGTGAAAAGAAGGGCCATCTGTACCCCAATGTTTATAGCAGCAATGGCCACGGTTGCCAAACTGTGGAAAGAACCAAGATGCCCTTCAACGGACGAATGGATAAGGAAGCTGTGGTCCATATACACTATGGAGTATGATGCCTCCATCAGAAAGGATGAATACCCAACTTTTGCAGTGACATGGGCGGGACTGGAAGAGATTATGCTGAGTGAAATAAGTCAAGCAGAGAGAGTCAATTATCATATGGTTTCACTTATTTGTGGAGCATAACAAATAGCATAGAGGACATGGGGAGTTAGGAGAAGGGAGTTGGGGGAAATTGGAAGGGGAGGTGAACCATGAGAGACTATGGACTCTGAAAAACAATCTGAAGGGTTTGAAGAGGTGGGGGGGTGGGAGGTTGGGGGAACCAGGTGGTGGGTATTGGAGAGGGCACGGACTGCATGGAGCACTGGGTGTGGTACTAAAACAATGAATACTGTTATGCTGAAAATAAATAATAAAAAAAAGAATTATGATGTATAGTAGAGCCTAGAGAAACTGTGAAAGAAAAATTAAAGTGGAGGAAAGAATGGTTATTTGAGAGATCATATGGGAATGGTAGGAGATGTGTGCAGGTGGGTGTGGGGTTGCATATGTGCAATAAAACACTCCAGGGTATACAATTGTACAAAGATTCAAAACAAAGAGTAGGCTTGAAAATGAGAGAAGAGAAAGTACATTTCCTTTGAAATTTCAGGAAAATATAACTGGTGTTTTGTTTTGTTTTTCTATTATCTTAGACCTTGAGTTACATCTAATGTATAATACATAAGAATGAATCATTAACTTCAGGTTTCTAACCTTCATAGAAAAAACCTGTTCCTTTTAAGGATAGTAAGATGTGGTCTGAAGAATTTTTGACCTAAGGGCCAAGGAGAATCAGTATTAATATCTGTAGTATTTTATATATTTCTCTGGGGAAGCTTCACATCTGTTTTTCTATTTTATCCTCACAATAACTTTGTAAAGTTAGAAAGACAAATATTACACTCCTCATTTTATAGATGGGAATCTGGGGTCTGTTAAGGTCAAGTAGCCTGGCTAATGCTGAACAAGCAGGATCAGAACCCAGAGCTCCCGACGCCTTATCCGAAAATATTTCTAGCACCCTGATGCCTCCCCTGGAGGCCTTTTGAAAGCAGCTCTGAGACAGAAGTGTAAGTCAATTCTTCTCCCTTTGAACAAGTTCTTTTCATTTGCTTTATTTTCCTGAATTAGGAATGTTGAGAGGGCTAACATCTTAGTGTATGTACGATGGATTTTTCCTATTAGGTAACAGTGCCCTTTGCTTCACCCACCACACAGCTGGGCTAAGTAATTCTAAAGGAATGTTGTCATGCCAAAGACTCAAGAAGAAGTAGGTTGCGTAAAAATCAATTTATTAAAACAAATCCAAGTTTTTTCATTGGTTATACTTTTAAGAGCCCCTTGGTTAAACATTAAGGTGTTCTTACCACAGAAATAAATAATAATTTTATGTGTTTGGATATATAGCAAAAAAGTAAAAACGATTACACTTTCTGAAAATGTGACTGTTTACAAAGCCCTAGAATGTGTACTTTAAAAGAGCTTAGAAACCAAACTCATAAAAACACAAACAACAGTGCTTTGAAACATAGCATTAGACTGTAGAGTTATTTTGACAATTGAATAGTAGTGCCATATTTTTTTTTTCTCTTAATGATTCACTTAGTTGATTTGTTTGGTAAGTTCTATCAGACAGCTCTCAAAGATGGATTTGTTCCAGGTGTTCATTAAAAAAAAGATATCCATCAAGCCGAGATTAAGGTCTAGTTTTGTTTTCCTGTGGCCTAGAATTTGGCTGGGTTTGAGCCACGTGAGGTGAAACTCATGTGATTTTCTTCCCTCTGCAATCTAATGTGTCAGCGTACAGAGGATCCATAGTGGTCCTAAGAGCCCAATGGTCTGTTACACCCTTTAAATAGAATCTACTTGAAATGATGACAATGGAGTGTATATTTCACTCAGGGCAGGTACACATTGATAGTTGAGTTAGAGTACTAGATTTTCTTAGATGTTTCAGTGAATTCACAATGCTGAGTGAACTGACACCTAGAAAAGGAGAGAATGGCACTGCTGCTCTAATAAAAGCAGGGGGGAATGAGATGGGTCCCTTTTATTATCCAAGGATAGGTGCTAATGAGTAAATCACTAAACATATAATGGGACTCTTGGGCCAAGTCCTGTACTAGACAATACTCTAAGGTTTGGTATTTGGAGAGCTGGGTCAGAGAAGGGACTGATCCACTGGCAGAACAGAATGGAGGTAAAATGAGAAGTCAAGGATATGGGAAATGTGGTGTGGGTGTGGGTGTGTGTGTGCGTGTGTGCGCGCACGCACGCACGTGCATGCTTTGTTTTTCATGACAAATATATTTTTTTTGCACGTTGGGTCAAAGAAGGAGATAATGAGTTAAACTGTGATTTGGCCTTCCATGGTTTAAATGAGTAATTGCTAAATGGTGAATTTGGGGGTTCCAATTACAAAGGAGGTGTGACAGCAGAGCAGCTGTCCCTTGGGGGTGGAAAACACTGGTGGAAACAGTATAACCTGCCTAATAGATGCAAAAAGCATTCCTACTCAAAAAGTGCTAGGAAAATAATTGTCAGCTATTCTACTCGAGGCCATAACTGGAGCTGAATCCCTAAGAAATCTCTGTGCTTGTCTGATGGAGAATTTTGGCTAAGAATTTTCAAATTCTTGGTTCCTCCAGGAATTCTAGCTTTGAGTGACATATTTGAGATATCAGTATCTGTACTTTAAGATAGTTTGAAATGTCAGTAACATACCTCCTTGGTGGAATAAGGTCAGTTTCTCCACTGAAGGTTCATCTTAATTTTTCCGGTATTTACTTCTACTCTCGAAAGGATCTTACTATTACATGTGAATCAGGGATTTTATACTGTTCTGAGTAATAGCACTTCAGTTGAATTATTGCATGGAGATGAGAGAAATGATGACAGTTACCTTGGTATAGCACATCTTTCTTGCCAGTTTCTCTTCTAGACCCTTAACTATAATAATTCAGAGTCCCTCACGATGACTGCATTTTACAGAGGAAACTGAGACAGAGCATTTGGGGACATAGTTCAAGTTCTGACAATTAGTAAATGGCAGAACTGGTATTTCCTCCCTGGAAGTCTGATTCCAGAGTATATGCTCTCATCCCCAATAGTGTATAGCTCCAAAGGAAGTGGGGGAAGCAGTCCCACTCTGCTCTATGAAATCTTACTACCTCTCTGGCTTAGTAATTCCACATTCTCATACACTCTGTCTTCTCAGAGTATATGAGAGAGCTTTCTCTACCAAATCTGCCCTTTTGTCTACTTAAATTACTTAATACTCTTTCATAGGAAGATCTCCATTTCTCAAGTTTTCATTCTTCAGAAGTATAAAGCAAGAGAAAATCCCCATTCCCTCAGTAGAGTGGAACCCAGATGCAGGAAGGAAAAGGATTCTGACTGAATTAATTCATCCTGAATGAGAAAGGTTATTGGCAATCTTATATTTGCATTTTCAAAAGGAGCAAGAATTACTAAATTAATCTTTAATAGGTGAAATTTCAGGCACTCTATACAAAGTTTAAAATGTATAGGTAAAGGGATGCCTGGGTGGCTCAGTCAGTTAAGCACCCAACTCTTGATTTTTGGCTCAGGTCATGATCTCAGAGTTGGGAGATCAAGCCCAGAGTTGGGCCCCACATTGAGTTCAGAGCCAACTTGAGATTATCTCTCTCTAGCCCTATACCCCTCCCCTCACCTGATGGGTGCACACTCTCTTTCTAAAAACAAAACAAAATACACATAGGGGTACATTGGATTAAACTAAATTTATCGTTAGGGTAAAGATGCTTGAATATCAGCAGTCTCTTAGTTCAACCTGACAATGTAGAATCCAGGAGGATCTTCTTCTTAACCCATAAAACCAAGCACAGCAAACACATCCATCTAACGGTAAGACTAGTGTTTAAAAACCAGTCCTGGGGCACCTGGGTGGCTCAGTGGGTTAAAGCCTCTGCCTTCGGCTCGGGTCATGATCCCAGGGTCCTGGGATCAAACCCCACATTGGACTCTCTGCTCAGCGGGGAGACTGCTTCTTCCTCTTTCTCTGCCTGCCTCTCTGCCTACTTCTGATTTCTGTCTGTCAAATAAATAAATAAAAAATCTAAAAAAAAATAAAAAATAAAAAATAAAAAAATAAAAACCAGTTCAGACAGAGTCAGGAGCCTATGGTGCTATCTCCAAAGCCCTCAGGGTGCATTTTTTGAAAACTGCCATTTTGTTGTACACACCTGCTTCATTGGCCAAAGAAGAATGGAGTCATATGTGCTTTGGAGTGGCTACCCCACCACCAGCAGGCCACCTGCAGAAATTGCTTTGTGAGTACTGTGCTGAGGTCTTGTTCTGATCAGAGATGCTTTCTCAGGAGACTGCTAGCAATAAAAATTGCTCTTTGCTCATTTGACCTGGTAGAAATGTTTCCAGTCATAGTTGGATAAACCTGTACTGGCGAGTATAAAGGATGTTTGTAAACTTGCTAAAAGCAAAAATATTTTATAATGTCTGAAAAATTCCCACATTTTAACTTTGTCATATTTGGTCTTTTATTTTTTAACTTAGGTAGAGTTAACACACTGAACACACAATGTTATGTTAGTTTCGAGTGTAAAACATAGCAATTCAACATCTTGTGGGTTATGCTATGATCAGCATGAGTGTAGCTACCATCTTTCACTATATAATGTTACTTCAATGTCATTGACTGTATGCCCTATGCTGAACCATATATCCCTGTGATTTATTCATTCTATAACTAGAAGCCTGTATCTCCCATTCCTGTTCACCCATTTGTCCATCCCTCAAACCCTCTCTTCTCTAGCAACCATCAGTTTGTTCTCTGTGTATGCAGGTATGCTTCTGCTTTTTGTCTGTTTATTCACTTGTTTTGTTTTTAGATTCCACATACGAATGAAATCATATGAATTTGTCATTTTCTGTCCAACTTATCCTTTAGCATAATAGTCTCTAGGTCCATCCATGTTGTCACAAATGGCACTTTCTCATTTTTTATGACTGTGTACTATTCCATTCTATCTATCTATCTATCTAATTTTGTTTATACATTCATATATTGATGGGCACTTAGATTGCTTCCATATCTTGGTTATTGTGAATAATGCTACAATAAACAGAGGGGTGCATATATCTTTTTGAATTAGGGCTTTCATTTTCTTTGGGCAAATCCTCAGTAGGGAATTTTTGGGTCATGTAGTATTTCTATTTTTAATTTTTCAAGGAACTTCCAACTGTTTTCTATAGTGACTGCGTCAATTTACATTCCTACCAACATGGCACAAGGGTTCCTTTTTCTCCATGTTTTCAACAACATTTGTTATTTCTGGTCTTTTTAATTTTAACCATTCTGAAAGGTATAAGGTGATATCTCATTGCTCTTTTGATCTGTATTGCCTTTTTATGTGTCTTTTTATGTGTCTGTTGGCTGTCAGTATGCCTTCTTTGGCAAAATGCTTATTCAGGTTCTCTGCTTATTTATTTATTTATTTATTTATTGAGAGAGAGAAAGTGAGTGTGAAGAGGGACAGAGAGAATCTTAAGCAGAGTCCATGACCAGTGTGGGGCCTGACATGGGGCTCAATCTCACAACCCTGAGATCATGACCTGAGTCAAAATCTAGAGTCTGACACTTAACCGACTGAGCCACCCAGGCACCCCTCTACCCATTTTTTAAAGAATTTTTGTTGTTGTTGTTGAGTTGTGTAAGTTCTTTATATATTTTGGATATTAAGCCCTTATTGAATATATAATATTTAGGTTGTCAAATACAAGTGACCATAGATTTGTTTGTGTCCATGTGCATATGTGTACTGTGTCTGCAGTATGCATGTACATATAAAAAAATGTCTTTAAACCGGCCATAAAACCTAGAGGTAAACACCCATATATCTACCTGTTGAACACCCAGACTAGATGGTTCCACAGTGTGCACAATGACAATCCAGGTTCATAAAGAAAAAAGATGGTTTTGAAACTCTGTTGAATCACCGAAGAAAGCCTAAATTGTATTCCATAAGATTTAAATCATAATTAGGTTTTGAACAAGGGCACTCAGAGTTTTGAGTAGATTAAATTTTTATCTACTTACCACAGCCCCTGAAATTTAAGTTCCTGAATGATTCTTGATTAAAGCCTTTTGTTCTGGCTTTTTCCAAAGGTAGTTAGGCTGGAGCGGAGTATGGTATGCATACTGAAGTCTGTTCTGGTCTCAGGAAGACCGTCCTCCTCTATCTTATGAAATACATCTGACTTTGGCTGTAGGCCACGATAAGGAGCACATCAAATACCAGGAAAAAACACGTAATCCTACAATAAACTGATATCCACCCAGCTGAACTCGTAAGAAAAATTCACAGGCACAGAGTCAAGTAAATAATCATAAGCGTTGTATTTTTTAATACATATATTTGTTCAAGCCAGTCAGTCACTCCCTCTATTCATCATGGTTTCTTTTAACGTCTGCTCCATGATTCCTCATGAAAAACACTTCCAGCGCTGTTCAGCTATCATTATTATCGACTGAGATAGGTTCCAGGTTCATGTATTTTGTTTTTGATTGTTTTAAAATATATCATTTCAAACATGGAATTTCTTGAAGTTTATTCAAAGTGGAGGAAATATTCTCCTTAGAAGAAAGTAAGGAAAAACCTATGACTCTGGCTTTTTTTTTTTTTTTTCCCCTGCCCTCCTTTCTCTACCAAAAGGAGCATGTGGTAAAGTGCTTGTGCCACAAACACTGGCCTTTTCTTCTGGTGGAAAAAAGGCGCTGCTGTTTTACGGTGGCCTGGAGGCCCAAGAGAGCTTGCTGCCAAGGGCTCCCGCTCTAATGGCTTCACCAAGCACCAGCTGGGGAGCAGAGGGGCTGAGCCTGCTCACCCTTTCTTTGCTCAGTAACCCAGAGCTAAGGCTGTCTGCTCTCCAGAATCTTCCTCTCTCCTTCCTCTTCCCTTCTCTCTTTTCCTTCGTCCCTTCTCATGAGACAGGCGCTCAAAATGAATCAGAGGTTTCCCCTTATAGTTGGAAAAGGCAGTTTTCTTGCATTTTTATTAGAGTTGACATGAATAAGATAGATGTAGAAATGAGCCAGGTTGGATTTAAACTCACTGATTTTTATGCCACGTATTTATCTGCGATTGCCGCTTTTTTATTGTCAACATTAGCCATAAGATTTAGTGAGAGACGTGTTTACAGCAGTGTCGAGCTCTGAAATCAGTCTTGGCTCCAAGACTTGAAGACCTTGTAAACTTTTCTGTGCCACTTTTGGTACTTCTGCAAATTCAGGGCTGAGATAAATATAAAAGATTATGTGGGAGAGTGCCCAGCTTGCACTTCACACTCAACACATCTTTACTTGGGTTATTATGAAAGTAATTTTAGAATATGCTTGATAGAAGTCAAATATCTCATGGTTCTTTGAAAATATTAGCTTAATACACACAAAAAAAAACCCATCTAAATTCACTTGATTTCTATGTTAAAATATTTAATGAGGACATATTTGCCAACACTTGGAGAAGTAATTTCAAATCAGATTAAACTTAGAAGTAAACTTCCAAATGAATAATTTCCTGAGATTAAAAGGAAAAAAAGTGGGGCACCTGGGTGGCTCAGTGGATTAAAGCCTCTGCCTTTGGCTCAGGTCATGATCCCAGGGTCCTGGGATGAGTCCTGCATCAGGCTCTCTGCTCAGCGGGGAGCCTGCTTCCTCCTCCTTCTGCTTCTCTGCCTGCTTGTGATCTCTGTGTGTCAAATAAAGAAATAAAATCTTAAAAAAAGAAAAGAAAAGAAAAGTGTGTGTGTGTTTTTTTGTTTTTTTGTTTTTTGTTTTGTTTTGTTTGTTTTTGGCCCTAACTCCAAGCAGTTTATATCGATAACTTTTCAATAGATTCTTGAATTTGGAAATTTATTTAAAAGTCTCAGAAACTATGTTTCTTATTACCAGATCCTTGGTGTTCAAAATGTGATCCCTGAATCAGCAATAATGATATCACCTGAGAGCTTTAGAAATGCAGTATCTTAAACTCAAAGAAGCACCCAGGTATCAGAATCTGCATTTCAACCAGTTTCAATCATGTGTGATTCATACACACACTGAATCACATGTGATTCAGCCACACGCATAATTTTACATCTTTAGATGGATAGTCTGGTAGCATTGGTTGAACATACCAAGTGACAAGAAAATCGCAGTGTGTTGACAACTTATACCATCAGTGGGTAATTTAATTATTGAAAATATTTTTCATGTTTGCAAAAAAAATTACATCAAAAGGATAAAAATGTCGACTCTTCTGTAACTTTTAGTAATTTAGTTATGTTGCCTTCTTACTTCTGAGCAAAACAGTCACAGTCCCATTCAGAAGGTGATAAAACATTTTATTTATTTATTATTTATTTAATAAAAACATTTTAAAGAAAAAAATATACTTTTTAATTAAAAATTCACACTTCCTATTAGTCCTTTTAGGTTTCCACTAGGGATGGGCAAGCTACTACCATGGGTTAAATCTGGCTAGCTGCCTGTTTTTGTAAATAAAGTTTTATAAGACAAAGCTATACCCATTTGTTTCTACATGGTCTATGGCTGTGTTTGTGTTACCACAGCAATGTCCAGTAGTTGCAACACAGACAGTATGGCCCACAGTATCTAAAATACTTTCTACCTGCCTCTTTATAGAAAAAAGGTTTCTGAACTCTGGTCTACGCTACACTCATTTACGCATGTGATCAATGTGCCTGAGACAAAATAAACACATACACTTACACACACAAACAAACGAATGCATATAAACTGGTGGGAAGGAGTAAGTCCACGGATGCCAATTTCTTGGTTGTGACATTGTTGGTTACCATTGTGTGAAACTGGGTGACAGGTGGAGACCTCTGTTAAGCGTCCCTCTTTTCTCCCACAACAAGGATTTACCAAGCTTTAAGTGTGTGTGTCGAGGACTGTGCTGGAGGGTGGGTGGGGTTTTAGAAATGGAAAGAACGCCTTGCCTTCAAGATCATCCTGAACGTATTCTTCCTCGGATACTATTACTTATAAATATCATCTTACATATAATGCCTAATGTTCAAATGAGATTAATGGATATAGAAGAGCAGGACACTTATTAGTGAATAATATAGTACAGAAACAAATAACTATTCTGATATGGATTTACTACTTCTCTTAGTGACACCTTTGGATGGGTCATTTTGGTATCTTTAGCGTGCACCCAAATCTCTGATGAGCAGAAATTTCCAATTAATAAAAGTGTGCACACATTCATTCATGAAGCTTTTGTAATCCAGCTCTCTTTTATCCTGTTTGCTGAATTAGCTATTTTTTTATTTTTTATTTTTATTTTTTTAAAGATTTTATTTATTTATTTGACAGAGAGCTCACAAGCAGGCAGAGAGGCAGGCAGAGAGAGAGGAGGAAGCAGGCTCCCTGCTGAGCAGAAAGCCTGATGCGGGGCTCGATCCCAGGACTCTGAGATCATGACCTGAGCTGAAGGCAGCGGCTTAACCCACTGAGCCACTCAGGCGCCCCAATTAGCTATTTTTTTAAATGAAAAATAATTAAATAGAAACTGCAGAATCACACTGACCCACATTTGACATGAGGGTTGATTAACTATGCCTCCTGGTATTTTGACTTTGGGGGAAAGTACTTACTTTCTAAGAACTCTTTCCTAATCTATATAAAATGAATAAAGTTAGTAACTGCTTCGCAGGATTTGGGGTAAGAACAATTATTGAGGTGGTGTCCACGGGCACAGCACTATTTGCTGGCTGAGCTTGTGTTCTAAACATTCAATTGATGTGATTATAAATGTTCACTAAAAAAAATCCCAAGGGTGGAACCCAGAAGCATATCAACTATTACTTTCTTTTAGACAATGACTTCTTTAAGTCATCGCCTTTTTTTTTTTTTTTTGATAGAATTGTGGGTTCACCTGGAGCTGTAAGAAATAAGAGAAGTCTCTATTTGTCACCCAGTTTCACATGATGGCAACCAAAACTAGTACAATGTCACAAACCAGGAAATTGGTATCCATGGACTTCTTCCTATCCCACCAGTTTTATATATATTTGTTATATTCATTTGTGTATGTATGTGTGTGTGTGTGTATGTGTGTGTGTGTGTTTATTTTGTCCCAGGGATGCTGATCACATGCGTATATTAGTGTGATTACCCTCAGTCAAGATACAGGACATTTCTATTCTGTCCCATTTTTCTGTACTCACATCTACTTCCCCACCATTCTCACTTCTTTTAATTTTCGAAAAACACAAATCTATTTTTCATTTCTATAATTTTGTCATTTCAAAAATGTTGTATAAATGAAATCAAATAACATGTAATGTTTTGAGGTGGTCTTTTTCTTTAGTCATTATGTATATCAACAGTTCACTCTTTATATCATGGAGTTAGGCCAGTGTTTTTCTTAGTTAGTAACTCCAAATATTAGTGGCAGTCCCCTGGGTGGTGCTGGGGGAGGACCTGGAGGCCAGCTTCATTATCCTATCCTGGCCCCTGGTCACCAGTGCAGCACTCCTAGACACTGCAGGATAAAATCAACTGCTCCAGGCTAAGTAAGGTATATTCTAGCTTGAAATTAAGAAATATAGTTGTTGTCGTGTTCATGTTCTTTGTTTTATAAGTTTAGCAACACTCTTAAAAGGGTGGAAAAGTAAAGACTTCTTCTTAGTCAGTCCTTCCTGGATTCTAGTGAGTGTCTCTTGTTTCTTCCCAGGAAAAGAGGGTGCAAGTGATCAGGAGAGGGCCCTGGAGTTACGTTGTGGGGCTCAGCAACTTCCTCAGCATGATGGCTAATGGATTCTGACTCCAATGATAACACGTGGGGGTTTTTCCCCTGCATACGACTAAGCAATTCTCCAACACCAGCTCAGTGTCCTATGATTAAACTCAATTCTGACACTCTCTCCGGGAAGTCAGCATCAGATCCCACAGGTTTAGGGCTCTGGCCTACAACTCTGCACTCCAGTTCAGACGCTATTTGCAAATTCACGTTGTTACCCGTACTTTCCACCCATTGTAAATCAGAGCTTCCATGACACCTTCCTTGGGTTTGATTAATTTTCTACAGAGGGTCTCAGAAGTCAGGAAACCAGTTTACTTACTGTATTATAAGTTTATTACAAAGGATGCCAAAGGGAAAAAACCAACAGCTGTCTGAAAAAGACACATGGGGTTAGGTCCCAAACAAAGGGGCTTCTGTCCTCATGGAGTTTGGAGTCCAGCAAGGTGACACAAGGAAGCACTCTGGTTCACCCATCTAGAAGCATTCTGAATGTAATTCTTTTGGAATTTTATGGAAGCTTCATTACATAGGTATGATTGATTAAATTATTGACCTTTGGAGATTGATTCAACAACTTCCAGCCTCTCTCCCTCCCTGGACATCAGGGGATAAAACTAGAAGTTTCAACTCTTGATCACAGTGTTGTCTCCCTTGGCAACCAACCCCATCTCCAGGTGCTTTCCAAAAGTCATCTCATAAACATAACAAAAGACACCTTTATCGCTCTCAATACAAACAATTCCAAGGGTTTTAGGAACTCTGAGCCAGGACCAGGAGGAGGACTGGGGATAGGGAAGAAGATCAAATGTATAATTCTTGCTATAAATCACAATATCACGGACGCATCAAGTAAACCCTGAATCCAATTAGGTTTAGTAATTGATCTATATAATGGTGGAAATAATTTCTGCTCTATAAGGTTAGGAAGATCTGAAAAAATAATATATGAATGGAGTTGATTCATTGTCTAAAACTTGCAATAGAATTATGAATACCTATATACAGGCAATAGGAACATCTCTTCAGGAATTATTTGGGCTTACATCCCCAACGTATCTCTGAGCCACAATCCAGGTTCCCTTTCCCCATCACCACCACCACCACTGGAGGGGGATTTCCTTTCCAAAGGCCCCGGGGCTAGGCTTACTTTCTACCTGCTTGCAACTATTTCTGTCTCTCTGCTTCCTTACCTTAAAGTCTAGCTATGGAGTGAAACCTATGTTTTCAGTTTCCTCTGTCCTTGCCACCCCCAAAGACAGACACAATAATTTATGTTATTTCAATGATCCTAATTTAAACAACCACAACTAAGACACAGGGATTAATCCACTAGCAACATGGACAAACTTGGAGGAATTTCAAGTTTATAGAGTTATAGAAAATTGTCTGTCTTGTGGATCCTGCTTTATGGTTCCTGACTTTTTCTGAGGCATCAAAAGCACCATTAGATGTCATTCTCAGTTTGTCTACCCCCCCTCCCGGTAATAGCATTTGCTACATTAAATGCCCTCCTGTTAAAGAACACTGTAGCCTGACAGTAGTGAAAGTAGTGAAAACAGATGTTGTGGGGGATCAGCAAATCCAAAATATATATTGCAGGCCTGTGGACCAATATTTCTCCCTCTCGGGGAAACATCAGTTGTTGTCTTTAATGTCTTCAACTGATTGAATGAGGCCTGCTTACATTATTGAGAATAATATACTTTACTCAAAACAACCGATTATAAATGTCACTCATATTTAAAATACATCTTCACAGCAACATCTAAACTAGTGTTTCTCTAAGCAACTCGGCACCATCGCCTACTCAAGTTGGCACATACAATTAACCTACAACAGTATATATTCTCAACTGAAGGTATGATTTTCAGCAAAGAAACTGGAGGAAAATGCCAAATAACCAAGTAAATGGGAAGACAGACCTGTACAACACTTTAGAGCAATCAGATTCTGGAATTTAAAGAAAAAATTGTTTCCACTAAAGATATGATTATGCAAGCAAGGATAAATTAAAGAGAATTTAATAGTATTGAATGTGACAAAATAGTTGAGGTCAAGAACGTGAGAAAAAATAGCAGATTTTTTAATTTGTAAAATGTTAAGGAACAAAATGAGAGAGGAGATATAAAGTTAGGAAGAAGATGGAAAATAGCTACATAATTAAGAATTACAGTGATGTCCATGGGAAAGATAAATGGGTAATAACTTCAGAGTATAATGCAGCTAAAAGAAAGGGTTTTTCTTGTTTTGTTATTGAGATATAGGATGGCGAATGGTTGTAATTTAGGTTTGAAATAAAAATTCAGAGAAGAGCGAAAAATGTGTGAAAGTAAGACAGAGTTACAAACCCCAGGTTGTCACCCTAATTATAATCCTGTTCCCATAAAACTGGGCATCTGGACTCTTTCCACCACCCTTGAGATGGTGTCCTCCCAAGAAATGAGGACGAGCTCGGTACTTTTCGAGGGCTTCAAGGAAGGTCCTAGATCAGTGTGTCTTGTTATCTGCATGGCATCTAGTCATTTGTCTCCCAACTCTTTACACCCCGCATACATATTGTCCTCTGACAGTCCTACTGCCCAGTTATGACTCAAAAATGTCTCCATCTTTCAAGGATACACACTTTGTCATTTTGTGTTCTACTTCCTGATGTAATAGTGATTTCCTCATGATAAGAGTTGATACTATTTTTATATTATTTTCTTGATCAATGCCACTGATATTTAGTGTCCACTTTATGCCATACATGGGGTTTGATGTCAGAATTTTTGGTTAGCACCAAACAAAACAAAAGAGCAATTTCCCACCCCTCATAAAATTTACAGACTAAGTAGGTCAACACAGATTTGTAGGTCCTAGAATAAGGGAATTTTCACCTCCTTTAATATATTTTTGCTTTCTCATCCAAATTGTGATCACACTGTATGCATACTTCTAGACTATAATCCCAATCCCTTTGACCCCAGTGATAAAACTCCCTAAAATTCCTTCATTTTCACTCTCTATTCTCCTAACTGGGGATTTTGTTAGTTTTCTTGACAAGATACATTGTTACATGCTGTGGCAGTTACTTTCATGTATCAGCGAAGCTGGGCTATTGTGCCCAGTTATTCAGTCAAACCTGGTCTGGATGTTGTTATGAAGGTTATTTTTTTTAGGTGTGACTAATATTTAAATCAATAGACCTTGAGTAAAGTAAATTTTTCATAAATACATTGGAAGGCTTCATCTAATTAATTGAAAGTTTTAAAAGACTGAAGTCTTTGGGAGACGAAGGAATTCTTCCTCTCGATTTCCTTAGAATCCAAGACCATAACAAACTCCTGCCAGGATGTACAGCCTGCCCTTTGGATTTTGGACCTCCCAGCTCCTGCAATTTTGTGAGCCAATTCATTCAAGTCTCTCTCACCTTCCTCTATGTGTAGAGGTTGTTTCTCTGGAGAATCCTAATATACATGCTCTTAAGCAAAGTACTTTTTCCCCCCTTTTTTTTTTTAAGATTTTCTTTATTTATTTGAGAGAGAGGCAGTGAGGAGAGCACAAGCAAGGAGAAGGTCAGAGGGAGAAGGAGACTTCCGGTGGAGATGGGAGCTCGATGTAGGCCTCAATCCAGGGACTCATGGATCATGACCTGAGCCTAAGGCAGTTGCCTAACCAACTGAGCCACCCAGGTGCCCAACATACTTTTTCTTCAATCACAATCTTTTTCTAGAGGCGACTCCTGGTTCAGACCTTTGTCAGATCTGATCCCCACTTCCTGGTGAATCTTCCCCTCCCTGAAACCACCACCACTAGAGTATAATGAGATAGAAGATAATGAGCCCTGGGTGTTATATGCAAACAACAAATTGTGGAACACTGCATCAAAAACTAATGATGTGCTGTATGGTAACTGACATAACAATAATAATAATAAAAGAAAATATTGTTTACCAGAATTTGAGGGTGAATGGGGATTGGAAACAGTTGGCTTTTTTGTTTGTTTGTTTGTTTTTCTGGAAGAAAGAAGTGCGAGTATATGGATTTCACATTCCAGAGACTGTCTGTGGTGGGAGTGGTCAGGAATCTTGAAGTTTAGGAAAGGTGTGCCTGGACTTTGCACTAAGCAGTTGTTAATCAAATAGAACTGAAATGGCCTATATAGATGCCAGCAGAAAGCCCCAGAGGGACTTGGACCCACCTGGAACTATGAAACTGGGTGAAACTGAGACAAATGGGGAGGGGAGGGTCAGGTGTACCTGCATTTATGGGTAGATCAACTCTCAGTGCTAATTCGGATTCCAGTCCTGATGATTCCCATTCCTGGGATAAGATGAAAATGAGGACAAAGTAACAGTTTGTCAAACACATGTTCCTTTTCTTGGTATGAAAAAACAATTTCCCTTACAACCAATCAGCATGGTGCTGATGGAGATCTTCACTGCATCTATATTAGCAGAGCCCTTCCCAAATACACTGGTGACGCTGCTGAGGGCAAAGTACAGAATGGTAATATGGGCACTTCACACTTACAGGCTCCCAAAGTATTACCGCCATAGTGTGGAGATTCCAGTGTCTCTCTTATGGAGCCAAGCTACAATGGAAGAAAGAAGGAGAAATTAATCTCCAAAAGTACAGTCCCAGAATTAACATCTGAGGGTAATGATAAATGGAATTCAAGGATGCACAAATTTCTTTAGGAGGAAGAAGAAAGTTAAAGGGAAGTTAAAGACAAAAATCAGATTCCATTGCTATAAAAGCAAAAACATCCTTTTTATGCGACGATTCTATATAATCCACACAGAATAGAAATGTGTATTCGAGAGTAGATTGGTGGTCAAAACTATACAGGTTGCTCTAATGCAAGAAAAGACGTGCAAAGATTGAACTGGGATTGCTACTCTCAGTAACAGTGTTGCCTAGTTCATCAGTGGTTAAGCTCATTTCTCAACTGTTTCTTTAAGAAAAAAGGGGTTTGATTAAGCATTTTTAAATCCTCCATGATGATAAATAGCAATAATCAGAAGAATCTAGACATCAGACAGATAAGATAGGCTTTATTTCTATTCTCCAACCTTTCCCTATTTTATGAATTTGGGCTGAGATTTAATTGCCTTATCTGACTTAGCTAATGCTGCCTTCCTCAGGAAGCTTTCTCCACAATTTCATTCCATCATTAAGGGGGAAATTGCACAATTGGGAGATACCTATAATAGTAAAATTAGATGCCCTCCCCAAAAACCCTTTTATGATACTTGGGTGTACATGGGTTAAGATTTTTCTAATTAAGTGTTTTAAATATGTGTAAAAACACACACACACACAGAAAAGGAAGAAAGAAAGAAAGAAAGAAAGAAAAAAGGCCCTACCAGAATGTATGTATTCCTTTCTAATTTCTAATTATCAAGGGATTCTGAAAAAATATTAGCTCAATAAAAGTATAATCTCTTCTCTGGAATCCATATAAACACCAACCTAAGAATTGACAGCACAAAAAAAAAAAAAAAAAAAAAGGACCATTTTTTGGCCCCAATACACCAATTCAATAAATTTAGGAAAATTCCAAATTTCTTGCCATTCAATTGTAATTAACTTCAAGTAGAGAAAATTTGGGATCAAATTCGGAGAGGTTGTCCAGAGGTGATCCCAGCTTAACTGTGAACAACTAGAAGAAGCATAATGAATTAGACATTTTAAACATAACTTTTTAGTATCTGAACCCCCTTCATACATGAGGATACTCTCCACCTTATGGGGCTCAGTGGAAGTCAAAGATCGATTTTCATTGTAGAAGCCAAATACAGACCAAAATCAAAAGAAAAAAAGAGACACTCACTTCTGCATGCACACACATCCTTATTCCTTGCAATTAAACATGATCAGTTAAACAAATCTGGCTCAGATTTAGCGTGGGACCTAGGGATTCACAGATACCCCACCCATGACAATGGTGACAATGAAGCAACCACTCCCAGGTTCCAGAGATCACTGTGGCCAATGGTGGAATTAAGTGACCAGGGATCAGGGCCAAGGCCATGGTTGGGAACAACATAAAATATAGTACCTGGGATTTTGGCAGAGGTGGTCATGATATCTTCACTGAATTTGCTCTGTGGCACCATTTTCCTGCTCTCTCTCATCCCTGCCTATTTTCTCAGTCTGTTCACCATGGTCTTTTCCAACAATTCTGTGAACATCCTTTTAAAAAATTGCTCTTCTGCCTAAATTAGCTAGTAATTTGACATAATCCCATTAATGGTGGCAAAAGCAAAAGAGTCCGAGTGTAACCTCAATTGTTTGATGTCATTATTAAACTACTATTGGTCAATACATCAAAGAAAAGAAAAGAAAAGAAAAGAAAGAAAGAAAGAAAGAAAAGAAACAAGTATCAATAGAAAGCTTGAAAGGCAAGTGGTTGCCAGGAGCTAGAGGGCAGGGATAATGGGATGTTGTGGTTTAATGGGTGTAGAGTTTCAATTTTGCAAGATGGGAAATATTCTGGAGATTGGTTGTACAACAGTGTGAAGATACTTAACACTACTGACCTGTATACTTATAAATGGTTAAGATGGCAAATTTTATATGATATGTATTTTACCACAATCTAAAAAAAATAATTTAATGGGAAAAAAAGTTTGATAAATCAAATTATCATTATTTGCGGAATATACATGTTTTTTTTTTTCCTCAAGACAATGGAGGTCAATTTAAAATATAAATAACAAATTATATATGAAAAGAGGTAAAAGATCTAATATTGAAGGATAGCTATTCATTGTGAAAATAATGATGGGCTAAATAATATAATGGGAAAAATTCATTTACAATAATCCCAAAAAGTTTAAATACTTATTAAACATGGTGAACTTATAAAGTAAAAAAATAAGTAAAACAAAAGAAAGACTTCATTCTCTATGGTAAATGATGAAGTTCTAGAATCTAGGTGAGGTTCAGTGGGGCAATGTCGGGAGCAGATGGCTAAGAAAGAATTCTTAAGACGTCTCTGGGGCAAAAAGGTGGTTTATTAAAGCACGGGGACAGGACTGGTAGGTAGGAAGAGATGCTGCCCCAGGGATGTGAGGAGTGGTCTCTTATATACTTGTAAATTGAGAGGGGGCTAGGGATGGTGTAAGTCTCTAAGGAATTTTGGAAGCAAGGTTTCTAGGACCTTGTGGGGCTAGCTATTGTTTGGGAAAAAGGTTATTTATTACCAGTAATAAAAACCTTCTCACGAGACCCTTTAGATGTATATCAGTGGGTCCTATGCTTGGGAATGATTGTCAACACTACCTTGGAGGTTTACAGATAAAATTTCCTAAAGGAATCATTAAAGTAGACTTACAGGATCCTGGTTGGGGGTTGGGGGTCGGTCAGGCTAGGATTATCCTTTGCCCTTAGCAAAGCCTCAAGGTGAGGGTAGTTGAGTCCCTAGAGGAGAGTCACTCTGCCTGTTTCAAGGGTTTCTCAGTAGGTAAGGAAATGTAATAATTTTTCTTCTGCCTCTGTTTCCCACATCAGTAAAGATAAGATTTTTAAATTATTCTGTGAATTCAGAGCAATTGTAGAAAAACTACCAATAGATATATTTTTGGAATTAAAAAAATATCAAAATTTATTAAAAAATAAATATGCAAGATAAATAAAAAAAATTAAAAGAAGAATAATGAGGCATGAGCAGACAATAAACTCTATTTCAAAGCTATGATAATTAAAATGGGCTAACACTAGTATAGATATAATCCAGCTGACAATTTAAAAAAATTGACTAGAAAAAAAATGTAGGAATTTAATATGTGGTAAAGATGGCACTTCAAATAAATGGGTAGAGAACATATAATTAAGTAGAATCTGTTGGGACACATGACTAACCCTTCAGTCATTTCTAAATGGATCAAATACTTATCTGTAAAATATGAGGCCATAAAAATTACTAGAGGAACATAAGTACTAGATTCAAAAAAACAGAAAGGAAAACATTTGTAAATTTGATTACTATAAATAACAAAATTAAACTAACTTAGAATAACATCAATAAGAGAAATAAATCCTCATGGCAAGCTGACAACCTATAATCCATTATCTGGGACACACTTCAGGCAAAGAGAGAGAGAGGAAAAGGGAGGGAGAAGAAGGGAGAGGTAGGGACAAAGGAAAGGACAGAGGGAGGGACAGAGAAGAGAGAGGGACCAAGAGAAAGCTGTTTGAAACTATTAGCTATTTGTTTACTGTTCCAGTACTTGCTTCCTCTTTTGATTAGCATCGCTGCAGGAAGACTTCCTCACCCTGCAGTGACTATGCTCCCCATAGCAGATTTTGCGGTCTTCCCAGGGCTCACAAACACACATCATTTTTCCCCATGAGATGCCATAGGCTGCCAAAAGATGCTCCTTGCTCAGCGGGCTGTTTTAGCTCTCTCCCTGTGGGTGGGAGTGAGGGGAGGGCCCTCACCAAGCTTCTAAATTCAATAACTTCAAATGCTTCTCTTTGTACTCCCAGCCCCAAGGGTGACAGTTTCTTCCTACAGTTGCTGTCTCTGAAACACCTTCTAACTTTTTACCTTTCCAGTTCTTGACATACCTAATGAACAATTTATCTTTTTTTTTTTTTTTTTAAGGTTTTATTTACTTGAGAGAGAGAGGAGTAAGAGCAGGGTGAAGGGCAGAGGGAGAGGCAGATTCCCCACTGAGCAGGGAGCCAAAGGCGGGGCTCCACCCCAGGAGTCCAGGATCATAATGGAGCCTAAGGCAGACAGTTAACTGACTGAGACTTCCAGGCACAGTGCCCCCCCACCCTCGCCCAGCATGAACAGTTCTTTATCTTCACTTAAAGTCACAAGCACACACACACACTTTGTTGAGATATGACTGACATATAAGAGCTATACATATTTAAGGCATGCAACTTGATAAGCTGAGAGATAAGCATACATCAAAGCCATACACTTATCTAGTACCCCCCCAAAGTTTCCTCCCACCGTTTTTAAAATTAAATTTTATTTTTTTAACTACCCTCTTAGCAAAATTTTAAGTATACCAATAGTATAGTTAACTATAGACACTACATCATACATGAGATCTCTAGGATTTATTCATGTTGCATAACTAAAAATTTGGCTAACACCTCTCCATTTCCCCCTCCCTCCAGTTCCTGTTGACCACCCTTCTACTGTGTGATCCTATGAATTTGATTATTTTAGATTCCTCATATAGTGGGATCATACAGAGTTTGTTCTTCTGTGTCTGGTTTACCTCACTTACCATGATGATGAATTTTTAGAATATAGATGAGGTTCAGTGGTGGGGAGTCCAGAGCCGATGGCCAGGAAAGAATTCTTGAGACATTTTTGGTGTAAAATGGTGGTTTATTATTTTTTTTTCCATTTTATTTTATTTCTTTTTGGTGTTCCAGCATTCATAGTTTATGCACCACACCCAGTGATCCATGCAATAGGTGCCCTCCTTAATACCCACCACCAGGGTCACCCAACCCCCAACCCCCCTTCCCTCCAAAACCCTCAGTTTGTTTCTCAGAGTCCACAGTCTTTCATGGTTTATTAAAGCACGGGGACAGAACCGGTGGCCAGAAAGAGCTGCTGTCCTGGGCTTGTGAGGGGTGGCAGGTTAGGTACCTCACCTGGGGTTGGGGGAGGTAAGGAAAAAGGGAGGTTTCAATAGAACTTTTATATACTACAGAGGACCTACAAGATACCAGATACCAGAAGTCTTGCCATTGTCAAGAGTTTTCCCTCTAGCAAAGTATTAAGATTAAGATAGTTGGGAGATTCCTAAAGAATGTCACTTAGGGTGGAAGGTTACAGGATGTCAGCTTTTGCTTTGTGCTCAGGCTGCCTTCTCTTCCCTCATCAATGATGTCCTAAACTTTCATCCATTAGTCACAAATGGTAGGACTTCCTTTTTTTTTCTAAGGTGGAATAGTGGGGCGCCTGGGTGGCTCAGTGGGTTAAGCCTCTGCCTTCGGCTCAGGTCATGATCTCAGGGTCCTGGGATCGAGGGGCTCTCTGCTCGGCAGGGAGCCTGCTTCTCCCTTTCTCTCTCTGCCTGCCTGTCTGTCTACTTGTGGTCTCTCTCTGTCAAATAAATAAATAAAATCTGTAAGGTGGAATAGTATGCCATTGGATGTAAATACCACAGTTTCTTTATCCATTTAGCCACTGAAGAACATTTAGGTTGCTTTTATATCTTGGTTATTGTGAATGATGTTGCAATGAACATGGGGGTGTGGAAAACTCTTCAAAGTTCTGAATTTAGTTCTTTGAGATATCTCAGAAATGAGGTTGCTCAATCATATGTTGGTTCTATTTTTAATTTTTTGAGGAGACTCCATACTATTTTCTATATTGGTAGCTCTAATTTATATTCCCACCAACAATGCACAAGGGTTTCTTTCTCTCCACATCCTCATCTACTATGTTATTTTTTTATTTTCTTGATAATAGCTACTCTAATACATGTGGGGTAAAGTCTCATGGTGGTTTTTTGAGTTGCATTTCCCTTATTATTAGTGGTGAACACATTTTCATGTACCTGTTGGCAAGGTGTATATCTTCTTTGGAAAAATGACTAATCAGGTTCTTTGCCCATTTTTTAATTGGGTTATTGGTTTCTTTGCGATCAAGTTGTTTGAGTTTCTTGTATATTTTGGATATTAACCACTTATCTATCATGTATATGGTTTGCAGATCTTTTCTCCTATCTCATAGGTTGCCTTTTTATTGACAGTTCCCTTTGCTGTAAGGTGCTTTTTTTGATGAAATCCCACTTCATTTTTCGCTGTTGACGTCATATCCAAAAAATTATTGCCAAGCTTAATGTCAAGGAGCTTTTAACTAGGAATTTTCTAGGAATTTTACCGTTTCAGGTATTAGATTTAAATCTTGAATCTGTTTTGAGCTTATTTTTGTGATAGTGTAGGGTCTAATTTCAGTTTTGTGAAATTATCTAATTTTTATATTATTTAATTTATTTATTTATATTATTTAATTTTTTCCAACACTATTTATTGAAGAGACTATCCTTTCCTTATCGTGTATTCTTGGAACACTGTTGAGGATCGGCTGACAGTATACGTGTGAGATTATTTCTGGGCTATCTATTCTGTACCACTGGTCTAGATGTTTGTTTTTATGGCAGTATGTACTGTTTTGGTTACTGGATCTTTGTAATAGATTTTAAAATCAGAAAGTAATTAATTATGCTCTAGATAATCAATTATGCTCCAGCTTTGTTTTGCTTGAGGTTGCTTTGGCTATTCAGGGCATTTTGTGCTTCTACATGAATTTTAGAATGTTATTTCCATTTCTGTAAAAAATGCCATTGGAATTTGGTAGTGATTGTATTGAATTTATAGATCACTTCAGATAGTAGTAACTTGATTCTTCCTGGGTTTTTTGTTGTTTTTTGTTTGTTTGTTTGTTTGTTTGCCTTGCACTGATGCCTGTGCATTCAGTGAATAAATCACCTCTACTAATCTTTAGGGACTGGCTTTGAGAGGGAAATAACCTTCACCAGTCAGTCTACCTGGACGTTCCTTTTCTGCTGATGCACCTACTCTACCGCTCTTGCTCTTTCTTGTCAAGGAAGTCTCAGAATTGTGCCTTTCTTTCAGTCCCAGAGAACTGCATCAAGTGCTGAGAACTGCCCATTGCTTTTCCCTAGGAAAGTGCCCTGAAATGTCAGGGAACTGAGTGCAAGTTGCACAGCTCTCCATTTTCCCCCAAAGAGACGTCTTAGCATTGTGCACCCTCTCCTCACTCTGCAAAGTCATGCCAACGCTGAGAGTCATCAGGCTCTTTTCCCTAGGGCAGTGCACTTTGATCCTAAGATGATGGACACCTGGCCTACTTTTCTCCCTCCTTCCTGAAACAGCAATCTCAGGGTGCCACACCTTCTCCCAGTCCTGCAGGACTGAACTGGTTGCTGAGATGGGTGTGCCATCTGCAGAGGTGTGTGAGATGCTGCTGGGGCTCTGGGGGAATCAGGGGCCAGCAGGGAAGTGCTGGGGCCGGCTGCCAGGGTCCTAGCTGGGCCTGCGGACTGACGAGGTGCATGGTTCAGTTGATATCCACACTCCCGTTAATGTGAGCCCACACCCTTTACCTTGCTCTCAAGATGATCCGAACTATGTTGGTTTCCTCAGCGTTCTGCGTTAAGAGACAAGAAGTGGGTCTCTTGAGCAGCGGCTGGAAAAGCTGGGGAAACCAGATGCTCACTTTATTTTCTTTCTCCTTCGGGAGAAAATGTGGGTTCCCCAGGGTCTCTCTGGGCCCTGAGCTGTAAGAGGACATTTGATACAAGTGGCAGATTTCAGCCTTTGCGTGTCACAAGGAGCTGGAATTTCTCACGTGGTCTCTGGAGCACTCATTAAAAACATTTTCATCTGTGAATGGTTCTTAAATTGGTATTTCCACAGAGGAGGAGCACTCAGACCTTCTCTTTCACCATCCTGCCCAATGTCACTCTCAGTGGTTAAAATAATGGATGCAGCCTCCTTCTTCTAAGTAGTTCAAATTCATTCTTTCTTCAACGTACACTTTACAAGAATGAGTCTCGCATTTCAGTCTTAAAATGTACGTTGTTTTCACTTAGTGTAATATGGGGTTCACCCACATAGCATGATGCCCGCACTACTCTGAGGATGAGAAAAATGAGGGTGTGGCATTTGTTTCTAGAAACACCAGACTCTCCATTATACTGCCTATTCAACTCAGCCTAGTGCACCTCTGACTTCATACTAATTCCTTTAAGTTATCATACTGAAAGCTGTATTTTTAAATAATCATATAAAAACATTACTTTTGAAATATACCCCTCAATGTGAAGGACAAAGGAATCTATTTAATAGCAGTTTGGCTGTTAGCTCTCGCATTAAAAAATGGAAGAGTGTAATTAATATTCAAATCCAATTAATATTCAATATACATGTACAAATATCAGACATGTCTTGTTAAGACAAAGGAAACTTCCCTAGTCTTTCTTGGATTATTTTCATTTTTATTGTTTAGTTCTGCACATATGAAGGAGGATGCACTAGTATAAAGCAGATTGGTGATATATTTCACTTCATTTTTCTTTTTTAAATTTTGCTTATTTACTTGGCAGAGGGAGACAGAGAGAGCACAAGCAGGGGAGCAGCAAGCAGAGGGAGAAGCAGGTTCCTGGCTGAGCAGGAAGCCCGACATGGGGCTCCATCCCAGGACCCCAAAATCATGACCTGAGCCAAAGGCAGACACTTAACTGAATGAACCACCCAGGCACACCTATAGTTCACTTCTGGTTGGCTGGACTACCTATTTGTACAGCTTACTTATACCTCCTCTGTCTCTGCTTCTGCTGATCTGTAAGCATCACCTTCATCTTCTGATGAATTGTCACTGGATCTATCCGAAGTTATGAGGTGGAGGCTCTGATAGGACACACCTTGTGTTGAGCAGCTTTCCTAGCATGGCCACTAGCTGTCCATGGCCATTGGGGCTCCACAAGTCTCAGGAGCACATCAAAAACTATTTTTCAAATAGTACATCGTTTTCTACTTCATATGGAATTCCTATAGAATGCTAGGATGATCTATATTTTTATTTTCTTATTGAAATTAGACCTTACCATATATCCTTCTCCACCACAGGTACCTCTATAACAATAGAAACTGTCAGGCCATATAACTGTTTGACAGGGCTGTTTGTCCACCACCCACCGAAGGATCTTTTCTCTTCTGGTCCACTCAAAGCTGTCAACCTTCCATAAAATGTTTAGAGTAGTAGTATTCTTAAGTGTAGCATATGGCATCTCCAAAACCAAAGGTGCCTAGAAAGGTTTATGTTTCTTTTTTAGTGCTGAGAGTTGCCAAGACACATTGATTTTCTCTTTTCTCTGAAAGACATATCTGGCATGCCCAAGATCACTGGACCCTAAAAATTCACTGATACAACGGGGTCCTGGAAAGAATGCCTGTGTCCTAAATGCAGGATCTGAATGACACATTAGAGCATCCCCTTGTCATACTGCTTCTAGTGTTGAATTACAGATTTTGTGTGTATCTTATGACCTCTACTAGATTAAAGAGAGATTAATTTCTGATTTACTAGGGTATTTACCAAAGCATTTAGAATACATTTTCTTGCACAATGTAGGTGCTCAGTGAAATAATTGATGCACTGAATTAATGTTAAACATCAGTCCAGCCAAACATTTATTTTATTATTTTTTAAAAAATATTTTCTTTATTTACTTGAGAGAGAGAGAGAGGGTGAGAGAGAGCATGAGAGAGGAGGTCAGAGGGAGAAGCAGACTCCCAGTGGAGCAGGACTCAATCCTGGGACTCCAGGATCATGACCTGAGCCAAAGACAGTCACTTAACCAACTGAGCCACCCAGGCGCCCAGTCCAGCCAAACATTTAAATATATAATCATGAGCTGCTCTGTTGTTAGTATATATAAAATAAGAGACTGGGCAGTAAAAAGTTACCATAATCAGGTAATATATTAAGTAAATGCATAATAATGCTGTAGAAGTTGAGACAAAGTTAATTTAACTTTGGTTTCAGTGAGTATATCTGTCTAACTATTATTTTTAAGTATTTTTTTAATTTCAGAATTTATTTGGATTTCCAGAAAAGTTGTGAAAGAGTACAGATAGTTCTGATAGACCCCACACCCAGTTTCCCCTTTTATTATCATATTCCAGTAGTAGGATATATTTCTCATTATAAATGAGGCAATGATGATACATTGTTATGACTATAATTCATATTTAATTCGGATTGATTATTCTTTACCTAAGTAATTTTTTTGTGTGTGCCAGGACCCCATCCAAGATACTACATTATATTTAGTCATGTCTCCGTAGATTCCTCTTGGCCGTGACAGTTCCTCAGATTTTCCTTGATTTTGATGACCTTAACAGTTTTGGTGAGCAATAGTCAAGAATTTTGTAGAGCATCCTGTGAATAAGTTTTTGATGTGCTGAAGTGTAAAAGTGGATGACCCAAGTGTTGGTTTCCCATTCAACTCTTGCATCAATTTTCATGCTCTTGGAGTGGGGTTTTCCTGTTTGATTCTGACTGTGTTAACATTTCTGGAAGTGGTCACAGTGGATAATGAAATAAAAGCAAATCAGCTGTTATACTGACTTTTGCAGTCAAAGAGAGTGTTATAGAGGAATGAAAACTTTGAGTGCTGTATTCTCTGCCACAGTTGATCAATAAATGTCAGTTGATTAAATAAATAAGCATCCCTTTCCTGCTTAATTTTAAAGCCAAAAAGTTATTCAGATTCTTATTTAAAAGAAGCCCCCTCTCTGGTGACAGTTACAAAATGGAAACATTTTGCAATCCTTGCACAACTAGTCTTGCTTGTAAATCCTCTTCTGTACAAAATGATTACTTAATATAATAATGTTTTTTCAAAAAAGACTTCAATCTCTGTCTCCCATTTACCAAACACCTTCTGACAATATGTTTATTAGCAGATAACTCCTAGCCATTGTTAAAATACAATTTTTAAAGTCATTATTTTCTTTATATGTAATTTTTAAATATTCTAGTTTTAGCCAAATAAAGAGCAATATGTTTTATAAAATGTTAGCTATTTATTGTCATAAGAAATTTCAGGTGAAGTTTAGTACTGGAAGCCTACTTCTCACATGCTCCTCTCTCTAGAGTAAAAAACAATGGTGCTTATAAGCAAAGAACTAGTGCCAAATGGGTGCCATTTTGTAAGATTTATTAACAGTGTCCATAGCCTGTCATGTTGGTCTTTCTGGCAACAGCTAGGTGGGAGAAAGTGATGGATCTTTATGGAGTCCACCCGGCATTGAATTTAAGCTGGCCCAGAGCCCTGGGATTTGCCCATGCAAGTGTGGTGGAAAAGATGGAGATGGCGACCCTACTGAAACACACTGCACTTATTATCTTAACTCTGACCATCAGGTAATGTGACCCCATACCAGAGCTAGCACACACATTGCAGTCCATTATTTATACTATCCCCTGGGGTTGTATAGTACTCAGCCTGCAAGGCCATATACAGAGAATGAAACTATAAACTGGTTACCTAAGAATAACCAGGAGGCCGACCCAAGAACATAAGTTTATGTAAAGAAATTTATTTATAAAAGTTGAATATTTGTAGTGTTATTAATGCTCTCACATTTGTGCCAATAAACTAGAAATTTTAGATGAAATAGGCAGATTCCTAGAAAACACAATTTATCAAAGGTAAGATAAGAATGAATAAAAATATGATATTTCTAGATCTGTTAAAGAAATTGAGTCCGTAGTCTAAAACCTTTGTCCCAAGAGAATCCTATGTGCAGATGGCTATGTAAGTATATTCTTTTAAATACTTAAGGAAAAATACAGCACCAATCCACATGGATTAAAAGTTTCTAAAAAAGAGAAAAAAAATATACATCCCAATTTGTTTTATGAGGTTTTGTGCTTCCCCAAACCAGATAAGAGCATTATAGGAAAGGAAATTTATATGCCAAACTCTTTTATGAACATGTATAAAAATAGCCTAAACAAAAGATAGGCAAAACAAATACAGCAATATAAAATGAGCAACAGCTTTCCTTATTAAGTAGAGTTTGTTCAAAGAATGCAAGGTTGGTTTAACATTTGAGAATCAATGAAATTCAATGCATTAACAGAATGAGAGAAGAATCATTTGATAAAATCACAGTTGATAAAATTTTACTCTCAGGTATTGTAAATGTATGTAATAAAATTGGAATAGAAGAAAAAATTTTAATCTGACATATATATTTAAAAATGAACCGCATCTTCTTTATCCATTCTTCTGTTGATGGACATATAGGTTCTTTCTGTAGTTTGGCTATAAACAATTGGGTGATCTCTCTAATATGAGGAATTTGAGAGGCAGGCTGGTGTGTCATAGGGGGTAAAGGACAGAAAAAAATGAGACAAGATGGGACCAGGGAGGGAGAAAAACCACAAGAGATTCTTAATCACAGGAAACAAACGAGGGCTGCTGAGGGTGGGGATCAGGGAAAACGGTGGCTTGGTTATGGACATTGGGGAGGGTATGTGCTATAGTGAGTGCTGTGAATTGTATAAGACTGATGACTCACACAGACCTGTACCCCTGAAGCAAATAATACATGATATGTTAATAAAAATAAATAAATACATAATAAATAAAAACTAGCACGAGTATCATGCTTACTACTGAAATATTGAACTCTTTAATTAGAAATGAGATAAGGACACCTTCTATCCATTTGTTTTCAACATTCTTTGGAACCTCTCTTTGGGAACAGGAAGAGAGTAAATTAAAGTTAAAAAGATGGTAAAGCAGAAACAAAGTTGTCAGTTGTCAACTTTTTTTTTCTAAGTTTACCTATTTATTTATTTATTTGACAAAGACAGAGAGAGTGAGAGAGCACAAGTAGGGGGAGAGGGAGAAGCAGGCTCCCTGCTGAGCAGGTAGCCCAGTGAGATGCTCTGAGGGGTTCCATCCTAGGACCCTGGGATCATGACTTGAGCTGAAGACAGACACTTAACCAACTCAGCCACCCAGGCACCCCTCAACTTTAAATTTTATAGGTAACTTTGGTTTTACCTAGAAAATCCAAAAGAACCTATTGATTAATTAGAATTAGTAAGTTTAGCCATCTTCTGAATACAAGGTTAATAAAGAAGCATCAATTGCATGACTACATGAAACTACAGTTGCATCAAGTAATCAAACTCTTACTCCATACAGTAAGAAGGATGAGTTTCATACATATAATGTGAGCAAAAAATCCAGAGAGAAAACACTTCAAACTGTATGATTTCATTTGCAAAATGTTAAAAACAAACCAACCAACCTTGTAAAACCAATATATGTCATTACAAGTCAGGACAGTGGTTAACATCTGGGCAAGCAAGGAGGGGATAGAGGAGGATTTGGTGATGCTGGTCACACTGGTTCTGGGTGATTGACTGAGACATTTTTGTGTTTACTTGGAAAATCTTCCCAGTTGATCATTTATGATCTAGGCAGTTTCCTCTGTTTGTTTTAAACTTCAGATGAAATGTTCCTAAGGAAATTTAGATGCATGCACATACCATATCAGCCCTTTTATTTCTGTTTTTAACTCTTAACTTTTCCGTGTACTTATGCCCAAGGCTAGCTAACACTTTCTTATCTCAGTATATTAGCTAACACAATCCTGATAAGCCACATCAGATCACTTGGCTCCATTGTTCAATCTACTGGTTTCCTATGCCACTTAAAAACCAAATTTCTTATTATTAGTCAAAAGATCCTCCATGATCAGCCCCATGCTTTCTACCTTCATTTCTTCTGAAACTTGTCTTATACCTGTGCCTCAAACCCTTTTACTGTACTTTACCATGGAGCCTCTTTTCCCCAGATAGCCAAGGCATCCCTCCCTCCTCTATTTCAATTCTTTATTTAAAATTTTAATTTTCAATGAGTCCTCACTAAAGTTCAGCACTGCACTGTGAGTACCACATACATTCCCCAAATTTCCTAATATCCTTTTCTGCTTCTATTTAGCTTTTAGCACTTACGTTTGATATCCAAACTTACAATGTTTGTTTTCATTCTATCCCTTAAGAATATAAGCTCTAAAAAAACAGGCCTTTTTTTCTGTTGTGTTTTTGTCTATATCTACCATGCCCAATATATAGAAATGCTTAAAAAAGCATTAGTTGGTACATGTAAACATGAATCATAGAACACTACATCAAAAACTAATGATGTACTGTATGGTGACTAACATGACAAAATAAAAAAATAAACAAAGCATTAGTTGAATAAAGGAAGGATCAGGGCAAAGATGAGAATAAAGTTAAGAATATTTTTAGATGGTTACTTCCATATACTTGGTTGAAACACCAGAAATGCTGCCTCAGGTGAGAAGCATTCTAGAAACACAGGCAGGAGTAAAGCCTCAGCTAAATCATTTGTATAGTTTTTTTTTTTTTTTTTTTTTTAAGATTTTGTTTATTTATTTGACTGAGATCACAAGTAGGCAGAGAGGCAGGCAGGGAGAGAGAGGAGGAAGCAGGCTCCCTGCCGAGCAGAGAGCCTGATGTGGGGCTCGATCCCAGGACCCTGAGATCATGACTTGAGCTGAAGGCAGAGGCTTAACCCACTGAGCCACCCAGGCGCGCCATTTGTATAGTTTTTTTGTTAAAGAACTAAGCAAGCGGGGCGCCTGGGTGGCTTAGTGGGTTAAAACCTCTGCCTTCGGCTCAGGTCATGATCCCAGGGTCCTGGGATCAAGCCCTGCATCCGGCTCTCTGTTCGGCAGGGAGCCTGCTTCCCTTCCTCTCGCTCTGCCTGCCTCTCTGCCTACTTGTGATCTCTGTCAAATGGATAAATAAAAACTTACAAAAAAAAAAAGAACTAAGCAAGCAAACGGTTTGTCCATTGCTCGTAGCTACATTAGCTAGAAAGGTGTCTTCTGAAAAGAAATTCGATGACTTAATTTCACTTTTCAGTAATAAAAATTGGGATAATATACAAATTCCTGTTAATCTGGGATTCTAATCTGCTGAATTTGTTTTGAACTTTAAATTAAAATACTCACACACACACAAAAAAAGCGAAATTACCCTACCTTAGAATTCTGTTCTTGGAGCTAAATACTCTTTTCACACATACGAGAAAAATCCCAAAGTAATTGAATTACTAGAGGGATATTTAGTATTAAAATGATATTTTCCAGACTCCAAAATGCCATTTTACCAAGAAATGATAATTTAGCTTGAAAAGTTATTTGCTAAGCAAAATCTTTCAAGAGTGGCAATTTGGATAGGACTGAAGCAGAATTAAGTCACAACAGGAGTGAGAAGAAATAAGCCAAATAATATGAGATTTCCTGGAATTTGGTTAGGGAGTAGCTGAGAAGCTTGTCTGATTCACTTCCAGTTATAAAAAGGATTTTTGCATTGCCCTTTCATGGAGACTTAAGTTCAAAGAGTTTATTAGGAACTGTCACTAGGAAGGTGTGGGAGAGACCCTCATTCACACCATAGTTTTTAAGAGCATGAACCCTTCACCATTTCTTAACAATTAATTAGATTGTTGGAGCAGGAACTTGGCCTCTGTATAAATATTTTAAATATAAAGCATTCTTTAGAGCAGTAATTTTTTATTCAAGATGTCAAGAGGCATACTTAGGGAGTTTTAAAAAAAAATAGCTGATGCCCAGTTTTTTACCTCTGTATTATAATTTTATATTTTCTGGAAGTGACATCCAGTTATTAGAATTGTTCTAAGTTCTTCCAAAACTTTGAAACTAAAAAGTCATTTTTATCTATTTATTTCAGATTTTTAAGTTGTTCGTAGTTTAAGGAAGAACTAGGGATTGAGATCTACTACTTTTATTGCTTTCATAATTTCATTTCTGAATAAAATACTTGGAACTCTGATGTTAAAACCAATTGTGGTTAATGCACCTGTATGTGTCAAGGGCAAAACTGATAATAAATCTGTTACATTTTGACATAAAATTCAAAAGAATCTAATGTTTTCTCAAACACGTTAGTAATTTTAATACTATAGTAGTTCCTGTTCATGGGCTCTTTTCATGAGATTGTTTTCTGAAGTAGTAGATAAGAACTTATCGAAGGCAAACACGAAGATGATTTGCTTTTGTAACAATTTAAACATTTCCCCTGCTCTTCTATCATTATTCATTCTTACTTAGCAATGGAATCATCTTATTTACCAGAAACATTACTCAAGGCTTTTCATAAAATTATCATAATTGATTAGGACTAGAATTTAATAAAAAACAACTTGAGTAAGTGGCACAAAAGAGTCCACTAGAAACCCTGTTTTCATTAGAAATGGAGGATGTAATTGAAGACGTATGTGAGGAAATAAGTCATTTGTAGTGGTATCAGTTACAATGACTTGAGTACCCATGGCTCTGCAGTCTTGAATCATTCCTGGTAAAACGGTTTCATCCTTGTTATTAATTTTCTTGTCATGAACACATTACTCAGGCAAATCTTTCCTTTTAGCCAATGGAAAAACTCTTTAAATAAGAGTCTTAACACCTTTCCATGACATAAGGCTCTCTTTTGGAAAATTTATATTTTAGATCCCTTTCATGTCAAAACTTCCAAATGCCAGCTCACAGGCCATACAGTTAATTAAGGTTCCGAACATGATTTATTCTTCTATTCTTTGGCATACATACTTATTCCTCACTTTATGGAATGCTTTTTGGTTTGTGAATCTAGTTTCTATCTCTACCTTGTCTTTGGACATATAATTACTTTCCAAATCCCATTTGAGGATGGATTGAAGTCACTGTTTTTCTATCTGTGAAGGAAAGGTTGGTATGTGGAGTAAAATATCATTATTTAATTTGGAATTTAGCCAGATCTCTGGAACTTGTGACCTTGTTCCGATGAAGTGTTCAGGGATTTTTTTTTCCCCAATCACAAATAGTCAGAGATGTCTTATATAACTCATAAAGTGCTCTCATACTAGAGAACTAGCTTAGTGAAAATTTGAATAGGAAAGTTCCAGAGGCAAGGTTATACATACACCATTCTCTAGAGGAGTGAACTTTCCTGTTTGAGTTAAGTGTGATAATTCACTATAGTTTATGGCATAATTGCTCCAGATTATATATCCCAGGTGCCTCGAGGCAATTGATGATTCTAGAAGAGTAGGTTTCTTTCTTTCTTTTTTAAGCATACATTTGTTGGGACACACAGAATTAAAACAATTCAATTTATAACCAAGACTCATAATCATAAAGATATGACTGAAAGGAAATTCTGTATTTTAGTAGAATTCAAGCAACATATTTGTATATATTTCACTATCTAATTTTCTTTCCAACTTTAATTCCCTGGAGATTAGGTCAATACAATATATAATTATAATAATAACGAACACTGGTTTTGCTAGGCACTATGAAAAGTGTTCTGCATATGTGATCGCATTCATTCTGTGAAATAGCTCTATAAGTATTTATCTGCATTTAAACATGATAAAAAATTCTGCAAAAAGATAAAGCAACTGGCCCAATGTTACACAATTAAATGTGGGAGATCTGGATTGATGAGTATGACTTATCTGACTCCAAAGTCCATGCACATTTCACAATGTGGTTTCACCCACGATAAATTATGTTCTGTATCTCCCATTGCCAAGGGGACTAAACACTGAGTGCAAAATCTTCTCTAATCCTAGGAGCATGGTATTACCTAGTTAAAACCTGTTTATAGAACATGTAATATATTCCACAGTAGAGAATCCATTTACTGGCATATCATATATATTCAATATTTGATTGGTTAAACAATTAATTAACAGTGAAATAAAGTCTGTCAATATACTTGATTATGATCACCTTCGTAGTAACCAGAGACAGGACTAGAATCCTGAATCATGACTTTTAGTCCAGGACCGTATTAGTTTGGGTAAGTTTAGCTTGTTACAGAAGACTGTCAATTACTAGCTGAAAAAAGTTATCCTTGTGGTTTTCTGTCATGTGCTTATCCAGATAGATATTTCAGGGCATTCTGGTATCAGTGATTAGGCTCTTCTATCACCTCCTCTGTTCCCTTCTTTGGAAAAGTCAGAGGAGATGCACATGTCATCTGCTGATTCAGCACTGCAGACCACGGTTTGGGAAAGAGGGAAAGTGAGGGCACATGCTCTTGCCTATTAAGAGCATGACCCAAAATTGTTCATAACATGGTTCACAGTCCAAAGGCCAGAGCTCTGTCAGTTGGCAAATCTAAATGCAAGGAAGGCTAGAAAATTTAAGACATTTAAAAAAGTAACAATCAAACAAATAAAACAAAGGTTACAATGGATAGAAAAGCAAACAAATGTCTTCAATAAAAAGACACTATATCAGGCAATTATTCTGATATATTATTTTCTGATATTTGTACATTTAATTATTATCACCATTGTAGATCATGGCTAGAATACAAAAAAAAAAAATTACCTTCAGTATTTTTCCCCCTCTCAGTTAATTATTATCATTGACTAAATGATTACTAGGAAGATAAAAATGAGGGAAGCATACTTTTGAGAAAACTAATAAAATTTCATGTACTAATGAAAGACACTATCTAGCTTGTCTTAACATAGAGTATAAATTTCAAATAAAATTGTAATCATGATATATACAGAATATTAGAATTAACAATCATAGAATAACAAGTTTTTAGAAATGTTGTATGTTTACTTTTAAATGTATGATGCCTTGAGTACACTTCTCAATTTCATTAAGTAAGGGATTTTTTCTTTAATTCATTTATTGAACAAATATTTATTGAGAGTTCTTCTAGACCTTGGGGATTGAGCTGCAAACAACACAGACAAAAACCCTTCTTCTGGTGAAGCTTAACAATCTATAAAAGAAGTAAGATATGTTTTATGTAGAAGGTGGTCAGTGTGAGGAAGAAAAGCAAAGCAGCTAAAGGGAATAGAATAGGGGACATCACCCATAGAAAAGCAGTCAGAATTTTTAGAATAAATGTCAGGGAATCCCTCACGCAGAAGGTAACAGATCTGAAGTAGATGAAATATTTAGCGTGTGACTATCCAGGAGGGGGGACAATAGTAGGTTTAGAAACTGACGCTGAAAAATACTTGGAGCTTTTGTGTTCCCAGAAGAAAGAGCAGGTGAGGAGAGAGCACGTGGAGGAGAGAGAGATGAGATCCAGGAGAGAATGAGAGCTGGGTCCTGTACACAAGCCACTGTCAGGATTTGTGTTTTTAACCTGGGTAAGCTGGAAAACCACTTCAAGCAGAAGAGTCACTTGAGCTCATATTTTTAAAGCTTTATTTTGCCTTTTCTGTTTGGAATAGACTGTAGGAAAGCAAGGACTGAAGAAAAGAGAATACTTAAAGGAATGTAATTCAACTGAGAGATGATGGTGAACTGTACCAGAGCATAACGACGAACATGGTGCCATGCTGTCTGAATCAGGATCAATTTTGAAAATAGATCTGAAAGATTTGTGGTAGCAGAGGAGTAGTCACAAAGTTTGGAAGAAAGCCTTTCAAGAATTGTATTAGAAGCTAAAGAAAGGTACTGTCTCATGGGAACAAACCACAACAAAACAAAACAAGGCAAAACAAAAACCTGAGAGTAATCAGGAGCGTAGAGATACAAAGACCATACCGATCAGTATTTAGTTTTCCGGTCTGGGTAGAGTGCTGATTTACAGATGATTCAGGGTTTTTTTTGTTTTGTTTTGTTTAAAGATTTTATTTGCTTATTTGTCAGACAGAGGAAAGGAGAGAGAAATAGGGCACAAACAAGGCCAACAGCAGGCTGAGGGAGAAGCAGTTTCCCCCCTGAGCAGGGAGCCAATGAGGGACTTGATCCCAGGATACTGGGATCATAACCTGAGCTAAAGGTAGATGCCCAACTGACTGAGCCACCCAGGCTTCCCGATGATTCAGGTTTTAATGATTGTGTGTGTGTGTGTGTGTGTGTGTGTGTGTGTGTGTGTGTGACATTTGAGTAGTTGGGAGAGAAAGACTAAACTCTGAATGCATACTATTGACAATGATAGACAACCCTAAAATCAAAGCAGGCAGTGGAGAGGGATGGGATGCAATTTTAGGAAAGATGCTCCGCAAAGATCAGTGAAGAGCTAACAGTTGAGCTGAGATATGAAGGAAGAGGGAGCTGTGACTCATATTCTTGTGGCTGAGTTTCCTGGCTGACAAAGTCAGACCTGTCCTGGAGCTCATATGCCAGGAACAGCTGTTGGTTGGAGTCAAGTGAGACAGCATGCGGAGTCTGAGAGGTGACCTGGGACTACAGCACCAGAGAGTCCTGAGGCCAGAGTGAGGACCTCAGGTACTAGTCACTTCAGGGCCTGGTGAAAAACCATCAGATTTATGGCTGGTCGGTATATGATTTGATGTATGTCGTCAGATAGAAATAAATGCAATTTAAACATGCTGAGAAGCATCTTAAAATATGTTGCTATCATCTTATTAAACTCAACTTTAAACTTTTTTTTTTCATGACGTTTAAAATCCTCATTAAATACTCAAGGGATCAGACCGCTGAAGGAATTAGTTATCAGTAAATGTAGATAGTATATTATTACCACAAGAATATGAAAAAAGAGCTGTAACAGACATTCAGTTTCATGGTTTTAGAATTTAATAACTATCAGGGGCACCTGGGTGGCTCAGTCAACCATCTGCCTTTGACTCAGGTCATGATCTCAGGGTGCTGGGATGGAACACCGCACCAGGCTCCCTGCTCAGTGGGAAGCCTGCTTCCCCCTCTCCCACTCCCCCTGCTTGTGTTCCCTCTCTTGCTCTCTCTCTGTCAAATAAATAAATAAAATCTTTAAAAAAATAGAATTTAATAGCTCTCTAAGAAGGATAGGTATCATTTGACAGAGTGGTCCCAGATTCCTTCTAACCAATTATTTGTTTAAAATGCAAAAACATTCATTTTAAATGCTAGTATATCAGACAAATACCTTCTGGTGACTGACCTGTACAGTGGGATTAATGACAAATGAAGCCCATCATAGAAAAGGTAATTGATCATTTTTCTCTGAAACATGGCCCCTTTTCTTCTGATAGCACACTTCCTAGGGTGTCCATCCCTCGAAATATTCAAGATATGCACTGTAGTTAAATTATCTAGTTGCTTAATGTACAAACAATATTCCTGACATGATTTAAATCCTCTTCTTTCTCTTAAACATGACAGAATTATGGCAGTGCAATTTGATGAAATATTTAATCAGATTACTAAGGCTTTATATTATCTTTATATTATTTATAATATAAATATATAATATTTATATTATCTTTATATTCAAAAATTATACAAATTTTTGAAGCTGGTTAGTATCCTATTAGTATATTTTATCATAATATCAAATGGTAATATTTATGGTATTTACCATAATATTTATGTTAAATAAATAATATTTATGTTAAATAAGTTATAGCAAATTCTGGATATTATATTTGGAATCAACTTTGGATTGCTTTATAATTAGTTAAAAATGTTACTTAATTTTCACAATAGGTGACTCAACAATTGAAACTGACTGTGAGCTCTGCCACTTGATTATTTGGTTTTGAAGCATATGGCTCCAACCAATGTCATAGACATACACAGTAGCACAGAAAAGTACATTAAATTCTTGCCAGAAAATAAAACTTTAAGCCATCTGTTGTAAAATTCTAGCAAAGGGAAGTAGTATCCTTCACAGATTTGATTGCTGTAACTTCCATCCTTGTATGAAAATAACCATACATTTTTATCACAGGCTTTGTCTCTATGATGGCCTTTAATAGGTCGCCAGCCAATGTTTTGTTTCATTATATTGTAAGCCAATATGTGGGTTTTTTTTTTTTTAACTGCTGAAAAATATAGCAACAGTCAACTGATACAGAATCTATTGGAAAGGATAAAACACAACTTTTAAAGATACTATTTTATAGGTAAATTTTATAAAAAAAGGTGATAGTCAAAATCATTGCAAATGATGAAAAAAATGTGCACCTATGTTCCACCTGACTTTGTGGGGGAACTGAATTTACATGAGGTATGTAGTAAGGCACCTGAAAATCCAGAGCTGTGGGAAACATGAGGAATGCGGTGCAATACGTGAGTGGTTTAGGTTGTAACAAAGGAAATATTACTGTATAATGATGGGAGAATATCCATCTGACTAGTGCAGAGGGAGGAGCACGATGGTCCCATCCCTGCAAGGCAAGAGGAGTGGAAGAAGAGCTTTCTCTGGAGAAGGAAAAGAAAAATTACCTGATATTTTATTGTTTAGGGGCTGTTGCCTCGTTGGCACGCTCTCATCTCTGTAGTGAACGTGGATTTTTTGTCTTTGTGTGTAACGAAGTTGAATTTTCCTCTTCAAAAACAATAAATTAGAAAAATGCTTTTTAAGAGCAGAGTTTTATTGCACTAATGATCTTTCATTCTGTTATCCAGTTTTCTTTCCTGTGAAATATTTCGTATTCGTGGTTTATTTCTACTGACATTTTTTTGTAAAATGTAGTCTCTCTTTAACCCCTTAAAATCTTATTTTCATCCATATCATTTTGTGGGAATCACGCTAACAAAATTCAATAGTGATTCTTGAATCCACCAACCTTCAACATATCCTTCAAACTCAGTAGATAGGTATAAAGAATGCATTTTTGAACTTCTTTGACTATAAAATGACAGCATGCTTATTTAATTTTTACTCTTTATCCAGTCTGTATTTTACTCATTTATGACCTCATAATTCAGCTACTTCCAAAAGCCTGGCTAGTCCAGCACTGATTCACTTTTTACCGCTAATGAAATACATGGTGATACTCATATCTGTTTTCAGGACATTAAATGTGTGCCTCTCCTTTAAAACCCACTAAAGCTGGAATTTCATATCGCAACTTACCTATAGAATATTCCACTTAAATATTAATAAATAGGTCTTTTACTTATTTATTAATAAAAAATCTCTTTCTTATCTTGAACTCACTAAATCTAAATTTAAATATATTATATTCCTCCTCCAAACCATTTACGATTACCAACTTTATCATTTCCATTGATGTCATTACTATTTTTCCAATATCCATACTTAAACAACTGGGCATCATTTTACTTCCTTATCCTCCCTTTCTATCCTCCAATAATATCACATATTCCAGATGTGAAGGTCATATCCTCTTTATTCTGTAATGAATCTGGAAAATATTGATGGATAAATAGTAAAATACATATTTGGAGTTAATATTTACTTGTTTTCTTTTTACTTCTGTGACACAGCCTAATAATGGCCTCCTTTCCACAGCAAAACCAAGATGACTTTTAGCTGCAATTTTAAGGTTCTTTTCTGATCCAACATTCCTTTTATTTCCTGACCAAGCTCCTAGGTGTTGGAATCAGTCCAAAATTCTTGGATCATGTTAGTCTCTCATTATACATGAAATTATGGCATTTTGGGGTCTGTGCGGCAAATAGGACGGGGTTGTTGCCAAAGACATATTCCTATTCAATTTCTTAAATGACACATATTAATTTCTGTATTCAGGAGATGGAAGTTTCCAAGTCAACCTATGAGGCCCTCCAAGTTCAATACCTAACCCAGCTAATTCATAACAGTGTTACTATTTTTAATGTAACAATGTAGGAGTGAGCAGATTTTAACTGCTGCTTACAGTTTTTACAAGATGGCAATCATAAGGGCAGAACAATTTCTAGATTCCATAACATTTTTAGCTGGCTAACTTCAATAATGTTTCCTTCTCTCTACCACCACAACCATACCTCCCTCCTATTGTGGTTAAGATATTCAGGTCACTTCTGAATATTAATAGTAGGATTTCCAAACAGAAACCTTGGTTTACACTATTAGGTTTGATACATTTTCTATCAAGCTATTGGGATACTATTTTTATAAATTCAGATTCCTAAAATTTTAGATCTTGAAGTATGTTAAGCATTTCCACAGAGGAAAATACGATATATCAATTTGGTCTAATTGCCTTCTTGGGAAATGATGTGACCACAGAAATTAACAGCTAAAAGAAAGCAAAGGGTGTCATAGGTAACTTGACCCATCTACTGACTTAATTTTCATTGAACAAAACTATAAATAAATTTCACGTTTCATTCTAAATTAGGAAGGGAAATGAATCAGATAATTAAAATAAAGTTGGGTTTGAGAAAATTCAGGAAGTGAGAAACAAATCTATTTCCATTCTTATTGTTATTTGAAACAATATGCTCCTTCCTACTTTGGACTTTTATCACTCTCAAGGAAAAAGAAAAAACGCACAAAGCCTTTTTATAATTGAAGCATGTGAGACAAAGACATGACCAGTTTGTTGATTTTCATAACTATGCCTTTACTCCTGGCCCTGAAATTAGTTCTTGAATGAAGGGTAGCTGGTAGAAAGCTGACCCTGACCCTTTGGAGTTAGAAGAGGGAAGAACTTTTTTTTTTTTAATTTAATTTGTTTTTCAGTGTTCCAAAATTCATTGTTTATGCACCACACCCAGTGCTCCATGCAATACATGCCCTTCATAATACCCACCACCAGGTTCACCCAACCCCCCAACCCCATCCCCTCCAAAACCCTCAGTTTGTTTCTCAGAGTCCACAGTCTTTCATGGTTCATCTCCCCCTCCTATTTCCCCCAACTCACTTCTCCTCTCATCTCCCAATGTCTTCCGTGTTGTTCCTTATGCTCCACAAGTAAGTGAAACCATATGATAATTGACTCTCTCTGCTGAGGCAAGAACTCTTAATCCCAACTTTGTCGTAGACATTCTGTGTGGTCTCATGTGCAGAATCCGTACCAGATCTGTTTTACCTACATCAGACATGGTATTTGAAAATGCTTGAGGGTGTAAAACCTTAATTACCAGAGTTATTATTTTCTAATTAACAAGCCTTTATATTCTTTTCAATTTCTCTTTTCTTGATAGAGCAATCATGCTCAAAAAATGCAGAATCTACTTTTTTAAAAATGCTTTTTTCATTAACCTAGAGAGGAGACTATTTCTTCAAAACTATTTTAGTATATAATGAAATCTTTTCAGAATCAAGTTCTTTAATTTAATATGACCTTATTCTTCTCTACAGTAACAATTTGTCTCTTAAAATAACAATGGTCCCAGAGAGATTTTTTCATAGGAGTAAACTCAAAAATTTCTGTATCTTTACTAGCTAGCCTTCCTTTTGAACTTTGTGCTGTCCTAAATGGTTCCTGGAGGGAATTATAAAAATAACTCAGGTCCTAATGAGAAAACAAGTCTCCAAAGCATTATTCAGAGATTGTCATCCCCTGGCTTTGAATTTTTACGTGACAGAGTTCTATTGTCCCATGTCGTTATTCATGATCTCAAACTGTCTGTTCTAATTTCCAAGAAATGCTAAGCAAAGCAGGGTTCAAATTCAGGAAGAAGATTTTCCCCCTTCAATGAAAATGAAATTGTAACTGGAAACATGGTTGATTAGATAAACACCACTTGTTTACTTGTGAATTATCTCCAAATGCTGCTGGGTATCCTTTGTTACAAAGACGAAAAGGTATCATTTGGGTAAAAGTTAGGCATAAGAAATTCTCCTAAAACTATGAAACATTAGAAACGTTAAGTTTTCTTGTTAGTTTCACATTAAACTTTTTGTTTTTTAATGTGATCTTTGCAAAGGATAAGCATATATGTCTTGGGAAATAGGTTTTCTGTCATTCGTTTTTACATACACGCTCAACTAAGTCTCTGATTAAAGAAAAGTAAAGTTACATTGTAATATGGGAAATGAGATTATATTTTTAATTTTTTTTTGATATAGAAAAGTAAAGAGCATTCTACATTAAGAATATTATTCATGGGGGGGCGCCTGGGTGGCTCAGTGGGTTAAGCCGCTGCCTTCGGCTCAGGTCGTGATCTCGGAGTCCTGGGATCGAGCCCCGCGTCGGGCTCTCTGCTCAGCAGGGAGCCTGCTTCCTCCTCTCTCTCTCTGCTTGCCTCTCTGCCTGCTTGTGATCTCTCTCTGTCAAATAAATAAATAAAATCTTAAAAAAAAAAAAAAAAAAAGAATATTATTCATGGGGCACCTGGGTGGCTCAGTGGGTTAAGCCTCTGCCTTCAGCTCAGGTATGATCTCAGGGTCCTGGGATGGAGCCCTGCATGCATCTGACTCTGCTCAGCAGGGGGCCTGCTTCCCCCTCTCCCTCTGCCAACTCCTGATCTCTTTTTGTCAAATAAATAAATAAAGTCTTTTAAAAAAAGAATATTATTCATTATACTGTGGTGGTTGGGTGGCTTGGTCATTAAGCATCTGCCTTCAGCTCAGGTCGTGATCCCAGGGTCCTAGGATCAAGACTCAAATTGGACTCCCTGCTGGGTGAGAAGCCTGCTTCTCCCTCTCCCACTCCCCTTCTTGTGTTCTCTCTCTCACTATGTCTTCCTCTGTCAAATAAATACATAAAATCTTAAAAAAAAGAATATTGTTCATTATAATGCCAACTGTTACAGGAAAGTGTATTTTCTATTTCAGCAGCTATTAATATCAGGCTAAAAATCACTGAGACAGTGCTGGTCAACATGTTGCTTTTTGAAGGAATTTTAATGGGTTATATTATAATTTTGAAGGAGTTTTAATGGAAAAGAGCATACCTCCATGAACGTAGCTCTTTGATTTTACAACATTTAAAGAATTGTTCTATTAGTGTCTTTGTTGTTGTGGGCTTGCTCAGTATGCACGAACTAATTTTAGTCACATGCATAGCTTTGGGGGAAAATGAAATCATCATGTTGTATGGTCGTTGGTATGCAAAGCCATAAGGTGGTAAATTGTTACCCATCCTCATCTTGAATTTGTGGAATCATTACATGGCCTCCAGCATTCAGTATACTGGAAGAAAAGGCAGTGTAGATGAACACACTGTCCTCCATATATAGGTTTATACCCGTCATGAAATGTACATTATTCAATCTTATAAAGATCAAGATTTATTTTAAGCAGGGTTGAAAGAAAGACTAGAGCAGGTTGGTATCTGGCATTGAAACCTGGTCATTTCACTAAAACTTTGACTCGGTGTCACCCCTCTCTTAGACATTTCTGGTCACAAGATTCAAAGAGAAGAAAAAATAATCACACCTTTATATAGTGTAGGTTTACCATTTTTAACTGAATATAAAATAATCAGAAGAAACTTCATGTGCATTCACTGAAATTTGAGGTTTCCTTCCTAGGGATGAAATAGAAAGTTCTCAGAGAGCCTGCAAGTTACCTGGCCAGACTTTTCACCCTTGGGATGCTTCCACAATTTTGTACCAGGGCCCATCGTCTTGACTCGTATTTTGTTTCCACTGTTCCTGTGCCTTTAGAAGGTTCCACCAAGGCCTTGCTCAAGCATCACTTCCTCTATGTAGCCTTTTCTGGTCCCTAGGTAGTATTTCCCTCCTTTGTTTTCTGCACCATTTGCCCCACATCTCATTTAGCTTCTGCAACAATGCATTCTGTTTATCTCTTTACGCATCGAATTTGTCCACTATCTTCTGTGCTTTCTAAGAGCAATGAGTATGACTTATTTATTTGTTTGTTTGTTTATTTATTTATTTATTGGGACTTATTTTTTTCTTTGTGTCTCCAGACAGAAACTAGCAAAATGCCTGGACAGAGAAGGGCAATCATAGATGTTTGTGGAATAATAAACTTAAAATGCCAAAGTATAATAAATCTACAAACTATACACAAACAACTAAACAAACCATAAATAAAAGTTCTTTTATTTATCTTGTTCTGTCCATTTTTAGAGTCTCACATAGACTACTTCATAATGTTGTTTCTAAGTGTTCTCTGGATATCAGAAATTAACAGTGACCTCAAAGTGAGCTTGGGCTCCTGACTCTTAAATCTTCCACGGACTTGGTAGTTTTATTTATTTCTGTAACCATAGGTATTAGTACCCTGTCTAGCACGTGCCTGTTGTTCAGTAAGAGATTCTAAAACAAAAATGTTCTCTATATTGCTAGCCTAATTCCATAAGTGCTTCCTGGTTCTTTTGAACCATTTGTATTTTCATCACCTACATGATCCATTTCAGACTTTTCTCTTTCTACTCTTCAGGTGAGTCCTGATCTGTGTTCTTTGTACCTTACAGTGTTAGTGTCTTTGGCCAGATAAACAAAGGGGGCAGCAAAGTTCTGAAAATGGCAATGATAGTTACAATTTTCATAGCTTTATCTTTGTATATTAGCATTTCCTACACAGTTTATAGTATTTGACATTACGTAGGGCTGAAATGAAAATTTAATCCATCAGACATTATGTGTGTGTGTATGTGTGTTCTGTACATCAGAGGTATATACAAGGAACTGTTTAGTTGCCTTTAATTTTACCTTTATTTTAAAATTTATAATGATGAGGATTATCTGAATATTTACATTTATAAATATAGCCAATAGACTTAAATCAATGAGAGTACTTAATACGAATATGTGATTAAAAAATATCATGCCAATGTTTTCTTAGAGTTCCAGCCAAGGAAAAACACTCACCTCCTACTAGATAAACGGCATCTACCTGGTCAACATCTACTCTCTTGACTTTAACTTCATGTATTTATACATCATTAAACTTCAAGAGAGTTAGATTTCCACTGCTGGATGTAGAGACTGAAGACAGACCACAAATGGGTCAAGTTAGCAGATGTAGATACTTAAGACATATTGAGTTGGAGGACATGAGATACCTGGGTCTTTTCCTTGCTCACCTTCTGCTGTCTCAGTTTTATCATCCCCAAAATGTGAGGCTTGGATTACATTTGCAAGACTACATATCACTACATATGTGATTTTTTTCCCATTTTTTTAATTGTGGAAAAAAACACTTTATCACCATATTAACTACTTTAAAGTGCATAACTTAATAGTATTAAGTGTATTCACACTGGTATGAAATAAAATTTCTAGAACTTTTCTTCTTGAAAATCTGAAACTCTATACTTACTAAGCAACTCCTTTTACCTCCCTCTACCCACCTCCACCTTGGTAACCACAATTCTACTTTTTATGGTTTTTGACTACCTTAGATATGTTATATAAGTAGAATCATTTAGCATTTGTCTACTTGTGACTGGCTTATTTCACTTAACATAATCTCCTCAAGGTTTATCCATGTTGTAGCATCTGACGGGATTTTCTTCTGTATTAAGCTAAAGAATATTCCATCATAGGTATATATTGTGATTGGTTTACTCATTCATCTATCAACAAGCATTTCTGCTGATTCCAACTCTTTGCAATTGTGAATAGTGCTGCTTGGAACATAGGTGTGCAAAGATTTCTTCAATTCTCTGCTTTTTTTTTTTATTTTGGAGATTATATACCCAGAAGTGGGGTTGATAGGCTATATATTTCTGTTTCTGACTTTTGGAGGAAACTCCATCTATTTTCCATAGCACTTACACTATTTCACAATCCCACCAATGGTGCACCAGAGTTCCAATTTTTCTACATCCTCGTTTGCACCTGTTATATTCTGTTGACTTGATAGTAGTTGTCAATTAGTGAGATGACATCTCATTGTGATTTTGTTTTTTATTTCTCTGATGATTAGCAATCCTGAGCATATTTTCAAATGTTTGTTGTCTGCTTGTGTATTATCTTTGGAGAAATGCCTATTCAAGTCCTTTGTCTATTTTTTGATCATCTTTTTATATTCTGGATATTAGCCCCTTACCAGATATATGATTTGCAAATATTTTCTCACATTCTACAGATTTTATTTTCACTGTGATTGTGTCCTTAGATGTACACATTTTTTTAACTTTGCTATAGTCTTATTTGTCTCTTTTTGGTTTTGTGGTCTGTGTTTTTGATGTCCTATCCAAGAAATTATTGTCAAATCAAATATCATGAAACTTCTCTCCTGTGTTTTCTTTTGGGAGGTTCCAATGTGTGATTTTTAAACCTTTGTCTTTTTTTTTTTAATCAAAGAAGAATGTACTAAAAAAAAGAAGAAACTACTAATTTAGTATGCATTATGAAACTAAACAGTAATGTATTTTGACAATGATTAGAATTGTTTTATACCTTTTGTCTCAATGATCATGGCTATGACAACTAATCAACCCACTTTGCTATCCATGTTGTAAAACTATTATTGAAAGTGTTGATAATCTATTTCAGAACAGGAAAAATGTTTTGGTTGGATTATAGATATCAAGTTGTGGCCATATAAGACTACTAATTATCCTTAAAGCAATACTTGTGCAATTCTTCCTCTGTACCTTTATTAAGTACTCTCCAACCCCTCCCTTCTTACTTAAGGTAAGTCTTCTTTTAAGGCCAGATAAAACCCCACACATGAAGCTTTTTTCTCCTTTCTTATTATTAGTGGATCTCTTTTCTCACTGAGTCAACTCAAGCTTGTTCTTTCTATATGTTAACTCTCTATACTAACTGCTATAGTTACAGTTTTGTTTTAAAAGAAATAAGTTCAATAAAATGGAAATTTATTCCTGGGTGGTTGAAGAGAATCTATGCTATTTTTTTCCCCTCACATTTCTGTCTCTTAATTATTAAACTTAAGAATCAAGTACCAAAATATTTATAGTATACTGACATGCCATTATCCCTGTGATGGCAGTACCGTTGATGGAAGCAGGTCATAGTTTCAGGGATGGGACAACAACAGATTGCCACATCAGCTGTAGCCTCTGGGGGACACTAAAATAGAAGCCAGGATAAATGGGAGCATCTGTTCAGTGGAAGCAGCAACAGGTGCAAATCTAACACTGAAGTAATTGCAGAATGACAAAGAGGAAATAACTCAAAATGTTAATATTAGATAAAGAATAAATAGCCCAAAATATTAACACTAGTTATTTTTAAATTGAGTTTATATGTGACTTTTAATTTATCTGGATCTTAATTTTAAAACATTTTACAAGAGTCTATATTGTTTTAATAGTTAGGAAAAGAGTTATTTGAAAAGGACACAGAGAGTGAAGGAATTATAATAGCTAATAGGTTTCATAAAAAAAAATAACTTAGGGTCACATTGTTTACTATGCTTCAGAGAATAGAAATTGTTGTTGAATAGTGGTGTGTATGTATAAATATATATATATAGAGAGAGAGAGAGAGAAAGAGAGAGAGAGTTGAGGTGGTGAAGAATAGAGTTCTAAGACTGGAGGTTGCTAGGATTCAGTGATTATTTTTTGTTAGTAAGGGCTCAGTTACCTGAATTTCCTCTTTAAACTGGTGATTTGGGGAAAACAAGTTTAAATATCTCTTGAGTCTCTTCATATAAATTGTAAAGTCTTAAAATTAAGGCATAATTAAGTCCCAATAATTTTTAAACTCTAAATACCTAGAGACCGAAGGAATGAGTTTCTTAATTTATTTTACAATAAATATTGAATACAACTCTATCAGTTGGGTCTCAATCCAAGGAAAGAAAACTACACAGTAATTTGAACAGAGAAAGCTTAATGTACAGAATTATTCACTATAACAGGGGATTGCTGTAATGAGGGGCAGAATAGCAAAAGAAAAAAGCTCTATAGAGTACAGAACTAGCAAATGCAAGTGTAGGAAGTAGTCTCCAAAACCCATGGCTAATCAGGGAGATTCAAATCAAAACCACATTGAGATACCACCTTACACCAGTTAGAATGGCCACAATTTACAAGACAGTAAACAGCATGTGTTGGAGAGGATGTGGAGAAAGGGGAACCCTCTTACACTTGGTGGGAATGCTAGTTGGTGCGGCCACTTTGGAAAACAGTGTGGAGATTCCTTAAGAAATTAAAAATAGAGCTTCCCTATGACCCTGCAATTGCACTACTGGGTATTTACCCCAAAGATACTGATGTAGTGAAAAGAAGGGACATCTGTATCCCAATGTTCATAGCAGCAATGGCCACAGTTGTTAAACTGTGGAAAGAGCCAAGATGCACTTCAATAGATGAAGAAGATATGGTCCATATATACAATAGAGTATTATGCCTCCATCAGAAAAGATGAATACCCAACTTTTGTATCAACATGGAACAGGACTGGAGGAGATTATGCTGAGTGAAATAAGCCAAATAGAGAGAGTCAATTATCATATGGTTTCACTTACTTGTGGAGCATAAGGAAGAACTCTGAGGACATTGGGAGATGGAGAGGGGAAGTGAGTTGGGAGAAATTAGAGGGGGAGACAAACCACGAGAGACTGTGGACTCTGGGAAAGAAACTGAAGGTTTTGGAGGGGAGGGAGGTGGGGTTGGGTGAGCCTGGTGGTGGGTATTATGGAGGGCACTTGTATTGCATGGAGCACCGGGTGTGGTGCATAAATAAAGAATGCTAGAACACTGAAAAGAAATAAAATAAAATAAAATAAAATGAAAAAAAAAAAAAACATGGCTAAAATAGATCACACAAGAAGATGGTTTCTCCCCAACAGGATGGGATCCAAGCCTTGTTGCACATGGCTCATTGGATATCAGAGAAGATCCTGAGGTGCTGTATTGACAGAAATTTTTAGAAATATGCCCTCCTTGGTTGGAAGGAAGTCCACTTTCTAGGGTATAATGGAAAGCCATTCATAAGAGGGTGTCTGTCCAGAGACATCCTACCACAAAACCACATGAGAGAGGTTCAAGGGGAAGTTGACAGCCACTGGGTGTTGCTGTCTTCATGCATTGTAGGGAACCAGATACTAGAGAAGCTATGCTCCAGGGAGATAGTCTGATGAAAGGGCACACTGGAACCAGAAAAGAAACTCCTTTCACTTCCAGTGTCTCTCCTCTCTTTCCTGACAAGTCTTTATATTCTGGAAGCTATTTAAAGAGCCTCTCTTGGGATGCCTGGGTGGCTCAGTTGGTTAAGCATCTGCTCAGGTTCTGGCATAGAGTCCTGCATCTGGCTCCTTCCTCAGCAGCGATCCTGTTTCTCCCTCTGCCTGCCACTCCTCTCTGCCTGCCATACTTTTTTTTTTTAAATGCCCATATTAGGGTTTGGACAGTCCTTTGAAACATTTCTAACCAAGGTGCCAGAGAACAGATTCTTCTATGGCCAGTCATTGCCTGTTCACCCAGCGTTTCCTCACCAGTAAATCCCTTCATATGTTTCCACTGCCTGGTTTTGCATAAAGGAGTCCTCCACTCCGTCTTATTTTACAATCATATTCATCTTATCATCTACCATTTTATAATCATGTTATAGTCCTTGTTCTGGTAAACATTCAAATAATAATTTCCAATCTCAACTAATGAATGTTTCCTGCTAGGTCTTTTGTATCACTTTATGTTCACATATAAGAAGATTAGACATCAGTAACACTTTTGACACAACTTTATATTCAACATTTGTGAAAATTAATAAGCCATATAATATACTTATAGAAGGGAAATGTTAGGTGTCACTTTATTTTCATAATTGAAAGAGGAGCTAGCTCTATTAATTATGTGATCATTGTAGTAATATCTATGTGAGAATTAAAGCAATGGTTTTTATGATAGTAGCAGCAGAAATAAAATGAGGAGAAAACAAATACAATCTCTTATTTAATGTAGACATTGTCAAATTAATAATTAATTAGTTAAAACTTGATTTTCCTAAACTTTAGGTTGGATTAGATTATCTCTATGATCCCTTGTGCCTTATAACATTCTATGATTCTGCAATCAAAGATAAGGGAGGATTTAAATGTCAAAGATTTCAAATGTTGGGGAAAAAAAAAACAGAAAGAAAAATAATATAATGGGGATTGAGGAGGGAAAGGAGTAGAAATGTTGAGTATAGTTTTGAATTGGGTTTATTTTTCAAGTTGTGTTGGGACATCCCAGTGGGAAGGTCTGGTAGATAATTAGACTTACAGGATTGGATCTTAGTAAAATATTAGTTTTGGAGATAAACTTCTTGCTATTTTTGCCAAAATATTCCTTAATTGTGGGGTTCTCTGTAATAAAATTATAAGCCAATGAGTATAGATACCAATAATTTTTATTTAAAACAAAGACTATGTGAAGTAGTGCTGGACACAAATGAAATTGAAATTAATTTCAAGGGGCTCATCTGGATCCAATCATGGAGTGTTTGAGTCTTTAAACTGGCACAAATAATGATCAGACTTGAGTTGCTTGATCTTTGTTCTTTACTGAATCAGAAGCAAGTAATACATAAGATATAGGAATAAATAGTGGGTATGAGGAAAGAAAAACAGAGTTTCACAGTTCTTCCATATGTCTCTAATACCTCTCAAAGGCATGGCAGACGTATTGGGGCCACTTACAAGTCATGTCTACCAAGTAAGAATAATCAAAGGAGTTAGGAAGCAATGACATTAATATGACAAAGAGACCACCTTATTATTCAAGAAAAATCTCAACTGCTTCACAATGACATACTCAAGGATCATAAGTTGTACTGTGTCACCAGCCATGGCCTTCAAAGGGCCATACATAAATAAGAATTTCTGATATTTGTACAGTGATGTGTCAAAACATCTTTATGAACAAACAGATTTGAGATTTTGGTTAAGAACATAACTCTGGAGTCCAAGGTCATGAATTTGAAAATTGACTCTATTAGCTTGCTTAATGACTGCGGATAAATCAGTATTACTGAGGGTTAGTTCCTCATACACGTAAGGAGATAAAAATAGTACTTCTCTGAAGGTGTTGCTGGATTGATAAAAACAGTTGACATTTGTAAAGGTTTAAACAATGCCTGGCATAAAAGAAGTCTTCAAGAAATGTTCACTATTGTACTACAAAACCCAAATGATAACAATTACCCTGAATTCCAGGCTCTACCCATTTCACAGATAAGGAAACTGATAGAGATGTTATGCACAACGTAAGAAAATAAAGATTTAAACTGAAAAGGCAGAACAGGGAAAACAGATTTCCTAGGCCAGGTGATTTTTGCCTTAATAACATTTATCCTCTTTCCATCAAAATTATGCAGGGGTTTTTGTTGAGACCCATTAATCTCCAGGGAAGGAAATAGTCAAAAGACAAATGGGAATCAAGAGTAGTTTGATATGAAATTAATTAATAGTAAAATTATAAAACTTGCAAATTTGTAATTTGAACAAAAACTGTTATACACAAAAATATTTTAATCAATATGGGTGCTTAAGTGTAGGGCAGAATACAATAATTTGTTATGTTTCAAAGTTTTTACATCCCAATGACAAAATCTAAGTCAATGTAGAAGATGATATATGCCTCTGATGAGTGCATGATAGTGTAAGAGAGTTAAGAGATATGGACAATTGTTTCAGTTTAGGAGAATTAAGCATAACATTATTTGAATTTGGTTTTGAAGATTGAATAGACACCATATGAGCAGGCAGAGAAAACAACATGGACATATGTTGGCCACATGTAGAGAAAATAGAAATGGAATGGAGAACCATAGAGGAAGAGAAAGAAAGGAGAAAAGATTGAAAAAAATCAAGGATGGAATGTAAAGAAGTAAAAGAAGCAGGAGGAACGAGGGAATGAATGTCTCTTGGAGTATTAATCAAAGGCGTTACCTCAGGTGATACAACACACTTTTTTTGGATGGCATAGACTTCTCTTATTACTGCTTCTTGAAGAGATCATTAGCTAAAAAACATAAAACAAAACAAAAACAAGAAAAAAAAGTCTTCTAAATTCTTCAACTTTCATTTAAAATACATTCATTTCTCTGTGAATGGTGCAGCCACTGTACTTTTTTTCAAGAAATTATTTTAATTGACTCTAAGGATATTGGCCAGAGTAATGATGAGCCTTTGTAGCTTTAAATTCTGATTGTCCACAAACAATATATAATCAGCTAGTTCAAAATTTCTCTACCTCAGGGGGAGGGGGGTTGGGAGAAGGGGGGTGGGGTTATGGACATTGAGGAGGGTATGTGCTATGGTGAGTGATGTGAAGTGTGTAAACCTGGCGATTCACAGACCTGTACCCCTGGGGATAAAAATATATTATATGTTTATAAAAAATAAAAATTAAAAAAAAATTTCTCTACCTCTTTCTTAGACCCCCTTGGACTATTGTTATCTTTATGCAAAGTGTCAATGTTGTTATGTGTGTGTGTGTATGCAGATATATACATATATATTTGTATATACGGATATATATATATATATATATATATATATATATATACACAGATAAGCACTGTCCCTTCTAGAAGTTGCATGTATCCGGATGTTAGATATATATTTTATTTTATTTAACAGAAAGAGAAAGAACTAGCAAAAACAAATGAGAATGGAAGTCTGAAATCAGAAAGTCATAAATGTATTGACTTGACTTTACACTAGCCAGATTGTTTTGGATGCGAATAGCAGAGAACTCTGACTGCACTAGACTAACATTACATTAAGAGAAGTTACCATTGTATATCCCCAGGTATAAAGAAGCTCAAGCCATGGTAGTTGAAAGATCCAGCTTCATTCTTCTCTAGTTATTTTGGCTTTTTGCCCCTCCCTGTGTGGTCTTTACCTTCAGGATGATACCAGTGTGGATTCTGTTCCAAGTCTCAATTACAGACATGCAACATACAAAGGAAGAAAAGGAAGTATCCTTTCTTAAGCCTGTGGAAACCTTACTTAAATTGAATCAGTGTAGCTAACTCAGGAGTTTTCTGTGTCCCTCCTTCATACTCCAAAGCAGCCTTGCAAGTATAAATATCTAGGAGAGAAACTAGGAAACATATACCCAACTTTCACTGAGGAAAGCCAGCTCAAACATTGTCCCTTGCTACCTCGAGTTGAAACGTTTTTAGTGTTCAGGTATGTAACAGAAACTGAAAGCTATTTCCGCTTTAATATTCATTCTCCTCTTCCACAGTGAGAATAGCTGACCACCATATCTACTGGCTAGAGACACCCCAGTTTCTCAGATACACTGGATCTAGTGGCTCTGTGACTAAATTCTGGGCAACTTGTGATAAAAGTAGAAGTGGTGTGAGTAACTTCTGGGAATTTTTCCTAAAGGGAGTGATTTGTCCTTCTCCTACTCTTGTCTTCCTTTCTGATAGAGGATGGTGACATGATAGATGGAGTTAGAGCAAACATCTTAGACCATGAGTTAAAAGCTGGGTCCTTAAGATTACAGATCAGAATAGACGGTGCCTCCTTTCCTGTTCATGTACAGCTTCCATACAGGCTGAGAACTAACTACATTTGTGTGAGGGAAAATAAAATCTGGTGTTATTTGGTCACATTATTTGAGGCTTGCTGTCTTTGATTTCCTAACCTAATAGTAATTGATATTTATAAATATATTAAGAAGAAGCAGGCAGGTAAATGATCAACTTCTATGTAACAAAACCAAATCTTTAGTACCCCTTGCAACCTTTAGTTGAAGGCTGTATTCAGTGTACATGCACTACCATTTGGATCCCTTCAATTTATTGTTAAGGAAGATAATTATTATGAGAACAGTATCATCTTGAATGATAGTCATTCCAGTCTACGGTCATACCACCCTGAACGCGCCCGATCTCGTCTGATCTCGGAAGCTAAGCAGGGTCGGGCCTGGTTAGTACTTGGATGGGAGATAGTCATTCCAGAAATCAGTGATACAATGTAAATCATTTCAAATCATCTTTTTACAAGATCCTTTTTGAAAGTTGGGGAAAATATCTGTTTCTTACAACTGAAAAATTTCTAATATCAATGCAGTTATGTGGTACATTGCACAAGCAACATTTTCTCTTGATAATTTTAATCTTAATGTGCCTTTTCCCTTAATAGGCTTCATCTTGATTTTGGTCCCAGTTGCAACATATTTTGCTTATTAATTCGACAAAGCTCTATAGCAAATAGCTATATTCAATTAAAGTATAAGCTAATAAATGCTTGGATAATAGTTTAATAACTGATTAAAGTGATTTTCATTCTATAAGCAAAGATATAAATGTAATGAATTCTTATTCCTGCAAACATTTCAGATTTATTTAAAAGGAGGCTTTTATTATAATATCATCCTTACATAATTGAGGTCTGGTTATGTGATAATGTATCTTAAGTATTGTAGTGGAGGGTTATTACCCAACACCTAATGTTTTATGTATGAATTTGGTAACATAAAAATATGTTAAGTATATTAAATAACTTCTTTCTAAAATATTTTATAAAATTATCTGGTTTAAATCAGTATGTTTTGTCACTGTAAGCATGTTCAAGAAAAGAGAAAAATATATCACAATTTTCAAATGTGAGCCCTACTGTATACATACTGTTAAGTAATTGTGAATCACTGGAAGGAATAATTAGGAGTACAACTAAGCTAACCAGATTTATCAAATAAAAATACATTGTATTTTTTTTCTATTTTATCAGGCAATCCTAAGTACTGACACTTAATAAGTTTAACATTCTGATCAGTTAGTGTGACCTGGCCAATTGCTTCATATTTCCAGGTTAAAAAACATTAGCTCAAAGGGGAAAGAAAGTGAATTATCATTTATTAAATGTTCTATGTCAGGCATCGTTGTATGTGAAACTTTTAGAACAAAAGGTTTCTGGCCTGATCACAATCCTATGTGATAGGCATTAACATAGCTTATACATATAAGAAACAACTGAGAACATCTATTCACACATTTATACTAATTATCCAAAATCTACAGAGAGAAAGCAACGAATTTGGTATTTGCTCCCAGCTCCATTGGACTTTTAAATCTTTTGATTTCTGAACAAAGAAATAGCCATTGTTCCTTGAGTTCTATTTTTTCTTCTTTGCCACCATTCTGTATGTCTCAGGAGACTGGTGTTTGCGGATATAAATCAGTGGCTCCCTTGTTCTTTGGCATCTGATTGCATTCAGCTAGTGGGAGTTACCAGCAGGTAATTAGGAAGACTGACCCCAGATTTTAATAATTTACCATGGATAATCCTTTTTTGAATAGGGAAAACTGCAGGGATATGAGTATATTATGGAGGAAAGGAAGGAATTGGGTATGTCTGCTACTGGAAGGTTAGGTATTATGATATCAAAGTTCTGTTTGAGATGCTGTCATTTAACACACTGGTGAATAACGATATACTCATATTATTTGAGATAGGATGATTTGATTAAAGCAAATACACTAATTCTCATGGTACCTTTGTCTAGTGTGGAAGATTTAGAATAGATTTTTTACAAACAGTAATAAGTACTACTTTAAATTATAATAAATGATTTGAAGAAAAGCTGTGAATGAAATGAGCAATTTAAACACAGAAGCTTGATTTAGAAAAGGGGTATGAAAGACAGTCATTCCTGAGCCAGTGTTATTTTTTCTCAGGCCTCAAGGATGAATAGACTTATTTAACAAAGAATGGGAGGGACAGTATTCAAGGGAGAGTGAAGAAACAATAGAGATGAAGGGAAATACTGTAGTGGTGCTGTGATTAAAGACATAAACAGGAAAGAGGTCACATAGATTGATTTTGGTGGGTGAATGTGGGGAAAATAGAAGTTCAGTTATATGCAATGCAAGCTGGATACACAGGCTTAGAATTTTAAGTGAGAGGGAGTATGGAGATATAAATGACAAAAAATAATCATACTGAGCAACAGATCAAAAACAAGCATGTGTACTCTAAGTTTTAGCACACAGTCTTTGACAAACAGTTTCAAAGCTTTCAAGAAGCATGTTTATTCTTCTAGACTCCTCAGAATAAAGCTTTAAGTGGAACCATAATGAGCCTGAAAATTTGGTCAGTCCAATCACCAGGAACAATGGAAGCAATATTGCTGAATCTCTAGCTCATCATGTGAGATGAACTACAACACATCAACAAATCAGATATCTCGGTCTCCTTGATCTTGCCATGTTTTCCAAAGCCAAGTCTACATGGTGCTATGCAACCATTTAGTCTGGGTTCAGAAATGTCTGGCATCTCTCTATACAGTAGCAAACTAATATGTTTGAGGAAATAAACAATTGCATGGGTGGCCCCAACTGCATGTTCAAACTGGAATTAATATCCCCAGAGTTCTTTGAAGCCCTGACTTTAATAACATAAACAAACAAGGGAAGATATCAGTAGTCACAACCAATAAAATGTAACTTAATTTAAAAAGTACCAAAGAAAGTTAAGATGATTCAAGCAAATATTCAATGAAAATAAACACAAAAGATAAGTGAGCAAAAGCAGTCAAGTTAATGAGTCTTTTATAATGGTTTATGATCAAATGCAGTAAACACACACACACTCAGACACACACACACACACACACACACACACACACACACACACACACACAGTGTTTTAAGCTGAGACTTGAAACAGTCCTGAGTAAATAAATGGCCCACACAAGAACTGGAAGGTTGGAGGATGGAAGAGTTTAGAATTAGAGTGGATCATGGATTGAGTCTGAACCTAAGGAACCAGAGGCTGATGGAGGTTATTAATTTGAAGTTTAATACAACGAGTAGTGACCAGGATAGCTGACTTTAGTAGGCTTTAGGAAAGTCTAATTTGGGGAAAGCCTATTCAAACAGACAGTGATATCTGTAAATTGAATTTCCACAAGGATCATAATGGGGATGATTATTATAAAGTAGCAGAAAGTCAGATACTCATTAGAAGTATAGTATTATGACCTTAATACTAGGAAAATACCAGGAGGAGTAAGATGTTTTGGTTCAGGCTCAAAGTATACAACAGAAGACCACTAGACAGAAGTGAGGTAGACATCTGATCTCTGGAAATAGGCATTAGTACAAGTGTTGCAATACAATAAAAAGTGAAGGGGACCTATATTGCCAAAAATGAAGGGTAAATTTGAGTTACCCATTTTACTCCTGAATGGCCATAACTTCCATCATAAAGAAGGAAGAAAACCCAAGCTATAAATGAGAGCTTTATGTGAATAAAGAGGTCTGCAGAGAATGGGTATCAGTCTGGTTCTAAGTGGTAGCTTGTGTTAAAGTGATCAGAAACAAAAATAAAAAGATTTAATTACTTTATTCATTAATCTTGATAGATAGACAGATAGGAATAGAATTATGGATAAGCATATAGACATGCAGGTATATTCATTTAAACCTTAAGCTGATTGGTTAAATGTAGACCATTTATCACAGTCTTTCAAATATTAGCTGGTACCTTTATGTATCTAATACTTAAAATTTCCATAAGGCAGGAAATGACAAGTGTCAGTGAGGATGCAGAGAAAGGGGAACACTCTTACACTGTTGGTGGGAATTCAAGGTGGTACAGGCACTCTGAAAAACAGTATGGAGTTCCTCAAAAAGTTGGGGCGCCTGGGTGGCTCAGTGGGTTAAGCCACTGCCTTCGGCTCAGGTCATGATCTCAGGGTCCTGGGATCGAGCCCCGCATCGGGCTCTCTGCTCAGCGGGGAGCCTGCTTCCTCCTCTCTCTCTGCCTGCCTCTCTACCTGCTTGTGATCTCTGTCTGTCAAATAAATAAATAAATAAAATCTTAAAAAAAAAAAAAGTTAAAAATAGAGCTACCCTACTACCCAGCAATTGCACTACTAGGTATTTACCTCAAAGATACAAATGTAGGGATATGAAGGGGCACCTGCACCCCAATGGTCATACCAGCAATGTCCACAATAGCCAAAATGTTGAACAAGATGAGATATCCATCAACGGATGGATGGATAAAGATGTGGTATACATGTACAATGGGATATTACCCAGTCATTCGATAGGATGAATACCTACCATTTACATTGGAGTGGATGGAATTGGAGGGTATTACGCTGAGCAAAATTAGTTAATCAGAGAAAGACAATTATCATATGGTTTCACTCATATGTAGAATATAAGAAAGAGTTCAGGGAATTATACAGTAAGGGAGGGCAAACTGAACAGGAAGTCATCAGAAAGGGAGAAAAACCATGAGAGATTTTTAACTATAGGAAACAAACTGAGGGGTGCTGGAGGGAGGTGAGTGGGGGATGGGGTAACTGGATGATGAGCATTAAGGAGGGCATGTGACATGATAAGCACTGGATGATATATGCAACTGATAAATTTGAAACTAATGATGTACTACTATATATGTTGGTTAATTGAATTTAAATTAAAAATAAAGAAATAATGTTTTTAACACTAATTTTCATAAATCCTGGTCTCTTTGGCACCAGCCCTGCTACCAGAGGTCCAATAAAATTGGGTACATGGTTTGGCTCAGGTCATGATCTCAGGGTCCTGGGGTTGAGTACAGCATTGGGCTCCCTGCTCAGTGGGACATCTGCTTCTCCCTCTCCCTCTGCTTCCCTTCTCCCCATTCTTGCTCTCTCATTCTCTTTCTAAATAAATAAATAAATAAATAAATAAATAAAATATTTTTAAAAATGGTTGGGGCTCTAGTTAACATCAGCAATTAGTGAGAGAGTCTTTGAGTGGGGTGTGCATGTGAACATTGTGCAGGAAATAAAAGAATGAATTATGACCATGGCTTAGAGTTATGCTCTGAATAATTTTGGATTTATTTTTATAGATAAGATAAAATAGAGATTTATATAAAATTTTAAGAAAAAATAAAGCACTTCTACCGATTTTTACCTTCATTTTTGTGGCAGAGAATACATGATCAAACCCCTCTCAGATATCTTTTTAGTTGGGTGGGTCATATGACCTAGTAGGGATCAGTGATTGGCCAAAGAATGCCGAGAAATGAAGTAGGATGCTTGCAAGCCCATGAATTTCCCCAAGTGTTCCTGCCTTTGTGTTTTCATCTGCTAGCTGAATAGAAGGACTGCAAGAGTATAGACCAGGCACAACCACAGGATGAAAGGAACCTCAAACCCAAAATTGCCACTTGGAGGGAAGATTTGTCTAATCTCAAGGATCAGATCCACATTGGACCATTGTGTAAGCAAGAAATAATCTTTTATCTTGGTAAACCATTAAAATTTCGGAGTTGTTCACCCTACTCTTAACCCTGCAAGTCTTAAATTTTATTATCTTCCAAACCAAAGTGGGCAAATATTTTGAAGTTCTTTTTAAAACCCCAATAACACTAGGGAATGTAAAAGCAAACAAGTCTTACAGTACTTTAGTGGTCTGTATTTAAATGTCTAAAAACTGAGCTCTGTGTAAGGAACAGTAACAAAATATCATAAGAGTGACTAAATCTCAAATCTTTTTACACCTAAATTTTTATCTGAAATGAATATATTATGTATAAATTGTTTTAATAAAACTTTCATCTTTTGGGGGCACCTGGGTCGCTCAGTGGGTTAAAGCCACTGTCTTCGGCTCAGGTCATGATCTCAGGGTCCTGGGATCGAACCCTACATCGGGCTCTCTGCTCAGCAAGGAGCCTGCTTCCCTTCCTCTCTCTCTGCCTGCCTCTCTGCCTACTTGTGATCTCTGTCTGTCAAATAAATAAATAAAATATTTAAAAATTTTTTCATCTTTTTGTATTTGAAGTGGCTTTTAAATAAACACATTCTGGGGGCGCCTGGGTGGCTCAGTGGGTTAAAGCCTCTGCCTTCGGCTCAGGTCATGATCCCAGAGTCCTGGGATCGAGCCCCGCATCCGGCTCTCTGCTCGGCAGGGAGCCTGCTTCCTCCTCTCTCTCTCTGCCTGCCTCTCTGCCTACTTGTGATTTCTGTCTGTCAAATAAATAAATAAAATCTTTAAAAAAATAAATAAAAAATAAACACATTCTGTTATAATACAGGAAGAAATTTCCCAGTTACATTATATAAACTAGCTATAAATTCTAAATGACCAGAGAAAGACTATTTTTGTAGTAATATGGGGGCTCCTGGCTGGCTCAGTTGGTAGAACATGTGACTCTTCATCTTGGGGTCATGAGTTCAAGCCCTACATTTTGCCCTGAGGTTACTTTAAAATATATATAGCATGCAAAAATTTGTTAATAAACACAATGTCAAAGACAAGTGATTAAGAAAAAATGTGCAATGCATGAAATACAAATAATATCATCAATAAGGACTTTCTATAAGTAGTTAAAAGACACAAATAATAGAAAAACAGTGAAGGATGTTTACCACTATAAAAGCGCATGAGAGGCAAAAGACCTCAAATGTATGAAAGCATAAACCTTTAAAAGTAGTCAAAGAATAAAGTGGAAAATGAAACATTTTCAGCTCATCGCCTACCTATGAAAAAAAGTCAATTTTTCTTCCCCCAGTATTCTCAGCACCAGAGTGCTATCTTTTAACCACAACTCTACAAGTACTTAATGATTTATTGCAATAAATGATTATTGAAAAATATGGAATATTCCTAATGCCCATTAGTGGAATAGAGATTGAGCAAATTATGGCATATCTTCATTATGTAATATTGTGTAGCTTAAATAAGAACATAATGAGCTATCATTAATGTGGAGGCATGGGCATAAGTTATATTAATGAGTAAACAACACCAAACATACAAAGAAAAATTCATAATATAATCCTATCTTTAGAAAACATAACACAAAACAAACAAATGAAAACATTTATGGGAGTATGTATCTATGTATGTGTAGTGAGGTATATGTGTGTATGCATTTATCAGTGCATTCCAGGGCCATTCAGGGCCTCAGAGGTTCTGGGCAATATTAGATTTCATCAGTGAAGCAAAAGAGAAAAAGCCCCAAATGTGGAAAGCTTACATTTTAATAGGAAAATATGGACAGTAACAGCAAAACCAGTGAAAGTAAAATGTAGAGTACAATAGACAACGAGATGTGCTATAAAAAGGATGTAAAGCAGTGTTAAAGAAGGGAAGCATTGGGAGAGCTGGGAGTTGTTATTTTGAATGCTGCAATGAGGATTCATTTCAAATCACATTACAGGGATAGGGCCTTGGCAGATGCTAAGACATGGGAACTAGGAAATGCAAAGCCTGATCAGTAAAGATATAAAAGCCTACAATCATTGCAGAACACTTAAGATTGTGAATTCTTTCTTAAAAATGGTGAACTGAAGGAATATCTAAAGGAACTGCATGCTCTAAAAATAGATGAGCACTGTCTGAAACAGTAACAAAATTTTAGCAAGAACAAGATTCTATAAATTATCCTTTTGAAAAGAGGGATAATGAGAAAATAACTAGATCTGTTACAATATTACAAAATGGTAAAAGTGTTATAAAGCAGTAAGAGGAAAGATATAATTTTATCTTAAAGATTTTTTTACTGAAAATAGAGTATAACTTTAGCAAATGGCTATCATTTCTTCTTATTTAGATAAAAGAACATTGCAACTCTTAAATGTAAACAAATTAAATTTAGTAGAACAAAATGAAAGTAATATTAGAGTAAATAGGTTAAAGTGTTGGAAGTTTTAGGAAAAATCCAATCCAAAGTAATTTAACCCTTAAAGAACATGTATTGTCTCACTTAACTTGGAAATTCATTTAGGTCTGCCTTCAGGAAGGGTTTGATCAAAGCTTTTGGTTGGTGCCCCATTCTTTTCTGGGTGCTTCTCTCCTTACTTCAAACTTTATCTCTCCTTACTTCAAACTTCGTCTCTCCTTAGCTTCTTTCAAGGTAGCAGAATAGCTAAAGCAGTCACATCATTTACATCTAGAAACCCCAAATACTGTCCAGAAGGAGGAAAATTCCCTTTCAACAATTTGGCATTAGTCTGATTGAAATAAGTCAGATTGGTTGTCCAACACTGAATCAGTGATCCCAAGGGGATAATATTTCATGGGTTGTCTCAGACCATTCATGTTCCATCCCAGGAGCTGAGTGAAAAGTGAATGAAACACACAAACCTCATGACTCCTACACAGTGGGGGGTTGGTGGAATGAATGCCAGGAAGTCAACTATCCATGCCCAATGAAATTACCATTTAGAACTAGTCAGTAGCAAAAGTAGCTTTATGAAAAACACAGATTAAAGAGCAGAAAGACTAGAGGAACTCTCCCAGGGAGCAGAAGGAATTAATTGGAAACAAGACAGTATTTGCTACATAGAAAAATAGATCACAAAGAGGAAATCTGCAAATAAGAATACAGAATATGCAAAACAAAAATGGCAACTAAGAGCATGACCGAAGAAAAATCCCCACATTAGAAAGAGAATTTAGATAGGAAAGCAGAAACTAACAAAATACAGTGGGACAAAATTGTTAAAATCTCAATCGAAAGAAATGATTAAATATCTCTAGAAGAACTCATTCCCTGATGAGTAGAAATTCGACACTATACTATACATATTTCCATATATGACCTTACTTAGTCTCAATCCTCACTATTATAAAACTGTGAGATAAGCCCTATCATGTCCACTTGGTGCTTGATGAAATTGAAGTTGCAAAGGATTTAAACAATACAACTGATAGAATTGCCAAACTTCCATTTGAACCTAGGCCCACCCAAAACAAAATCTGCATGCTTTCACTTGTCCCATTTAAGAAAGTGAAATGAAAGAACAGCTTGCCAGAAGTTTGCATAAAAAGTAGAGCCCCATTACAACACTGTTGCTGTTGATGTGAACTTGCAATGACCATGGAAACTAAATACTCATTATACAGATAAGGGAATAGGAACACTGTCCTCTCCTCTTCCCACTGAGTGACTTTCCACTAACATGAGCCAAAACTGGCTTTTAACTAATCCACACTCAGCAAATGAATAGTGTCCTAAAGTCAAAGTATCCTCCCCTCTGTGCTCCTTATAATAGACAAACCTAAAAGACAGGTAAATAGTCATAGACTTCTCTGCAACTAATAAAAGGATATATTCAGTATTATTAAGACAAGTTGAAACATGGTATTGGAAAGATATTTTAGCAAAACTATTTCTAACGATTTCCAACTGCCAAACCACTAGCTTCCTTTAATTTGGGCTTTCCCTTGTTAATGCACAACATTCTTAGTGGTTGGAAAATGTTCAAAGAAAAACCAAGAGAGGAAAAAAATATATAAGTAGAACAAAACATTTCTTCTCTTTTTTAATGCCAAAGAGCAGGAAAAATATAGAATAATTTAAACAAACATAAGTTTTGGTGCAAAAGAAGATGAGATATAATATTTTTTCTTTTTCCCAAATCCACAAGCTACAATACATTGGCTTGGGGAGGAAAGTCTTGGCATAGGATGCAAGAGTTTGCTTGTTGTGGTGGGTTACCTAGTATTAACATTGACATTGAATGAAGTCTTTTTTCTGAGTTACCAAATTGTGACTAAGTAAATGTTTATTGTACACAGACCATTCATTAAAACTAAAACAAACCAAACCAAAAAAGCCCACAAAACTCTATTCAATATCAATTGTATGTGCTGTGGGTTGAATCCTATCTCCCCTCTCCCACCAATTCCTTAGTACCTCACAATGTGACTTTATTTGGAAATACAGTCATTGTAGAAGTAATTAGCTAAATGAGGTTGAAATCCTACTGGAGCAGGGTGGGCCCTTAATCCGGTATGACGGGTGTCCCGTACAAGGGGGAAATTTGGAATTAGACATACAGGGAGAACATTATATGAAGACAAAGGCAAAGATCAAAATGATACAACAGAAGCCAAAGTATGCCAAAGTTTGCCAGGAAACCTCCAAAAGCTAGAAGAGAGCTGCGGAAACAATTCTTCCTCACAGCCATCAGAAAGAACCAGCTCTGCTGACATCTTGGATCTGGGACCTCTAGGCTCTAGAACTGTGGGGCAATAAATTTCTGTTGTCTTAGCACCCAATTTGTGCTTTGTTATGCAGCCTGAGCAAACAAATACCAAGTTTAAGAAACTGTTCCTTGGAAAGAGGGGTGTTAATACGAAGATGATTCACAGATGTAAACAACAGACCACAATATAGGTATCACCAACAAATGAAGTCCCTGGGTGAAGAAAAGAGGGTGAAGAAAAGAAGAAAAGAGGAAGTCACTGGAGAGAAAAACTGAGAGGCCAACAGCTGTACACTCTGGCCGAAGAATGTGTTCAGGGGCCCATATCATCTATCACTTTTTTTTTTTTTTAGGATTTTATTTATTTATTTGACAGACAGAGATCACAAGTAGGCAGAGAGACAGGCAGAGAGAGGGAGGAGGAAGCAGGCTCCCTGCTGAGCAGATAGCCCGATGCAGGGGTTGATCCCAGGACCCTAAGATCATGACCTGAGCCGAAGGCAGAGGCTCAACCCACTGAGCCACCCAGGCGCCCTCTTCAATCACTTTTAAGATCAGGCTGTTTCGGTTTTGACGTAGTAGGCTTATTGAACAGTGAAAAGCCAAAGAGCTTTTCTGGGGCCTGTAAGTATATTTGAGATGGTGACAAACAAAAAATGTCAATCCATATAAGTACCATCACAAAATGAAAAATCAATAAAATTTTGATTGGGTATCTATACATGTAACATGTGAACTTGGTTAACTTGAAGTTGATATTCAAAAGAAGTTTATAATAATTGAAAAGTACTTGAAGGGTATATTACGTTTGCTTCGGCATGAACTCCAAAGATTGTATGATAATTTTCAAGAAATAAAAACCAAGCACAAACTAAATATAACTCAATCATGGTCCAAGTAGCAATTGCAGAGAAAAAAATTACACAAAATTCTGTCAACATTTTATAGCACACATTGATACTTGATTTGAAGTTTGGTTGTGTTTTAATATACACATATATGGTATTACAAAGGATAGTTAAGAATAACAATGCCTAGAACACAAGTTGCTCCTAATGATATGGAGCATATCAGGGGTCAAAGGGAATATTCAATGATGAAACTATCACTACTCTTCTTATAGATTTTTGAAAATCTAATTAAAAACACTTAAAAATGCTAATGTTTTACCAAGCACGTAAATTATTATCAAGCTGGGAATAATTCACCTTAACCCATATGATAAGGATTTTAATATTTTCAGGTAAAAGTTGTAAAATAAATAAGTCACAGCAATGCTAAGTAAAGCATAGAGAATGCAGTTAATAATATTATAAAAACTGTATGGTGACTGATGGTAACTACACTTATTGTAGTGAACATTTTATCATGTACATAACTGTCAAATCATGATGTTGTAAACCTGAAATTATTATATTTTGCCAGCCAAACTTCAATTTAAAATAATAAAAAAAGATTGAAAATGTAAGATATTTGTATAAACTTTAAATGCAAAAGTGAAAATTTTCATGGATTTTTTTTTTTAAATAATCAAACAAGGCAGTGCCTCAAAATCTCCCCAGATTTTAAATCAGTGCAACTCGTGGCAAAAATAAGAAATCAAGATTGGTTTCCTAGAGTGATTTTCAATGAAAAAATGTTGATTTTCCAAATTTAACAGAAAGGCCAGAAGACATCCCAGACTATTTCAATTGAGTGAACTTCCTGTTCTTTGAATGTCTCTTGTTACTAATATTCTCATCAAATCAAATATTTTGATTTGAAAAAAGTTGTTTTTGTCTCCTTTGCAAAAGTGTTTTCTTTGATTAAAATAATGCTGATTATAAGTATTTATGAATATTTTGGCCTTAAAAAATTGTCATCGATACTTGTATTGGCTCTCAATCCCCACCTCATCTTCCTTCTATTTGAAGGTAAAACCATGTCTCCAAGCTTTCTTGAAGCTTGACTACTGGAAGTGAATCAGGGTCATCTAGGCAGAGGCCCTCAAGCCAAAGCAGAAGGCAGATTATGACAATAAGACAATTTCCCTCAACTTCTTAATGTTGTTGCCCCTTTGGAAGATCAAAGAGGTAACAGACTTCACTCTTCAGCAAACTAGGGTGTCAATAAAAAGAAATTTAATGGTCTGGCTCCCTTTCTGTTTGAATGAGGCTTTAGAAATTCATTTTTTCAGGTTTCTAGTGTTGAAAGGAACATGACTTCAATGGTGGCCACAAACACATAGCTTCCTTTTTAGGAAGGATCCTTCCTAGGATCCATTTTAGAACTTGTTCCTTCAACCTCTCCAGTGCCTATATTCCTACTTTACACCTAGTTCCTACTTATGTCTCTTTTTCCATAAGATACTTAACATGGTTTGTTCTCTAAACTGAATGTTTACTGATACATACATTTAAATAAAAATACATCAGTGTATATCATTAAAGGTTGAGAAATATATTCTCATTGCTTTATTAATCCAATTTCCAAATGATATTAAATATTAATATGAACTAAAAGTCTTTGATTATGGACCATTGCATATATGATGTGGAAATCATGGATGAAGCTTTAAAGATGATATTGAGTGAAAATCAGTAACAACAAATAGGAAATAAAAAATACTTTTTCTAGAGTATTTAAAATAGTTTTTAAAAAGCCATGTTTATATCAACTCAATTCATTTTCCAGAAAATTGCCAAGACTTCACTTAGAAAGTCATGAGATTTTGCAGTAGTCTTCCTGTGGGAGACAGGAAGGAGAGTGGGGAGAAGAGAAACAATAATTCACTGCTATCATGGTCCTTTCTTTTAAAGAAACACAATTCAGAAGGACCTCATGTGTCATCAGTTCCAACCGAGTTCAGGGTCTCATTAAATCTTCATGACTCTTGCTTCACATACACAACTCAGTATTCTATTCATGTTCAAAAATAATGATTCTTATATGTCAATGATGTGCAAAAACTGGAAAATGTTAATGCTGGTATTTGACTATAATGATCACCTTGCTCAAGGCCAGAGATCTGTTTAGACCAAACTAGAATCTTGATTTCATTCTACTGGTTCTATTAGTCACATTGTCTCCTGTGGTCAGCAGACCTTGTTTAATTAATTTAAAAGAGCCTTTCAAGAATGAACCTAGCTGTTAGGTGCTATTTGGAGGCATACCCACCCTTTCAGCATTTGGAAAACAATGAGTAAATATGGGGCTAGTAAAGCTCTTTGTGCTGCACCTTCCCTTCTGTAACTAGACTTGGCTCACACCTGATTGCAGGAGACACCTCAGTGTTCTCCAGCCAGCAGATTCGGGAGTCTTTCTTACCTGGAGCTCAGTACCTGAAGAACTTCCTCATGGGCTAACAAAAATAACTTCATCACTGCCCTTCTCCCTTACCAAGTCTAAAGATCACTTTTCTAGTGCTCATTTCCTTCCCTTGGATTGGCTGTTTTCCAGGATGACTGGACTGGACATTTCCAACTCTCATCATAGAAAACAGCCCTCTCTCCATAGAGTTTGGCTGTGTCTTTGGACTTACAAACATAATCCTTCGCAATACAAGAATACTATATATCACCCATTTGTCCATCGCTGAGTTACTTCATATCAAAGTAACTCCATGAATGGGTCCTTAATTATAGATTCTACAGTAAAACTTTAAGCAAACCCTGTCAGGTCGTCTCTATGGTCCCTCAGCTAGCCTGGGATCCAAATACATCACAACACCCTTGCTTTCTGTATCTTGAGCAAATGCTAGAACAAGGACACATACGCAACATATTTGCCAAGAAACAATAAATGTAATTAAGGAAAGTGCAGTCTAAATCCATATTTATAAAAGAAACATTTCTAAGCAGGATGCTAATCTTCAGAAATAATGAATGAAGAGTCTTGTATATTATCAAGTAGCACAGTTTAGTTTCTTGGAGCCAGGATATCTGGACAGTCAGCACCCCAGAATGGGCACTTTGCTTAAACATTGCATAACTGAAAACCTATTAAAGTGATTATCTGCAAATTGAAAGCCCATTAAAGTGATTATCTGCAAATAATAAACCTCCCTGTTCTGAAGGTAACTTTGTTTCAAACTCAAAATTCATAAACCTAGTTTATAGCTTTCAAGTGGTTTTTTTTTTTTTTCTGTTTTCTAGTCATCAAAATTAAAAAAAAAGACAAAAACAAAACAAAAACAAAACAAAATAAAAAATCCCCTGGTGTTCAGAAACAGCTATTACATACAGAAACCTTGAACTTTTGGAGAAGATGAGGTATTGAAGAGGAGCAAACCGCCTGCAGCGAGCAGGATCAGTCACCAGACAGAAACAGCACACATAAAATGCATTGATCTGTAATGGTTTGGTCCTCCCAGTTTTTAGTTGTAGCTCAGCGGTCATATAGAGGTAGTGATCTGCATAATCAGCAAATTCCAATCATGTTTATCTTATTCAGTAATTATGTTCCATATTAGTTTACTAGGGCTACCAAAACAAAGCACCACAGACGAGGTGACTTAAACAACAGAAATTTATTTTCTCTCCATTCTGGAGCCTGGAAGTCTGAGATTAGGGTGTTGGCAGAATTAGTTTCTTCTGAGGCCTCTCTCATTGGTTTGTAGATAGCCAACTTTATCTTCACATGATTTTTATCTTTTTTTTTTTTTTTTTGTACTTATGTATCTGGGTCTTAATCTCTTTTTAGGGACACTAGTCTTGTGGGATTAGAGCCCACCCAAACTTTATCTGTTTAATTTAATTACCTTTTTACATACTACCCAAGTATAGTCACATTTGAGGTACTGGGTGTTACTGTGGGGGACATAATTCAATCCATAACATGTTCCTTGTTCTGATTTGTCTTTTTCCTTTAATTTCCCTAAAAATGTCGGCCTTCTTTTAGCTAAATTAATGCAGATATTGAAATAAATATATTGGTGTATCTTCTGTTTATGCAATACCAGTATTTAAAATTCATATTCCACAACACTTTTTGTTTCCTGTGGTCTTTTCTCTCCAAAATGAATTATAACAATATTAAATGTCAAGACCATTGTTCAGGAAATTGGAATATAAGGAATGTATAACGACTGCATGAGATAAATTCATTGAACATTTTTTTAAAGATTTTATTTATTTATTTGACAGACAGAGATCACAAGTAGGCAGAGAGAGAGAGAGAGAGAGGGAAGTGGGCTCCTTCCTGAGCAGAGAGCCTGATGCAGGGCTCTATCCCAGGACCCTGAGATCATGACAATAGCCGAAGGCAGAGGCCTAACCCACTGAGCCACCCAGGCATCCCTGCACTGAACATTTTTATCATGACTTATTTTGACCTTGAAGGATGTACATACTATTTTCTGCTATTACAAATGACATAATGAATAAACATACACAGACAAACTTTTGAGTACATTTAATTACCCTATAAGATTAATTCCTAGGAAGACACATTACTATTTCTAAGACTGTCTACATTTCTAAGGCATTTAAAATATTCCTCCAAAATTGCTTTTCAGAATAAAGTTATACATATCAGACCACAGTAAATTACTAGTTATAAAAATAAATAAGAACCTTTTCATAATGGCATGCAAAACAGGGTGCTTATTGTTCAAGTAGCATTTCATCATTTAACTTGACAATACTTTGGCATTTTGTTTAGGTTTTTCACCTATAAATATCCTTTGCCAATTTTTCTATTGACATGTTATGTTTATCTAATTGATCTATACAAAGTTATCATAATGGTCAATTTGAAAATTAACTATAGTGGCTTGTCCACACTTCCATTTCAGTAACGAAAATTTACCCACTTGAATTATCCATAGTTTATTTTATAGGAAAAGGCATCATAGAACTTTTTTTGTAGCTATATACCACATTTTATTTATTTAAAATTTAATTTTTTGATATTTATTTCTCATCATTTTTGTTTTGTTTTATTTTTAATTTTTTATTAACATATACTGTATTATTAGCCCCAGGGGTACAGGTCTGTGAATCGCCAGGTTTACACACTTCACAGCTCTCACCATAGCACATACTCGCCCAAATGTCCATAACACAACCACCTTCTTCCTATCCCCCTCCTCCTGGCAACCCTCTGTTTTGTGAGATTAAGAGTCCCTTATGGTTTGTCTCCCTCCCGATCCCATATTGTTTCATTTTTTCCTTCTCTACCACCCAACTTCCCCACATTGCCTCTCAAATTCTTCATATCAGGGAGATCATATGATAATTGTCTTTCTCTGATTGACTTATTTCGCTCAGCACAATACCCTCTAGTTCCATCCATGTCATTGCAAAAGGCAAGATTTCATTTCTTTTGATGGCTGCATAGTATTTTATTGTATATGCATGCTACATATTCTTTATCCATTCATCTGTTGATGGGCATCTAGGTTCTTCCCATAGTTTGGCTATTGTGGACATTGCTGCCATAAACATTTGGGTGCACATGCCCCTTCGGATCACTACGTTTGTATCTTTAGGGAAAACACCCAGTAGTGCAATTGCTGGGTCATAGGGTAGCTCTAGTTTCAACTTTTTGAGGAACCTCCATGCTGTTTTCCAGAGTGGTTGCATCAGCTTGCATGCCCACCAACAGTGTAGGAGGGTTCCCCTTTCTCCGCATCCTTGCCAGCATCTGTCATTTCTTGACTTGTTAATTTAGCCATTCTGACTGGTGTGAGGTGGTATTTCATTGTGGTTTTGATTTGTATTTCCCTGATGCTGAGTGATGTGGAGCATTTTTTCATGTGTCTGTTGGCCATCTGGATGTCTTCTTTGTAGAAATGTCTGTTCATGTCCTCTGCCCATTTCTTGATTGGATTCTTTGTTCTTTGGGTGTTGAGTTTGATAAGTTCTTTATAGATTTTGGATACTAGCCCTTTATCTGATATGTCATTTGCAAATATCTTCTCCCATTCTATCAGTGGTCTTTTGGTTTTTTGCCTGTTTCCTTTGCTGTGCAAAAGCTTTTGATCTTGATGAAGTCCCAGTAGTTCATTTTTACCCTTGCTGCCCTTGCCTTTGATGATGTTTCAAGAAGAAGTTGCTCTGGCTGAGGTCAAAGAGTTGCTGCCTATGTTCTCCTCAAGGATTTGGTTGGATTCCTGTCTCACATTGAGGCCCTTCATCCATTTTGAGTCTATTTTCATGTGTGGTGTAAGGAAATGGTCTAGTTTCATTTTTCTGCATGTGGCTGCCCAGTTTTCCCAACACCATTTGTTGAAGAGGCTGTCTTTTTTCCATTGGACATTCTTCCCTGCTTTGTCAAAGATTAGTTGACCATAGAGTTGAGGGTCAATTTCTGGGGTCTCTGTTCTGTTCCATTGATGTATGTGTTCTTTTGGCATCATAGAACTTTTGAAACATGTTCTGTAAAAAATAATTGCCTACATTTACAGAGTTCATGTACTTATTTTGTACATATTTCTGTCGGAGATAGAGTTCAGGAGAGTTTTGTTAAGTCTTTGTCCCCTTCATTTGCTATTTTAATAAAAAATAAGTTCTCTCTCTCCCTCTCCTGCTCATCCTCTTTGTGCTCTCTCTCTCTCTCTGTGTGTCAAATAAGTAAATACAGAGGTTCCTGGATGGCACAGTGGGTTAGGCCTCTGCCTTCAGCACAGGTCATGATCTCAGGATCCTGGGATCGAGCCCTGCATTGGGCTCCCTGCACAGCAAGGAGCCCCTCTCTCTCTGCCTGCATCTCTGACTACTTGTGATCTCTCTCTCTCTCTGTCAAATAAATAAATAAAATCTTAAAAAAAATAAGTAAATAAAATAAATAAAAAATAAAATATATAAAATATATAAAATAAATAAAAAAGTAAAAAAATAAGTAAATAAAATAAATGGTGTAGGGAAAATTGGATAGGGTGGCACAGTCAGCTATCCAATGTATGGAGTATGGAAGTTCCTCAAAAAGTTGAATATAGAGCTACCCTATGACCTAGCAGTCACACTGCCAGGTATTTACCCTAAAGATACAAATGTAGTGATTTGAACATGCACCTGAATGTTTATAGCAGCACTGTCCACAATAGCCAAACTGTGGAAAGAACCTAGATATCCACCAAGAGATGAATGGATAAAGAAGATGTGATATACGTGTATATGTGTGTGTGTGTGTGGGTATGTGCACACCCACACACACACACACACCCACATATATATGTATACATACACATATGCATACAATGGAATATTATGCAGCCATCAAAAAAAACCCCAAAATCTGGCCATTTGCAATGATGTGTATGGAACTAGAGGGTATTACGCTGGGCAAAATAAGTCAATCAGAGAAAGACAGTTATCATATGAGCTCTCTGATATGAGGAGCTTGAGAGGTAGGGTAGGGGATTATGGGGGGGTAGGGAGGGAAAAAATGAAACAAGATGAGATCTGGAGGGAAACAAAACTTAAGGAACTCTTAATCTCACAAAACAAACTGAGGGTTGCTAGAGGGAGGTAGATGGGAGGGATAGGGTGGCTGGGTGATGGACATTTGGGAAGGTATGTGTTATGTTGACTGCTGTGAAATTTGTAAGCCTAATGATTCACAGACCTGTATCACTGGGGTAAATATTACATTAAATGTTAAAATAATAATAATAATAATAATTATATATATATATATATATATATATATATATATATATATATTTTTTTTTTTTTTTTTTTTTTTTTTTTTTTTTTTTAAATATGGGGGAAGTGCCTGGGTGGCTCAGTCAGTTAACCATCTGCCTTCAGTTCAGGTCATGATCCCAGTGTCCTGGGATGGAGTCCAGCATCCGGCTCTCTCAATATCAGGAGAGCCACATCTCTTTCTCCCTCTGCTGCTACCCCTGCTTGTCCTCCCCACCATATCAAATAAATAAATAAAAATCCTTAAAAAATGAAAAAGCAAATAAATGTTATCATTTTTTTTCTTGATTTAATCAGGGAACTCTACATTTCTTTTAAGAAAGTTAGAGAAATGGAGTTGCTTTATTTTCATCCTCTTAAGTGAGAGTAGGTCCGCTTTACTGTTGACATGGAAACTCCTTTATGGGATAGTCATGGCTATATAGTATCAGGGCAAGGGCAATATAGAAAGATTAGCTAGATGCAATAAGAATACATATCCCAAGGAAAAGGAAAAAGATATGTGGCAAGGGCAGGAGGCCATAAGAAATGTATAGAAATATTGATGGAGATAAGATACTTAGGGAAGGAGGTGATGGTCCTTAATATTAGAGAGGTTGTCATTCAGAAAGGTCAAGCTTACACTAAATGATTGCTTAACAGTTTTATTTCTTAAAATTCACCTGAGTGAAGTCATATGGTATTTGTCTTTCTCTGACTGACCTATTTTGCTTAGCATAATACACTCTAGTTCCAGCCACATTATTGCAAATGGCAAGATTTCATTCTTCTTGATGGCTGATACTCCATTGTATATATCTACCACATCTTTATCGATTCATCAGAACCAAAAACAGATGAACATAGGGGAAGGGAAGGAAAAATAAAATAAGATGAAAATAGGGAGGCAAATCATAAGAGATGCTAAATTCTAGGAAACAAACTGAGGGTTGCTTGAGGGGAGGTGGGGGGTAGGAATAATTGGGTGACAGACATTAAGGAGGACACTTGATGTAATGAGCACTGGGTGTTGTGTGCAAGCAATGATTCACTAAATTCCACCTCGGAAACTAATAAAAAATACATAACTGCTAATATAAATCATCAGTAAAAATTAAAGAAAGGTAGTAATTGTTTTAATATAAGATGATCCTTCTAAAATTAGAGTTTTTAAAATAACAAAGTGTAGAGGTTTCCTTCCTGTGTAATGAAACACCTGTCACTGAAATCATTCAAACTGTAACTATATGACAGTCCTTCAGTGATAATTTAGGTTCACTTATAATCCATAGCAATGGCTAAAATCAGAATAAATGGCTACTTAGATCATTTGTAGCTCATTGATTCTCAGTTCAGCCTCAGATAATTTGGCTGTGTTTTCCTATGGTTTCATGGAAAATAACAGGAAGCATTTTATTTATTGCAATATATTAAAATATAGAAATTTTGCCAAAGGAAAAATTATAATATGATTAGATGAGTGTCCCTCTTTATAATTACTGAAATCTTGGGAATATGTTTCATTAAATCTGATGATAATGATTTAACTGATGATAAGGCAATTATATTAAGTTCAAAGGAAGCACATTAAATCATCTTTTGTAAAATAAATGTTTGGAGTATGTTTTAATGGCGATATTTTATTACAAAACATATACATAAATAATAAGGTGAAAATGGGATAATACTGAGTCTGTGCGGCTCTAAGAAAAACTAATTCTTGCAAAAAAAATGTGTCATAAATATTAAATCATTTCACTTTGTTTTCTCCTAACCCTCTGTTCCTGTAAGCTTTCCACATGCAGACTAAAGTCATGCATCCTAAATATCCCAGGATAACAGGGAACAAGTAATGGATCCCTTTAACAAGGAAACTACTGAGAAACAATCAGGCTTGAAAATCCAGGTATGGTAGCTAGAGGCTCTTCCTAATTTCCCTTGAAATAATAGAACCAAGCCTAGAAGTTATAGGTTGTGTGTGTATTGCTGTTTTTCTCAGTATGAATAAACTACTGCTTCCATAGTGATATTAAAAAATAGTTTTGTTGGGGCACCTGGGTGGCACAGTCAGTTATGCAGTCAACTTTTGGTTTTGGCTCAGGTCATCATCTCAGGATCATGAGATAGAACCGCAACTCAAGTTCTGTGCTTGTCACGGAATCTGCTTCGGCTTCTCATCTCCCTCTTCCTCTGCCCCTCCTGCTTATACACTCTCTAAAATAAATAAATAAATCTTTAAAAAAATAATAATTTCACAGAATGACCTTTATATTGGTAGAAAATTATAGACAGTAATTATATTGAAAAAATGTGTCCATATTCAATATAAGGATATTTTTAAATTAACATATAATGTATTATTTGCTTCAGGGGTACAGGTCTGTAAATCATCAGGTTTACACAATTCACAGCACTTACCATAGCACATACCTTCCCCAATGTCCATAACACAACCACCCTATCCCTCACCCCACTCCTCTTCGGCAGTCCTCAGCTTGTTTCCTGAGATTAAGAGTCTCTTACTGTTTGTCTCCCTCCCCTGTCCCATCTTGTTTCATTTTTTCCCTCCCTTCCCCCCCCAAACCCCCTACCCTGGCTCTCAATTTCCTCATATCAGAGAGATCATATAATAATTGTCTTTCTCTGACTTATTTAATTTAGAGTAATACCCTCTAGTTCCATCCACTTCATTGCAAATGGCAAGATTTCATTTCTTTCGATGGCTGCATAGTATTCCATTGTGTATATATACCACATCTTCTTTATCCATTCATCTGTTGATGGACATCTAGGTTCTTCCCATAGTTTGGCTATTGTGGACATTGCTGCCATAAACATTTGGGTGCATGTGCCCCTTCGGATCACTACGTTTGTATCTTCAAGGTAAATACCCAGTAGTGCAATTGCTGGGTCATAGGGTAGCTCTAGTTTCAACTTTTTGAGGAACCTCCATGCTGTTTTCCAGAGTGGTTGCATCAGCTTGCATGCCTACCAACAGTGTAGGAGGGTTCCCCTTTCTCCGCATCCTCGCCAGCATCTGTCATTTCTTGACTTGTTAATTTAGCCATTCTGACTGGTGTGAGGTGGTATTTCATTGTGGTTTTGATTTGTATTTCCCTGATGCTGAGTGATGTGGAGCATTTTTTCATGTGTCTGTTGGCCATCTGGATGTCTTCTTTGTAGAAATGTCTGTTCATGTCCTCTGCCCATTTCTTGATTGGATTCTTTGTTCTTTGGGTGTTGAGTTTGATAAGTTCTTTATAGATTTTGGATACTAGCCCTTTATCTGATATGTCATTTGCAAATATCTTCTCCCATTCTATCAGTGGTCTTTTGGTTTTGTTGCCTGTTTCCTTTGCTGTGCAAAAGCTTTTGATCTTGATGAAGTCCCAGTAGTTCATTTTTACCCTTGATGCCCTTGCCTTTGGTGATGTTCCTAGGAAGAAGTTGCTCTGGCTGAGGTCAAAGAGGTTGCTGCTTGTGTTCTCCTCAAGGATTTGGATGGATTTCTTTCTCACATTAAGATCCTTCATCCATTTTGAGTCTAATTTTGTGTGTGGTGTAAGGAAATGGTCTAGTTTCATTTTTCTATATGTGGCTGTCCAATTTTCCCGGCACCATTTGTTGAAGAGACTGTCTTTTTTCCACTGGACATTCTTTCCTGCTTTGTCGAAGATTAGTTGACCATAGAGTTGAGGGTCTATTTCTGGGCTCTCTATTCTATTCCATTGACCTATGTGTCTGTTTTTCTGCCAGTACCACACTGTCTTGATGATGACAGCTTTTTTTTTTTTTTAAGATTTTATTTGTTTGACAGACAGAGATCACAAGTAGGCAGAGGGGCAGGCAGAGATAGAGAAGGGAAACCAGGCTCCCCGCTGAGCAGAGAGCATGATGCGGGGCTCGATCCCAGGACCCTGGGATCATGACCTTAGCGGAAGGCAGAGGCCTTAACCCACTGAGCCACCCAGGTGCTCCAGATAATGACATCTTTATAATAGAGCGTGAAGTCTGGGATTGTGATGCCACCAACTTTGGGTTTCTTTTTCAATATTCCTCTGGCTATTTGAGGTCTTTTCTGGTTCCATATAAATTTTAGGATTATTTGTTCCATTTTGAAAATAATGGATGGGATTTTGATAGGGATTGTATTGAACGTGTAGATTGCTCTAGGTAGCATAGACATTTTCACAATCTTTGTTCTTCCAATTCATGAGCATGGAACATTTTTCCATTTCTCTGTGTCTTCCTCAATTTCTTTCATGAGTACTTTAAAATTTTCTGAGTATAGATTCTTTGCCTCTTTGGTTAGGTTTATTCCTAAAACCTCCATGCTGTTTTCCAGAGTGGCTACACCAGCTTGCCTTCCCAACAACAGTGTAGGCGGGTTGCCCTTTCTTCACATCCTCGCCAACATCTGTCATTTCCTGACTTCTTAATTTTAACCATTCTGACTGGTGTGAGGAGGTATCTCACTGTGGTTTGGAAACAGTCAACAAAACCAAAAGACAATTGACAGAATGGGAGGAGGTATTTTTTTTTAACACTACTGTTATAATCTAGTAATGATTCTGTTCATTTAAGTACATGTTCAAAACAACCATTTAATTTTGATGGTACTACTATTTAAAATTGCATTTTTGTTTTGGTAACTGTTGGGTGGTGGCCACATGGCTGTGTGCTAGAGGCATGAGCATTGGTGGCTGCCACCTTTGGGCTGGGCTGAACCATCCTCTTAGAGGAGGCTGAGGAGCTGAGCCACAGCCATGGCCAGTACAGTGTTATCATCCAGAATGACCGTTGTTTCTCCAGGATTTGCAGTGTGTTACATTTTGCAAGCCATGAAACACATGGAGCCTCAAGTAAAACAAGTTTTTCAAAGCCCACTGAAATCTGTCTTCAGCTGTGGTTATTAAAGAGATGGATTTGAACCCCAAAAGACTAAATGAAAACTAGTATTAATGCTAGCCATGAGCCTTGCTGCCAATAAAGAAAAAAATATGAGATGCTCATTGACAGATTATGCTTTTAAGTCACCTGGATGAGGGAGGATCTCCTTGCACAGCAGCCAAAATCAATGAAGCTAAAGATTTGCTAGAAAGTCAAGCTTAAAAAATTAAGTAAAGGGCGCCTGGGTGTCAGTGGGTTAAGCCGCTGCCTTTGGCTCAGGTCATGATCTCAGGGTCCTGGGATCGAGTCCCACATCGGGCTCTCTGCTCAGCAGGGAGCCTGCTTCCCTCTCTCTCTCTCTCTGCCTGCCTCTCTGTCTACTTGTGATCTCTCTCTGTGAAATAAATAAATAAAATCTTTAAAAAAAATTTAAGTAAAGGTGTGATGTTTTAAGTTCTTATTAGTTTATGTATATAAGTGCCAGATCTTTTTTTTTAATAAAATGCCTCAAACCTAAGAAAAAATTCCATTTTTAAACTAGATGTTCATTTCTTGCTGTGGCATGGGAAGGTGGTAATTTGGCAGATTCCCTGCCCAGATTATCATTTAAGTGCAGAAGAGCATTACAACTCAATAATTTTCTTAAAATCAATTACAAAGCTTTTCTAAGCCAACCTTCTCCTTCAGGCTTTATCTGAGGATCCTTCCCACTTGAAATTTCATGGCAACACTACAGTTTATAGAAATGTGTAGCTAAAATAACTTAGATATGAGCTAGGGATAGAGAAATCTTGGAAGAGGAAAAAATCTGTGCAGATATAGGGCCATGAGAAAAACGGTGAGTGTGTGCGTTCTCAAAATGTTTCATTAGAGTGGTCAGGTTGGGACACAAGTTGCAGGAGCATCAGTAGGAAACAAGTTTACTGTTGAATGAAATAATAAAATGGAACTATTATAATACTTTTGTAACTAATGGTACTAATATAAGTTGAAGTTTTTCCTCTGTTTTCTGTTCTTCTTCCTCTTTCTTTTTTTGATAAGAACTACCAGACAGTGTTTTAGACTTTGCTTAATATTGGTATTATTTAATATTTAAAGAATTTATATGCTACAACAATGTATTTTCTTGTACTTCTTTTCTTTGGAGGAAGTTTTTTGATAAATTCAATTGAGTTAATACAGAAATAGATATAGAGCTTTCAGTTCTTTTTTTTTTTTTTAATTTTCCCCAAGTTCTTATTTAAATTCCAGATAGTTAACACACAATGCAGTATTAGTTTCAGGTGTACAATTTAGTAATTCATTGCCTACATATAATGCCCAGTGTTCACCACTTATGTCAGTGTTGATATATTTTGTTTTTCAAAGAATTGTTCTTATCATTGAAATCTTCAAGTTTGTTGAAATAAAGTTGCTCATGGGGCGCCTGGGTGGCTCAGTGGGTTAAGCCACTGCCTTCAGCTCAGGTCATGATCTCAGGGTCCTGGGATCGAGTCCCACATCGGGCTCTTTGCTTTGCAGGGAGCCTGCTTCCCTCTCTCCCTCTCTGCCTGCCTCTGTCTACTTGTGATCTCTCTCTGTCAAATAAATAAATAAAATCTTTAAAAAAAAAAAAAGAAATAAAGTTGCTCATATATTCCACTATTACACATGTATTCTTAATAAGATTTGCAAAAAGATCCCTACTCTAATTCCTGATATTAGAGATTTTCTATTTCCTAACTTGCTTTTTCCTTGACCAGTCCTGCTAGTAGTTTATCAATTAACTGATCTTTATTTTTTTCAGTTCAAATTATTTTATTATTTTTATGATCATGTTCAATTAGTCAACATATAGCACACCATTAGTTTTTGATGTTCAATGTTTCGTTAGTTGCATATAACACCCTGTGCCCCTCATAACATGTGCCCTCCTTAATACCCATCACCTGGTTACCCCATCCCCCCACCCCACTCTCTTCTGTAACCCTCAGTTTGGTTCCTGGAGTCCAGAGTCTCTCATGGTTTGTCTCCCTCTCTGATTTCTTCCCATTTAGTTTTCCCTCCTTTCCCTGTGGTCCTCCATGCTATTCCTTATATTCCACATATGAGTGAAACCATATAATAATTGTCTTTCTTTGCTTGATTTATTTCACTTAACATAAATCCCTCCAGTTCCATCCATGTCAGTGCAAATGGTGGGTATCCATCTTTTCTGATACTGAGTAATATTCCATTGTATATGTGAACCACATCTTCTTTATCTATTCTTCTGTTGAAGGATATCTCATCTCCTTTCACAGTTTGGCTATTATGGACATTGCTGCTATAACATTGGGGTGCACATACTCCCTATTTTCACTACATCTGTATCTTCGGGGTAAATACCTAATAGAGCAATCACTGAGTCATAGGGTATCTCTATTTTTAACATCTTGAGGAACCTCTATACTGTTGTCCAGAGTGATTGTACCAGCTTGCATTCCTACCAACAGTATAAGAGGGGTCCCCTTTCTCCACATTCTCACCAAAACTTGTGGTTTCCTGTCTTGTTGCTTTTTGCCATTCTAACTGGTGTGAGGTGGTATCTAATTGTGGTTTTGATTTGTATTTCCCTGATCACTAGTGATGTTTTAAAAACCAGACAACTTTCGTGTTTCTTAACTTGTCTGTTTTTTTACTTATTTAGAAAATAAATCTATGTATTTTTAATATCTGCTATCTTTATTATCTCCATCTTTTTACTAAATTTGCATATAAATGACTCATCTTTTTCTAGCTGGAGAAGATGGAAAATTCTATCACTAATTTTAAACTTTCTTCTTTTCTTAAAACATTTATAGCTATATATTTTCCCCCTCAGCACCATCTTTGCTACATACCACACATTTTGATAAGTTGTGTTGTGATTAGAATTAAATTCAAACACTTGTGGGGGAGCAAAGAATATTGTATAGAGAAGTTAAATCATTATGTAGTACACCTAAAAATGAATGTGATATTGGATGTCAACTATGCTCAATTAAAAAAAAAAAACACAGAAACAAATTCAAAATCTTTTGTAATTCTCTTGTGATTTCTTGTTTTATTATATTAATTATTTAGAGGTATGTGCCTTAATTTCCAAAATTTTGGGATTATTTTGGCTGACAATGTGATTGATTTCAAATTTAATTTTCTGGTGGTTGTCAGAAACTACTCTGTATGACTTCAGTTCTTTTGCTATAGGTTATTGCAATGGGCCATCTTTCACTTACCACAAGAGAATTACAATTAATATTGCACCACTTCATGTGAAATCTGAGAACCTTAAAATAATGTTATGTATGCATTCCCATTCTATATATCAATGCTGTGAGAGATTTTCGATCTACTTATATTATAAATCTCAAATCTCAATATTGCAATTTTAGCATTAAGCCATCACTTTGTTTTAAAGACATTAAGAAAAAAATGTATAGTCTTATTTCTGATGATCTTCCTTCCTTCCTGTAGATCTGTATTTCTATCTGGGTGTCAATTTGTTGCAGCCTAAAAATTCCTCTTACCATTTCTTCTTCTACAGGACTTGAGAAATGTATCTTCCTGGTTTTTGTTTACCTAAAAATATATTTATGTGGCTGTTGTTATTTTGACTGGATGTAGGAATTTGAGTTGAAAATTTATTCTCATTTTCATTAATTTGAAGGTCATGAAGATCTTTCTACCTTCACTGATTCTATCTGCATTCAGCCATTACTTGTATCTTTGTTCCCTGAAAAATGTTATCTTTTTCTCCTCTGGAAAATATATATATTTATCTTTGGATTTTATCAGTTTGACTGTGATCTAAATATAGCTTTTATTGTTCTTGTCTTGGCTTTTGTTAAGCTTCTCATGTCCATAGATTAGTGTTTTTCTCCAAACCCAAAATATTTTTGGCTCTTACATCTTTAAAATTTTTCTCCCTTTTTTTTCTCTTACTCTTTTTCTGGGAATCTAATTACATATATACCAGACATACTGATATTGTTTCATAAATCCCTGAGGTTATATTTTTAAATAATTTTTTTAAAATTGTTTTTAAGATTGAGTCATTTCTATTGACGTTCTTTAAATTCATCAACCCTGTCTTCTGCCATCTCCAATCTGTTATAAAGTTCATCCAATATATTTTTAATGGACTTTGTTTTTTAAATCAGTTTTAGACTTGCAAAAAAAATTGAAAATACAGGACAGAGGACAGAGAGTTCTCTTATAACATTTCCAGTTTCTCCTATTGTTTACATGTTAAATTAGTATGGTACATATATTATAATTAATGAGCAAATACCAATATGTTGCTATTAACTAAAATCAATATTTTATTCAGATTTCCTTAGTCTTCACTTAATATTCTTTTTTTGTTCCAGAATCTCATCCAGGATACTCTAATTTGTGTAACTGTCATGTGTTCTTAGGTTTCTCTGGGTTGTGACAGTTTCTCAGACATTACGTTGTTTTCATTGGCTTTGACAGTTTTGTGGAGTCCTGGCTAGTTTTACTGAAGGATGCCCCACTACTAGAATTTATGTGATGCTTTTCTCACAAATAGATTGAGGTTCTGGATTTGAGAAAGGAAAATTTCAGAAATAAAATATTTTTTAAAATCATATATCAAAACTACACAGTAAAAAATGACATATGAGGTTTGATGTTGACCTCAATCACCTGGCAACTGCCTGAAGTAGCATTTGCCAGAATTCACTGTAAAAAGTTACATTTTGCTTCCATTTTACACACTGATTACTTGAGAAAAATCCCTTTGTGCAGCCACACAGAGACTTATGCTGTTCTTTTAGGGTGGAGTATCTATATAAACTATTTGGATGCTTCTTCATAAAGGATTTCTTACTTTTCTCCCATGTGCTTACTAAATCATTTATTCATATCAGCTTGAACTCATGGGTATGTATTTCATACTTTAGGCTGTAATCTAGTACTCTTATTTCTTTGTTGCACAAATTGTTCCAACTTTAGACATTAGAAACCCTTTTATTTAATTATCCAATATATTTCTTTTTTTCATTGCTATATTATACTTTTCTTTAAAGTTCTTCAAGGTTTTTCAATTCCCCTTGAGATCTTCTCTTTATTAAATAATTATGACCAATACTTCCCTTATATCTTGACATATTTATATAGTAGTTGCTTTAAATTGCCTGTCATCTAATTCTAGCATGGGAATCATCTTAGGGTTCTTTTGTATTGATTGATTGTGTCTGGGCTATGTGTCACTTTTTCCTCATTCTTTGCATGTCCAGATTTTTTTGTTGTATCAGTCATATTGCCATTAATATTTTTAGAGACTCTGGATTCTATTATTTACCTAGGAAGGGTGTTATTATAGTTTGCTAATTCAAATACTGAGTCACCAGTAAGAGACTTGCTACTTTTCTTCTGGAGACTTGACTTTATATTTTGGTAGGCTGTATCTTTTTCAAGTTTACTGCAGATCTCTTAATTAGGGCATATAGCATTTTTCTGCCATACGACCCGCCTGGGATTTTAATGGAAAGGTTGAGATTTATCCTAGATCTTCTTACTTAGTAGGACTCATACCTAAAACTTTATTTCCTTCAATGGACAACAAAATAAACTTTTGTACTGCATTTTTACTTTGTAGTTTGGGTTATCACCAATTTATTTGATTATTACTGGATTCTTCTGTACATATTCAGTCCAGGGTCAGTCTAAAAGTTGAGAAGAGTTTATGCACAGAGTTTACATAGATTTTCAGGCTCCTTTCTTCTGTAACTAACTTCCTTCCTGGGATTTCTTCCCTCAGTTTCAAGTCATTCTAGCTCCATACCTGTCCCCTTACATTTCAAGCTTGAAATAATACTGTTAGTCTGAATAGACTTTGGAGTCCCTCAGGAGGAAAAATATTAAATGGTGATCTCACCACTACCATTCTCTTTTTCAAGGGTCAAACTTCATCCAGCTTTTGCCCACTTTTGTTTTGTCTCCAGGGCCTTCAAATCTGTTTTTGTTATATTTGTTTAGATTTTTAAAATTATCTGCTTCAGGAGTGGCTTGATACAGGTTACCTTGCAATTTCTGGAATTAGAACTACAATTTGGTAGCTTTTTCAATGATATTCAGAAATACTTTCTAAAATCCTGGGATACAGTGTGCAAGTGAACAGTTAACTTTTGTCATAGAGGTTTATAGTAACAAATACAGAGTTTTTTTTCAAGGGAATAAAATATTATGGGAGAGAATTTTTCATGTATATTTTTCAGAGGGCATGAAAGAGATGCTAGCAGATTTCATAGCTCTCCTATTGGGTCTATTCTCTTTAGCAAAATGTACATGTTTTTCTGTTTTTATTTAAAATTACAAGCTTCACTACTGCTATAAAGGCTTCAGTATGTAAAGTGCTATGGGATTGGAGAGAAAAAAAAATTAACACATGGATTTGAATCACTGATCTGTTCATTGCTAACTAACATAGCCTCAGAAAACTTTTAAAGTCTCCTTGAGATTTTGTTCACATGTAGAAACAAGAAAAATACTATTAATGACATAGTTTTGAACAGAAGACTCAATCCTGGAAAATAATTTTTACCCTATAGCTGGTCTTATTCCCAAACATATGTCATACTACTCTCTTCTAAGCCTACTTTAAGTCATGGAAAAAATTGAAATGTTTTTGATTTTTAATTTATATGATTAATTCCAAAGAAGTTTGACAAGCAAGGTACTTACTGCCGTGTTGTTAGTCTTGCTGATAAGTGCTTTAGAACGAGGAAGACTTAATCCTATATCTGGGTCTTGGCCAGCTGCTGAGGAAGCAGGAAAAAAAGTCCAGCTCCCAAGTTGGGAGGTTATCAAGTGATAGGCAGGGTGCCAATATCTACCACTTGGAGGAGAGGAAGGAGTTGGATAAAGAAAAGTCTGGGCTGATAATGGATATTGAAAATTATTCAAAATTTAATAAACATGTAGCTTGGTCTCACATTTTTGTTAGAAATTCTAATTTAGGGTGTTATTAAACAATGCTATTTTTAACTAAAAAGAAAAACTGGTGAAAAAATTTTAAAAGTTAGACTTCACATGGCATTACTCACATACCAGAAATTACTGAGGCTATATCCTAAAATAACCCCATTATCTCTCTTTGGTGAAAAAGTAAAATCTAATAAATTAAAAAAAAATCTGGATATGAAAGTCACCTAGGATGTGATACAGCTGTGGAAGACAAAATAAAGCAGAAACTGCAGAAAATTCTAGGGTAAAGCAACAATTCAAAACTACATACAATTATTTCATAGATTTACTAGAAGCAACATGCATTAATGTATACTCCATATGAGTATATTTTCCATACACTGCACATTCACTTGTTTAAATAGACTGAGACTTGCGTATCTTGTGCTATTTTTTTAATTGTTGTTGTTGATGTTTTAATTTTTGCAGCCATTTGAATATACCAAAGTTAAAGATTCTGTGTTATCTTATAAAGAATTTGGCATACACGTCTTGGTTTGAAATATCCCAAAGTTAGGAGAAGCCTGCTACTCTCTGTTTAAAAATATTTACTTAAAAAAAAAATCTTAAAAAAAAAAAACAAAAAACAACATTCTCACAATCACTGGAAGAAGATATTTAATGGGAAAGAAGGGAAAGTCAATAGCCCAGTGAATTATAAATAAATGAGGATGAGGTTCATTCCAATCTTGATTGCTGTGAAATAGCAATCTTTACCAGAATGCTGGAAATATAGAAGAAGGTCAACGAATATTTACAAAATGAAAAAAAAAATGAATGACTGAAATATGCATAGTTTCTTTGTGACAGAATTCTAAGTATTCATTGATGGAAAATTAATTCCTACCTATTTCCCTGTATTATATTTCTACTCTTTCTCTATGTCGGCATAAAAGGAACTATGACTATTGCCATAAAAGCAAAGCTGCCAGATATTAAATCCTAGATTGAAAACACCAATCTGGAGATAAACTTATGCAGATTTGCATGGTAGTACAAACAGAAGCAAGGGTGTATTCTATCCCAGAGGACAAGAGAATTGAGAAAGAAAAATCGTGGGAAACATATTTTATTTTCCCAAGCCTGGAAATAAACCCTACAGAGAAAAAGGAAGCAAATATTTGAGCCCATCCTATTGTCTGAGGGATATTACATAAAGTATGAATCTATTTGCTCACCATTGCTCACAGCCATTTTAGGACTGTTTGAATCAACAGACTGATAGATGTGTAGTAAACCAAAAATTGTATGATTTGTGTATTGTTCTTTCTTCCCATTCACATGGTTCATTGTCAGTGCAGAAGATTCTTCACTTCATTAATGTTGATGAACTGAGAGATGAGAAGGATCCAAGAAGGTCACAAAGTAAGCTGAGGCAAGAGTGAGGGGATCTCTAAGGCAGGTTGAAAGACTTGCATCCAGGAATGAAGAATGCAAGCCATGATGAGAATCAGAAGAGAGATATTATAATTCTAAAGTGGGTTGGAAACTTCCATACTTCCCAGGAATGTGGGATGAATAAATATAGGCTCTTCCTACTCTTATTCCTCTTTCTGAAAGTGAAATTGTATACAGACAATGTCTGGGTGAGACTGGGAATTAGAACTTGTCTCTGAGTGTGACTCTCATTCTGGGTTCTTTATGTTTTTTCCATGTCTGTCTAATATCTTCTTCCTCATTTCAGAAAGATTACAGTTTTGGGTCTGAATTTTGGGGCAAGTAAATAATATCTAATGGAGTTGCATCCTTGGAAGTCCAGTTTAGCCTAGAGTGATGCTGATTTCTCCAGTAAGTCTTTTTTATAAGAAAAGATAATATTTTGATCTGCCACCCTTTTGACTCATTTTTACCTCCAATTGGATTTGAATTTAAGAGTGGGGTGGAAAGAGAAAGGATGATTGAATCTGACTTTATATTGTACTGTTTATCTACTTTTTTACCCTGATTTTTGCCATACTTTACTGGATACGGAGTGTACTTTACCACAGCATTATAGCTGTGCTTGGCCATATGACTATTTTGGTGAGTGGATTGGAGAGGAAGAGATAGCGAGCCAGTGAGAAGACCTTAGGGGCTATATCATGTGTTTCTTGTTCTCTTCCTGGATTTCTGCCATCCACTATGAGAAGAGCAGACCCCAGTGAGCTTCTGGGGCCTGGCCCCCATTGGAACAGACTTGAACTCACCATACTTCCTATAGCTGGGGTGCCCTTGTTGACCCCATGCATCCATGAGAACAATAAATGTTTATGTTGTTTTAACTCAGTAAGAATATAGGGTTGTTCATGATGCAATTAATACTCCTACAAAGAAAAAAAAAATCCTCCTACAAAGAGCCTGGAACCTCAGAGGTGATGCCAAGGAGTTGCCAGGGAACGAAATGTGTACCAACAAGTGAGTTCCCATGTTGTTCCTGCCAAAAACCAAAAAAGAACAAGAAGCAGGCCTCTCCCTTCCCACACCAGTGGATGAACAATCACCTAGAAGAACTTGTCCTTTCTTTCAGCCGCTTGGAAACGCTGAAGGTTGGGGCAGAATGGGGAGACTTAAAGAACAGATTAACATGCCAGACAATTCTGATTTGATCTAGGAATTCACAGAAAAGGACAAATAGCAGAACCATAGTGAGCTAGTTTAAGGAATTCACATTAGGCTAACAGAGGCCTCAAGTCAGAAATTAACTTCAGATCTAGAAATAAAGAAAATATATTACTTTGACACACCCAAATAATAAACTATGAATCATATGCCCAGAACATTTTTGAGCAAAGAATAATATCTCAAGTCTCATTGTCTTTAGATGTCCCAAAGAAAGGATTTCCTAAAGTCACTTACAAGGAAAAGAGTTAAAGGCCAACTACCACAGCCATGGGTTTTCAGTGGTAACTGCTTCTGTGACCTATTCCATGTCTGTTTACATGCTCAGTCATCTTTGTCTTCTTGGTGTAGAGATTAACTGCCATCTTTCAGTGAGTCTGGGTATACTCAGCTCTTCTGAGGATCTCAGATATTGTCAGGAAATATCAAATAAAATTGTTCCCTTTGATTTGGTCAGGGATCATATAGGTTTAGGTAAACCTGTAGGTTTTGAAGCCACATCTACATAGAGATTTTTGATTTTCCTTTTAAGATGTAGTCTCTTTCTGTGCAGTTTTGCCAGGGAAGTATTTTCCTAATGGTATGGAAGGTAGAGTTCCTTAAATATTGTCATATCAACTGCTATGGGCTGAATGTGTCCTAAAATTCTTGTTGTTTAAATCCTAATGCCCAATATGATGGCATTAGAAGATGTGCTCTTTGGGAGGTTCTGCCATCATTAACAGATTAAAGTCTTATAAGAGGATTCAGAGCCTTAGCCCCTTCCTCCATATGAGGGCAAGGCAATAAGGCACTAGCTATGAACCAGGAAGAGTCCTCACCAGTACAACCATGCTGGCAACTTGATCTTGAACTTCTCAAACTCCAG